>NW_006204238.1:1513918-1535202 GCF_000334495.1 Tupaia belangeri chinensis
ATAGAAAGATATCTAAATAAAAGACAATTCTTTTCAAAATTTTTTATTTATACATATTGATTGTACATATTTCTGTGAGTACAATATGATTTTACAGTACAAGAATACACTGTGTAATGATTCACTCAGGATATTTGCATACCCATCAACTCAATCATCTCTTACTTGTGTTGAAACAATCACAATCCTTCTTTTAGTTACTATGTGCTACACAGTGACTTTTCAACATCTATTTAAAGTATTATATTATTTGATAGTAAACTGTAGTAAATTGAAGATGTATATGGCAATTCTTTAAATAAGCATTCAAAAAAATAGCAAAGAATAAGCTTAAATAAAACTATTAAAAATCATTAGTCCAAAAGCAAACAGAAGAGGGACAAGCAGATGGCGTAATGGTTACATCACTGGACTCCCACATGGTCGACCACGGTTCAAGTTCTGGATCCAGTGACTTGAAACTCATGCCAGGTGCATGTACGTGCATGACCAAAATCCCGAGGGGAGAACGAAGAAGAGACTGTAGCATGGCCATTCCCCCTGGGGAGTGATTTCTCGTTTTCTGTCTCTATCTCTTCAGCAAGTACATGCACCCTATAGCAAAAATCTCTCTAAAAAAGGCGGGGGGGAGACATAAAAAGGAAACAGAAGAAGAATAACACAGAGAGACATCTCCACACACTCAGGTACACACACCAGATAGAAAACACACAGCGCATTTAAACACAAACATGTCTACGACAGCCAGAATCCTAAAAACGACCTCCTAAGGGTCCACATTCTAATCTCTGGAGGCTGTGAATGTAGTCAGATAGCAAATATAATTTCGCAGGCCACATGGTCTGTCGCAACTACAATTCTGTCATTGTAAACAGAACTCAAGCATTGTAGATAATATATAAATGAATGAGCATAACTATGTTTCACTAAAACACTACTCGCAAAAACAGAGAGTAAACTGGATTTGGCCTGCAGACCATAATTTGCTGACCCACTGACAAAGAACTTCCTAAAGAACCTACAGAAAAGATACTAAAACTAATAAATGAACTTAATAAGATTATAGAATAAAAAGTCAATATACCTAAATCAATTGTATTTCTGTACCTAGTTGACCTCTGAACAATGCTAGGGTTAAGGGTACTAAGCCCCTATGTTCAGAAATCTATGTATGACTTTTGACTCTCCAAAAACTTAACTACCAATAGCTTGCCATTGACCAGAAACTTTACTGATAACAAACAGTTGATTAACACATGTTGTATAGTATATGTAATGTGTGCTGTATTCTTACAATAAAAAGTAAGCTAGAGAAAATAAAATATTATTTTAAAAAATCACGAAGAACATTAAGTTAATTTATAGTAATATACTATATTTTCCAATGCATTTACTGAAAATAGTTTACGGGTAATGGACCCAGGTAATACAAATTCATGTTGTTCAAAGTCAAGCACACCAATAATAAACAGCTGAACTTTAAAAAGCAGTATCATTCCACTAGCTTCAAAACTGTGATATATTTAGGAATATGTTTACAAAATATGTATTAAACCTATATACTGAAAACCAGAGAACATTGATAATTAAAGAAAGCTTGGATTAATAGAAAGATATATCATGCCCACTCATTAGAAGATTTGATATCTTTAAGATTGTAGTTCTCAGGACTAGCAGATGGCATAATGGTTACATCACTGGAATCTCACATGGCTACTGAGGTTTGAGTCCTGGACCCGGAGGTTTGAAATACTTCGGTTGCATGTGCAATCCCTTCTCCTCCAGTCTCATCTCTCATAGCCATAGCCATCTCCCCTGGGGTATTATTTCTAGCTTTCTGCCTTTCTTCTCTTTCTGTCTCTTCAGTGAGTACATATAGCAAAAATCTCTCTTAAAAAAAAAAAAGAAAAAATATTTCAGTTCTCTTCTATTTGATTTACAATATAATCACAAAATGTCAACTACCTTTTTTGGAGAAATTTTCAGCTGAATCAAAAATTATATGGAAACAAACCAGAAGATCCAAAACAATTTTGAAAATGAAATACAGAGTCAGAGAGGGAAAACACTCTGAGGGCAATCCCACATGGGACATTTTTGGTTCAAGACTGGAGACCTCACTGGAGACCTCTGGCACACACATGACCATAATCAAGGACTGGCTAAAAGCTGGGAATGGATCCCAGTGTCAGGAGCTTGCTGGGGCTCTTGTTCTCTCTTTTCAGAAGAAATAAATAAACTTTAAAAAAAGATTATGAAGGAAGACTTAGAAGCTTTAAACTACCTGATTTCAATTCTTATTATACAGCTCCAGGCATCATAAAGCATACTTACAGAAAAACTGGCCAAGAGGCTGAAGCATGGTGGTACAGTAGCAATGCAACAGTTCTCGAAACAACCTGTACATGCCAGGCTTGTACGCAGATCCATGGTCCAGAGGTGACTAAAGATAGGGACAAAAGGGTTTCTAATCTCCTAGGAGTGGTGATACCTGTGCTTAACTGCAGCTCAGCCTATGAGCTATTTCTTTAAAAACAAACCAGCAAACCAAAAATGCCTATTAGTAGAATGACTTATCACTGTATGGCAAATGACGTCAGGATGATTTGGTCTGGCTCCCTCACTGCCTATCTTATCATGTTTGAAGGCAACAGGGCAAAAAATTTATGTTATTAGATGTACAGCACTTGCGTGCTTGTCATTTAATTATTACTTGGCTGTTTTATGCCATTGAATGTAAAGTAGATGTGCATGTGTGACAGTTCAGTTTTGGCAATGAGTCACTATTATCCACAGCCCCTTTAAGAGAAAGGAGCACCTGTTCTGTTTGTTCTGTTAGCCCTGTTCTGCTTTGTAGCTGGCCTTGCTCTCGTCAGAGGCCCCAGGGTCTTCTAGTGCAGGCCTAATGGCCTTGGCTTGGCTCTGACTTGACTGGCTTAACTAGGCTCAGCTCCATGCACTGTGAGCTCTAAGAGGGAGGAAAGCACCCTATGAGTGTTTTCCTTGTGCCATTACAGGCTCCCAGAGAGAGAAATCACTTGTGAGCACTGCTATGGGCTTTGAGAGCCTACTAAGAGAGCTGTGAGCTCCCAATAAAATCAGCCAAAAAATGACAAGACATCAGTGTGTTGTGTCTTTTCCAGCTGCCTACATCTTTGTTTGACCCACCCTTCAGAGGAGGAAAGAAACTGACAAAATAATCACCTCTAAATATAAAAGTCTTTCATTTCTTCAGTCAGAAAATACTAAAAAAATTCTCATTTCACCCTCAAATTTAACATTATTTAACCAAAAGAAATTGTTCTTGTTAGAGAAGCTTTCATTTTTAGTTCCCTGATAATTACATTTGAATGAATAAAACTAATAATGTAATAGTAATCTAAATGGATAGTCTCTGCATATTTAACAAAAGAGAAAAGAGTATATTTCACTGGCCCATAATTCTGACAGCACAGATGAGCACTGATACAGTTAAGTTGTGGGGAAGTTTTTCTAACACATCCACGTATAGCTGAGAATTCATCAACTAGAGACAAAATTAATTAATGTAAGCTAGAACCATCACTAAGGAAACCCTACTTACGTATCCCCGTAGTTTGCACAGCTTGTGTACCCCAGGCTTTTCTCACAAATAACTATGTAATAAAATAGTGTTGTTTTCCTAACTGCATTGTTAAAACAGAACCTCCTATCACACTCATGGCCTTAAATTATTGCCCGTCCATTGTCCTCTGACACTTCTTTGAAAATTATCCAGAGGTGTCTATCTGAACTTTGATTTCTCCCAAGGAAATAATTTTGAAACTTACATCGATTGTCAAATAAAGTTTCACCTCATGGATCAGTTTCAAGTATTTGTGAACTTATTTATCTTGAAATTAGATTCCCTGAAAGTGAAATTTAAGGAGGATAAAAAGACTTATCATCTTTCTTTGCCTTTTTTCCACTTTTGCCTTCTCTAGTACTGCTCGTTTGGATTTTTCCATGAGCTCACCTGCTAGCTCAGTCCTAATCTTAGAAGTTCAGATACCAGTCAGGCTGACACAAGGTCCCATTTCATAGACTTGAACTGCTGGGCCATTCTAAGATCTCTTTACACCTATCAACTAGACTCAGGAAGTACAATACCAGAACTAACTCTGGAATAGGTACAGGTTGAAAAAGGTACTCCTCCCTTGCTTGTAAGCCTGTTGGATATTGGCCTTCATATCTCTTCCATGATGAACTCAGACAGCATGCCTGTCACCCCAAGTCTCTGATAAAGTAAACCTTTGGAGTCTGTTTAAGTCTTCTCCTCCACAGACAAACTACCTGGCAGCCTCCTACTACATAATGACATCTCAAATTTACCACCTCTCATCCTTCCTCTGAATTACAACCCCATCTTTAATCCTTTGCTGTGAAACCTGGACATTCTAATTCTGCTGATTGCCAGCACACATGGTAGATGTGTTCAGTAATCCTCCCAGATATTCTTTGAGCTGCCTGATTCTTCTAGGTGGAAAATTTTTCTATAGCTAGGTTTGTGAATTCTACCCTCAAGTCACCCAGCTTTCCTTGCCCTTCTGCCACAGGTAACTTAATAAAGAAGGAAAAATTTGGAAAGAAATTTACAGAAAACTTTTTGTAGTTTGAGTTGTGAATACAACTTGTCTCTAGTAGAATAAAGTTTATGTAAACTCAAATACTTACTTCCCTGGATTCAATCAAGTCTAAAGTTTTTACTCATAAAATATGAATAAAGACACCTGCATCCTTCATATGTCCTACATCATCTGAAATATCTACCGACAAAAATACTTACCAATACAATCCAAATCTTAAATCTTTGCAAACCTAAATTTGGGATGGCTCTCTGCAGATTAATTTGGCTTAGAAAAGCTCATTTAAAGATCTGAGTCCATTTTTACAGACCTCACTTACTTAAATCGTGTCTACCTTGTAGAGATTTGGCAAAAGCAGAATTCTACAGGGCAGGAGGACAAAAACTGGGAAAATTCTAGGGAGTAATGACGGGGCCACGGGGAGTGACCGGCTAAGGACGTGCATAAAAAGCATCGAGGCCTTAGTCTTCCTTTCCAGCGCCGCCTCCGTCGAGATAACCCACCCACGCCGAGGCTGGACCCCGGCAGAGTAATGCTCAACTAGAAATGAAAACAATAGCTTCAGAGAAAAACTAAGAAAATGGGAGTAAAAGAGTACATTGGAATGATTTCAGGGAGAAAAGAACAAAGAAGATTTTCTAATGATAATTCAGCCTTCAGCCCACAAACTCGAATGGAGAGGCAAGGGTCAGGCCTTCATAAGAAGATTCCTCATGGTTCTTGAGAACTAGTGATTTCAGGGAAAAAACAGAAATGAAGATTTTCTACTGATAATTCAGCCTCCAGCCCACAAAGTCAAGTGGGATCAAAATGGAATGGCAAAGAGGTTTCAGATCACCTCTTTCTGCATGCTCCTAAATGCTCAGATTGAACTTCAAGTTTAGGAAGAAACACACTATCCATCAGATGACTAGAAATCACCACAGGGCCACAAGAAATATGGGAAAGCAAGAAAATATCTCTCCTCCAAGGGAAAACAAAAACCCCTCTTCATCTACAGACAGTTCAATGGAAATCATGGAAATATCTGATAAAGAATTTAGAATATTCACAATGGTGAAGCTAACACAGATGGAAGAGAAGGGAGACAATGAACTGCAAAAGAGAAAGGAGAAAGGAGATGACGCGGTCCAGGAGGTGAGGAAATTCTTGCAAGATCTAAAAGAAGAATTACGCAATTTAAAAAAGGGTCAAAGGGACCAGTTAGAGATGAAGGCTATAATACAGGAAGTCAAAATCTCCCTTGAAAGTATTAAAAGCAGACTAGATCATACAGAAAATAGAATCTCAGACGTAGCAGAGAAAATTATTGACTATAACATGCATGATTAAGCCACTATGCAGAATATTCTGGATGGGAAATCACATTTTGTATGCTGTGACAATGCTTAGGGAATGAATGTAAATTAATTAATTAAAATATGTTTCGGGGAAAAAAATCTAAAACTGTTTTTCTTGAAATTAAAAAAAATGCATTAAAAATACCTATTTGATGACTGCAGTAAGCTATATAACTCTAGCTAGGTGCTACTTTATAGTATGTTCATTCTACTCACTTAGGTTTATGCCTAAACTTAGTCTTGTGTTCATGGATATGTATATATCAGCTATACTTGTTATTGAAAATATTTAGATTAATTAAGATTTTTAGTGAATCAGTAAAATGTGGGGGGGGGAGGCATAGAAAGCAACCATGGGACAGTGTGGGAGGAGAGTGGGAGATGGCAGAAGGTGAGAGACAGGGAATCAACGATGGGAAAAAAAGCAAAATACACAGGAAATAAGAAATGGAAAATTATTTGTTGACGATAGCACATATGTTGATGTGCTTTATTAAGCCAATATACAGTGTATTCTGGATGAAAAATTGCATTTTGTATGCTGTAATGACGTACAGTGAATGAATGTAAATAAATAAATTTAAATGAAAAAAAGAGTACATTGGAATGACAAATGGACTCTCCTATACTTTTCTTAAAGTGATTCATTTCTAATATGGAGTCAATCTCTTCTCTAGTCCCTGCCTTTTCTTAGAGTACTGAAGGGGTGAGGTGTTGATTGATTTCTTTTCCACAGTCCAATAGTACAGGGAGCACCACAGATATAGCACATCATTAGAGGAAAATGTTACTACTTTCCCCAGAGCTGTTAGACAACAGATGGCTGGCATGCGTACACATCCATTAGGGCTCAAGAAGGCAAATCAGGCTGTGATATCGTGAAGTTCCAGAGTTTACTTTGAAGGTGTGGAAAGAAGTACCTGAATCTGGAAGCCAGCGTAAGACCAACAGGATGGCAAACTCTACCAAGTCCCGGCATGACTGAGTCCCTTGTTAGTGGAGCTGTAAGTGCTGTCATTTATTTACATTGAGCCACAAGTTCTGACAAAAAAAAAGACAAAAAGTAATCTTGACCTACAAGGCAAGGAAAATGATACTGCCAAGCAAATCTGGTAAGAAGAAAACTGTCCCTCTCCACTTATCCTACAAACATCAAAAAGGTAAGCCATGGGGAAGATGGGTAAGGAATCCTGGGCTGAGGGTGAATGTCAGAGAAAACAATCAAAGCAAATGAGCTAGAGTGGAAAGAAGCCCTAAAATTAAGAAAATTTTTCTGAAATCAAGCAGAGATATCATTAAAGGAGCCTACAACATAATAGGAAATGCATGGAGAGTTGAGAGACCACAGTAACAGTAGAAAAAAAAAAATACACACATTCCGCATCTCATAGACAGTTGGATACAATTGCTCAGAATGATTATACTGGGGTGTCAGAAAATTCATGACATATTTTTTCTACGTTTCTCTGTGAAAAAAATTCATCATGACTTTTCCAACAATGCAATAGCAGCATTTATTTTCTACACTTTATTAATAGATAATAATATAGAAAATCTATCAAAGAACTTCTTTAGCTTCTAATCTTGAATGCTTTCAGAGAGTTTCAAGATGAATATCCAATCTGTTCTAAAATACTACTAAAAGGGAGTTTTCTTCCTAAAGCTGTTCTAATATTGAATAATTCTATTGGCAGAGCACTTTCTTCACAAAGTTGAAAATCCTCTGTATACATGAAATGCCTATATACTGGTCCTAAGACATCATAAAAATTTCAGGTTCCCTATTCTGAAAGTGTAGGTGTTATTCTCATCAACAACTATGTCTTCAGGTCTTTCATGCTAATGTACATACGATCAACACAAAAATGAGAAATGTTTCATGTGATATCTCCTTTTTAAATTTTTAAATTTAATATCTTTTATACATTCAATCACATATGTCAATTAGCTTATAAAGTGAATGTTCCAATATGAATACCAGTTCAGTTGGGGATGCTATAAGTTATCATCAACAGATAATAACCCATTTCTTCATCCCACAAATGTCTTGCCTCTCTATTTTTCTCTTTAATGAATTTCCTCAGACTCTCCTCCTCCTCTCACCCTCTCTGACACTATATCTGGTATCTATAACCATGTTTTAAGTTTCTACATCCTATAGTCATTCAGTTTCAGCCATACAGTGCAGATGGTTGGTTCATATTAAGTGGAGACATACGACATTTCTCCATCATAGCCTGGCTTGCTTCACTCAGCAGTAAATCTTTCATATTCATCCACTTTCTTTCAAAAGCAGGGTCTTGTTGTTTTTTTTTTATGGCTGAGTAGTATTACATAGAGTATATTTGCCAGACTTTTCCAATCCATTCCTCTGTTTGTGGACATTTGGGTTGGTTCCATGTCTTAGCAATTGTGAATAATGCCTCAATAAACATAGATGTGCAAGCACTTTTCCAACTAAGCATTCTTCTGTCCTTTGGGTAGATACCAAGGAGTGAGACTGCTGAATCATATGGTAGTTCTATTTGTAGATCTTTGAGGAATCTCCATATTGTTCTCCACAATGGCTAGACCAATTTACATTTCCACCAGCAGTGTAGGAGAGTTCCCTTTCACCACATCCCAGACAGCACTTATCATTTTTTGTCTTTTTAATCTTAGTCATTCTAACCAGGGTTAGGCGGTATCTCACTGTGGCTTTGATCTACATCTATCTTATGATGTGGGATGTTAAGCATTTTTTCATATGCTCCTTAGATAGTCATATGTCTTCCTTAGAGTATTTTTTTTTCATCTCATTCTTCCATCTTTTAATTGGGTGGATCATCTTTTTTCAGGTAAGTTGCTTGAGTTCCCTGTGTATCCTGGTTATCAATCCCTTATATAAAGCAAAGTTTACAAAAATATTTTCCTATTCTGAGGGCTGTCTATTCACAATAATTACTGTGTCTTTTGCCATGCAGAAATGTTTTAATCCAATGTAATCCCATTTATCCATTTTTGGGATTATTGACTGTGCTTTGTATCTCTTTCTTAGGAAATTCCCTTACTCCTCAGCATGCACTTTGTACCTTCACCTTTGAAATTCTAAGTGACTAAACATGTCAATAAAATGGCAAGTGACTTCTAAATTTGCTGTGATATAAAGCTAGCACATTGGGTTCATGAAAATATCAATTAAATAGACTTTTCAAAAAAGCGATAGAGGGAACCAGCAGTTAGCATAATGGCCATGTCGCTGGACTCCCACGTAGTCGACTGCGGTTCGTGTCCCAGACCCGGTGGCTTAAAACACGCCAGGCGCATGTGCATGCGTGCCCAAGATCCCGAGAGGAGAATGGAGGAGAAGGGATTGCGGCGTGACGATCCCCCCTGGGGGCTGATTTCTCGCTTTCTGTCTCTCTCTGTCTGTCTGTCTGGCGAGTGCACGAACCCTATAGCAAAAACCTCTCCAAAAAAAAAAAGAAAAAAAAAGCGATAGCATATTTAAGCATTGTTTAGAATAGAAATTAGAGGGTCAAATGGTAGCACAACTATGAAACAGAATGCTCTCACCCACATGGGATGCTTCCAGGATCATGTCTGGAGACATCCCTAATTATGCCAAGCACTTGTGACCATGATTCAGGCCTAGCTGAAACTAGGAGTGGATGGTGTGTCAAAATTCTATCAGGGTTGTTTTCCTTCTCTCTGTCTCTTTCGCCATCTCTCTCACTCATGGAAGTACTAATAAATAAACTTAAAAATAAATAAATAAATAAATAAAAGATATGTGGGACCAGGAGGTAGCATGGTGTTTAAAGCACTGGACTTCCACATAGCCAATCACAGTTCAATTTCAGCAGCTTGAAAAATCTGGGCGTGTGTGCACGTGTGCTCAAAATCCTGAGAGGAAAATGGCTATCCCCTGGGATGAGGGACGATTTCTCATTTTCCCTCTCTGTCTCTGTCGGACTCTGGAGAATGTACATGGCCTGTGGCAAAAACAAAAGAAAACAAAACAAAAAGTCAGGGGAGCAATTGGTGGCATATTACTAATACAACTGGGCCCACATGGGAAAAATCTAGGTCATACCTTGGGACCTCTCTGAGCATGCCAAACATACCATGTGCCTGTCTCATCCAGGCCAGCTGAGATTGAACGTAGATCACAGGTGAAGACCCTGTAGGGGATGCCTCTCTCTCTCTTTCTCTCTCTCTCTCCCCCTTGTTTGTTCTCTCTCATAAAGAAAATAAGTAAACTTTTTAAAAAATGTTTTAAAGACATTGGGAATAGCATGTTAGGTGAGAATTAAGAGCTCAGAGGATTGATAGGATAAGCAAATTACAGATAAAAATTTATCTGTCTACTAACATTTAAAGAATAAACACATTTTACAAGAGGTTCATAGTCAACACTCTCAGGAACTACAATAATTTATACTTTGGGAGTGAGACAAAGTGAAAAGCATATGGGCAATTTGGAAGATAGTACCCAAAAAAGAATGCCACACTAGATTAAATTTACAGCCTGGAAAATGATTGCTAGCACAGCTGTCACTGCTTACGTAAAAATGTTTTTTGTCAATAGTTGGTCAACATAAAGATGTGCTGTCATCATTGCATAAAAATAAACATAGAGATTAGAACCAGCATCCAGAATTACATTGGAGGAAGGAAGAGGGAAGCCCTTGCCCCAGAAGAAGAAAATGTCGCAATTTTCAATAGCCTCTCAAGCCAAATATTCACAAAAAGATCTCTTGCCAAAAAAAAATACTTTCCTAATTTGTTTCTTTTGTTGTGTTTTGCTTTGAATTTTAAAAGTTCTCTTTTGTTTTGTTTTAAAGGGCAAACTCATAAATATTTACAGAGAGATCTTACTAAGCAGAAAAAGAGATTAGAAAATGTTTTTGAATGAATGCAACATGTTTCATGTAAATTGAATTATACAATCAACTTTATATTGAGGAGAAATTATAAATGACAAAAAAAAATCTGCTTTGATGAGACATATTAAACAATATGAGAAGTGAAGACAAATCCAAACTACTTAGTTTTTGTTATGATCTAAGTTAATAAACATATTGACACCTAAAACAGTAAGTAAAATTATGTGGCAATATTAAATGTTATCAAATATAAACATTAACTAATAGTTAATAAGTTTTTATTTCAAATTTTTAGTTTACATATGTCACACATACTGATAACCATCAAAAATTTCATTACACAGTCATAAAACCTTTGTTTTTCTTTTTTCTCATATCTGACATTATACTAAAAGTTATTAATTATCACTTCACTAAAACATAACGTTGAATGGAATTTGTATCTTATTAGGCAGTGATACTGTTTTGCAAGAACGACTTTTAAGTTTTATTGAGAAAAAATATGGTTTCTTAAAAAACATATTCACTATAACCATTAAAAACCCTTTAGTCCCACTATCACAGAGACATTTAAATTTGTCGCTTTTAATAGTCTTTTCCATTATTAAATACTAAATAGGAAAAACATGTTTTTTAATAAATATATATTATTCAAAGATGGTTTACCCATGAATAGGCTTCATCCTTAAATTCAGTCCTGTCTAAACAAATGTAGAGTAAATTACATATGTTCCATTTTGCTCAACATTCATTTCTCCTAGAAAGTTCATGGTTCAGGACACAAGTACCACATGTGAAATCAACAAAGCTCTTATATACCAAAAGTGAAAAGCTACAGTTGTGTGATTCATCAAAGTTCAGTTATAAATTGAGCACCAGGAATACTCTTCCAACATGTAAAATTTTAGACTGATCTTCACAGACAGTATGGTTTTTCGTTAAGGATAAAATAACAATTTGTGAGGCGCCTCAGAGATTGTGGCGATGAAAAGCAAAACAGAAAAAGTACTTTCAAACAAACTTTCGTGCGTGCCCAAGATCCCGAGAGGAGAATGGAGGAGAAGGGATTGCGGTGTGACCATCCCCCCTGGGGGGTGATTTCTCGCTTTCTGTCTCTCTGTCTCTCTCTGTCTGTCTGGCGAGCGCACGCGCCCTATAGCAAAAATCTCTAAAAATAAATAAATAAATAAAATAAAAATAAAAATAAAAAACTTTCACTACCTTGCTTAAAATTCTAACCTTTAAAAATAAAATGACAAGAGAATTAACCCATTATCTGATATCCAGAGACCACAATGTTTGAGGGAAAAATAATCTACATTTATCCTTTAATTCTGGAAAAATAAGAATGAAATTGGTCACCAATATTTTTTCAAATCTGTCAAATATTGAGGATACTAAAAATATAAACATTTCATAACAAATGCTTGTGAAAAGGGGAATTCAATGATAAAAATTTCTTATTTGGTTGACTTCATATCTCAGGAGACTATATGTTTCCACAAAAACTATAGAAAACAATGGAATCCATAGTTTATTTGAGAAATCCAGCAATAAGGTAATTGTTAAAATAGAGTAGTATAATAATAGTTTTTGCAAATAGATAGAAAACTCTGGGTCAGCCAATGGCATAGTGGTTAAAGCAACTGGATCTTACATGATTGATTGCACAGTTTGAGTTCTGGCTCCTGCAGCTTGAAAATTATGTAGGGCTTAGGTGCATACCCAAAATCCTGAGTGGAGACTGGAGTGTGGCCATTGCCCCTTGGGGCTGATTTCTTACCACCACCGTCCTTTCTCTCTTGAATGCATGAGCCTTATAGCAAATTTAAAAAATAGAAAAGTCTGATGCTGATGAAAGCTACACATTGCCCCAAATTTCTCATAACATTTTGCTTTCTCTAAGGTCTTACTAGATAGATAAAATTACATGTGTTGGACTACTGTCAAGTATGGGAAGGGTAAACCATGTTTTGTGTGTCTAAAGATAATAATTGTGGAGTAAAATAGGCAATGAAAATATATTTTCAAAAGCATCATAGCAAAGATGATAATAAGCTTGTTGTTAAAGTAAGAGAGTTATAATTTATGTGCCTTTATTTGTGATTTTTACACAAATCCTAAATAAAGCCTTTTTTTAAACAAGAAATAAATATGTATTTCCCTAGCTGGCCATCACTATTTAATAACTTCCATCTTGTGCTTAAAATTATATCGAGTAAATAAAAAACACAGCTGCAATAGAAGTTTTTGAAGAAGAGTTAGAAAAAAATAATGAAAATAGAACAAGAATTCTAAAAACAGTATGATTATTTGAAAAAATGGAAACTTGAGAATTATGATTATTAATCTTTATTCTCCCATACATTCTTAGAAACAGTCCCTTAATCTGCTCTTTATTTTCCTTACCTGAAAGATTAAGATATACATATCAGCTTTTTTAGTACAGTTGCATGTAAAATAATGAACTTTGTTTCAGATAACTTTTAAAGCAATATAAAAGTAGGACAATAATTATTTTGATATGAATAATGTTGACTGAAAACAAACAAAAGGATATAGTCATGTCAATGACCTAATACAATAAAGTTCTAACATGTGGGTTCAAAGGTAGACACTGACCCTTCACCCCTCCTCACACACACACACACACACACACAGTACATCTCTCTGTATAGTTCCTTCAATAATTTCAGTTTCCATTTCAAAGTTTCTCTTCATATTTATGATTTTCATCTTGGTGTAAAACCTTACCCCAGTTATTAAGTCACTTTTTGTATTATTTTGGAAAACATCCATCTACAAAAGCAAAAAATGTTTTAATTTATATTTATTTCCATTCTTCTTTCTAAACGCTGCTTGAATTCAGAACTGTTCCTTAATTCCTTTTGCGGCCCCTCTCTTTTCTGGTCACAAGAATACCATTATTCAAAGTTTCAGAAATCTTAATATTTAGTTTTGAAAAAATCCAAGAATCACAATCAAATGCTATTTAAATTCCTTTTAAGTGCTTTCCCCCCTCCCAGAAATAAGTCATGCTTTAAAAGTAACTATGTAAAAAAGTGAAAGTTGCAAAAATTAAAAATCTATTAAAGATATGGTGTATTAAGTAAGCATTAAATAAGTTCTTCATTAAATGGGGGGAAATCTAGGAAGGCAAATTGTTCAAGGATGTCTGCTAAAAGAATGAATAGTCAGAAGGAAGTACCTCTGGAGGTTCCTTGTTGGAGTGGGAGGGAATCATCATCTTCCTACACTCCTCAGGACAGTCCCTGGGGAGACATCAGGGAGTGTTAGAACACCCCCACCAGTGGTTACCTAGCAATAGTCATTTCTCTCTGAGAAACCAAAGAGAGAAGAAAAGGAGTGCTATCCACAAAACAGAGAATTACTCCAATGCTCAAGTGAGGAAAAGATGAAACTGAGTAAAAATCACCACTGTTGAAAACAGAGAAATCTTAAAAAGCCATGAACACAGCCAGCTGCATTGCCCCAGCAGTAACACAACATGCTGAGTTCACATGGGAAGGTCCTGAGTTCATACGCCAGCCTCATTCTGAGCACTCTCCATACACACTGGGTATATGAGTGGGCATGGCCACAATTCTGGCTGACAGGCTGGGGTAGATCTTGGCATGGGGACCCTGTTAGAGGTGCCTGTTTGTCTTAGAAGAAATAAATAGATGAACTTAAAAAATAAAAAAAGAAAAAAGAAAAAGGCCACAAATAAATCTAGGGTTCCTCATTCATTATAGTCCAAAGCTGGGGAGAAAGTAGACAGTATTACTTAAGATGAGAATTTGGAGTTTACTATAGAGATAAAGCATCTAATTTTATCTAAAATTTTAGGTAAAATTTATTTAAATGTTGCTAAGTTATATTAATGGTAATCAATAATTATGCTTATCTGTCACTGAGCTGTTTTTCTATCATTGTCAGGGAGCAGTTAGCATGAGCAGAGTGAGATGAGCCTATCCTCCCATCCTCAGCTTGCAATGGCGGGTCCCACCCTAATCAGCCTGGCCTGTAGTCAACAATTCCTCATAGAAATGTTATCAGCCACCCTGGGAAAAGCCCTTGCCTTGCCTCAATGCCAAACCCCCAGCTGCTTTCTTCACATCCTTATGTGCACGCTGGGCCAAGCCATAGAGCCATACCCTTAAGCTCCCAGTGCTCACTCAGCATGTACTAGCTTTGTGGTTTTGATTCCCCCCACCTCCGGCTTTCATGATCATTCAGAGAAAATGCATGCAGAGTGGGTAAGTTATGTAAGCCTCTTACTGTTCACTAGAAATAACAAAGAGGAGTCACACAGGGAAGGGACAAGGAGAGGGAACCAGGGACATTCTAAAGGAAACCCATTAACCATTCAGATAACCCCAGTGCTGACTGGCTAACCTGACTTCAACCAGCCCACTCTCTTTTTGAGAGAGCCGTTTGCTTTGCTTAGCCAAATAAAATTTCTGTACTCCTCAGTTTATCTACTAGGGCCTGTCTTCAATGCTTTGTCAGCAGATGCCAAGGACCAAGGACCCAGAGTCACCCCACATTATAATTAGCAGAATGCATTATCCAGTGACATAGTGGTTACCTCGCAGGACTCCCATGTATTGCACAATAGTTTGAGTCCCAGACCCGGTGGCTTAAAACATACCCAGATCCCTGTGTGTGCGTGCCCCAGAGCCTGAGAGGAGGATGGAGAAAAGGGATTGAGGTATGGCTATTCCCCCTGAGGGGTGATTTCTTGCTTTCTCTATCTCTCTGTCTTTCCAGCTAGCACACAAGCCCTATGACAAAAATCTCCCTTTAAAACAAAAGAATTTCTTTTCTTTTTTTTTTCTGAGAGGTTTTTGTTTGTTTGTTTGTTTGTTTGTTTGTTTGTTTTGCTATAGGGTGCGTGTGCTCGCCAGACAGACAGAGAGAGACGGAGAGACAGAAAGTGAGAAATCACCCCCCCCAGGGGGGATGACCATGCTGCAATCCCTTCTCCTCCATTCTCCTCTTGGGATCTTGGGCACGCACACACATGCACCCGGCGTGAGTTTAAGCCACCGGGTCCAGGACTTGAACCACAGTCCACTACATGAGAGTCCAGCAACATAACCATTATGCCAACTGTTGGTCCCAAGAAAGAATTTCTTAAACCCATCAAGTGCTTTCCATAGAACATGACCTCACAAGACTCCCTACATGGAAACAAGTTGATGTGCCACTCAGATACCTAGAAGAAACACACTTTACCCCATCCCCAAAATGTACAGTTAACTCCCAGCCTTGGTTGTTAATGCCTTCATGTCTGCCTCAGCCCTTGAACTGAAATAGTGCCCTTCTGACAATGGCACCAATGGTTGAACAATGTGTGGTAAAGGGCCCGTCCACTTCAAGTTTAATATGAGATTCTTCTAAAACAAGCATCTTTGCTTCAGATTCCTCATTGGGTTGAGAGACTTTGTCAGATTTATATCAGAACCCTATTTCCCACTGCTCAATCTTCTTTCCAAGTTTTTCCTTCCACAACTGTTCATCTGCAATAGATCCTTCCATCCTAACTCTGACTCAGCATCTTCTTCCCAGAGGATCCAGTCAGTATTGGGGAACAATCAATAGTGCAAGAACACTGGCAGTACAAGGGAGTTTGGAAACTGGATCACCTACTCCCTGTCTGACAATAGGGACCAATGCCAGGACACAGGGCACAGCCAGTTCCTACTCAAAGTATTGGCACAATGGCTAAGACTTGAGGAAACGTACCTAAGAGAAGAGACCTGGCCAGTGAGCTATAGTTCAGAGGGTTGAAAATACAGGGGAAACAATGTGTATGAAGTCAATGGAATTGTCTGGTTGATATATAATTATAATAACCCCTACAAGGGGTTATAAAAAATGAAAACAGATTAATGTGAAGGCTAGGGGGCCAGCAGGTGGTGTGGTGGTTAAGGTGCTGGACTCTCACATGGCTGATGCTGACCACAGTTTGAGTCCCAGACCCAGTGGCTTGTGTTCTTTCTCTCTTTCTCTCTCTCTCTCTCCCTCCCTCCCTCCCTCTCTTCATTGTGAGCATAGGTACTCTACAGCAAATTTTTTTTAAATAATAAATAATTTTGGTTTTAATGTGAAGGCTATAGTATCTCTTTGGTAGCTTATAAAGGGGCCCCTCATTCGTTTTTGTTTCGGGTTTTGGTTTTGTTTTTCATGCAGTGAGAGAGCAAGAAAAGCTGAAGATCAAACTCAGGATTTAGTAGAAAGAGTCCCCTAGTTTCAAGGAAAACTGAATGCTCTGCTGAGGCAAGTGCACTATGTTAAGGTTAGGGTCCTGGTTAGAAACAACAGTATCCTAATTCATAAAATGGGAACATCTGGGCAGATTCCTTTGAACATTTTGTTTCCCCAGACAACTTTTTTTTGAGAGAGAGAAATTTTTGCTATAGGACACTAACACTTGCCAGAGAGACAGACAGAGAGACAGAAAGCAAGAAACCAGCCTCCAAGGGGGATGGCTACACCAAAATCCCTTCTCTCAGGATTTTGAGAACAAAAGCACATGCGACCAGTGTGAGTTTCAAGCACTAGATCCAGGACTAAAACCGCAGTCTGCCATGTGGGAGCCAAGAAATGTAGCCATTACGCCATCTGCTGGTCCCTCCCCAGACAACTCTTTTCATAAAATAATTATTTAATTTTATTTATTCATTCATTTATTTTCATTTGACCAGACATACAGAGAGAGAGAGAGAGAGAGAAAGTGAGAAAGCAAGCCGCCAGGTCTGGGATTCAAAGCATGGTTGGCCATATGGGAGTGTTCAGCGCTTTAACCACTGGGTTACCCGCCAGACAACTCTTGAGCTCAAAACCTATAAAGGTGCCCTACTCTTCCCAGGTGAGACTTAGCACTTGCCCAGTGTAAAAATAACCTGCAGGAGCCCCAGCCCAGCAAAGCAACAGGAGCCCCACTCAGAATCTGCCCTCACTGCCTCTACATTAGGTTATGAATAGATGGGATTAAGTTGTGATAATGGAGTGCAGTGAACTGGGCTTGATAAGAGAACAGTGGACTTTAAACCAAAAGACATGGAGAATCAGCCAGTATGTGCGAGCAAGGACCAGGATAACACCCATTACCTGAATTGCAAAGGGGTTGGACTACAGGACTGGATTTATTGAGTGTTAATTGATTTAGGGACACTTTCTCAGAATATGGATTTGACACTCTGGGGAAGGTGTCGATTTGCAGCGAGGGTGGCTCCTGGAAGTCTAGAGAAAGTAATAATCCCTGAAATAGCTGAATTGATATACCTGATGGTATAGAAAGGGACTCAAAGTTTCAGGAAATTGGGCACGTTGGGATGTTTATATTAGGTACAGCTGAAAAACTTCAACAATAATAACTTTAAGAATAAGAACAATAACTATCCTATTAAAATATGAGCAAAAAATTTAAAAGACACTTCATAGAAGATACACAAATCACTTAAAAGTACACGGAAATATTCTCAGCTTCATTAGTCTTTAGAAAAATCCAAATAAAAACCACAATAAGAGCCAGATGGTGGCAGAATCCTAACACAGCTGGACCCACATGTGAAAAGTCATCAGTTTGCGTCCTGGGACCTCTCTGAGTACACCAGGCATGCATGTGTGCACGGGTCCATGATTCAGGCCTGCAGTTTTGGTGGTAGATCACAGCCTAGAGACCCTCTTGCAGGTACCAGTCTCTCTCGGGAAATAAGTAAACTTAGAAAAATATCCAAGACACCACTATGCAAGCACCAGAATGGTTAAATTCAAAAGACTAACAATATTAAGTGTTAGGAAAGATGTGGAATAACTGGAAGCCTCATACACTACTGATGTGTGCCAACTCCGTGGTTTCTTACAAAGTTAGGCATACACTTGCCTTACCTCTGAGGAATCCTGTCCCTCTGCATTTCTCCAGGAGAAATGAAAAGCATTTCTTGACACAAAGACTTTATTTAAAAATTCATAGCATCTCAGGCTGGACAGTGGCACAGCAGTAACATGATACTCTGCAAGGCTGCCCACGTGGGAGGGTTCCAGGTTTGCATCTGAGAGTGTCAGAATCAGTTGGCATTCACACAGGGAAAACAACATACATGTTCTTGATTTTTTTCCAAAAACTTTTAAAATTCTCCCACCCTCTGTTGTAATATAGCATGAAAAAGTCAGCCATTTGTATATGCCACAGAATAGCATCTCTCTACATATTTATACATGATTACATAATAACATTACTTTGGTAGAACAGGATGAATGAAAAGTGACTGTAGAGCTTGATAAGAACCAAGTGACTCAGAGGGTAGAAGCTAAGTTCTGTGAAGCTTCAGGAACCTGCCACTTCAGTAAAGTTTTAGGAAGTCCATGATGTATCTATGACATCACATTGGTAAAGTAAAATCAATAACAAAATGGCTGCAGACCCTGATAAGAAACATATGCTTCAGAAGGCAAGAGATAAGCCCTATGGATCTTCAGGGACTTGCAACTTTCAGTAAAGTTTTGAGAGTCTAGTGATCAGGGGAAAATTAGGATAACGCCTCCAACTTAAAATTCAAAGCGCTGCCTCTCATAGTCCCTATATCAAAGAAAGAAGCATAAACACCTTCTAAGCCTCTTCAGGTGCACTTCGTAAGTTCAAACTGTGTTACAACTACCTATACTACTTGAGACAGAATCCAGAAGACTTAACATTGTCAAAGCTCAGTGGTGAGGAAAAAAAAAAAAAATCAGTGGTGGAAAAAGACACAATGTAAATTAAATCACAACTCATTAGAAAATTGTAATGTAGGCCCTGGGAATTCTGAGGTATGGCCTTCCAAGTACAACGTATAAATTATATACTGTTTCAGAAAAAGCTCTCAGTTCACTCTTGGGATCACATATTGATGTAACACTTGGTCATCTATCCCTAGTCCTTATTTACCCAGAACTTATGATCTAGGTCCTGTCAGACCTGCCAAGTCATAGAGGTGGGTGGGTCTGGCAGCAAAGCATCATAAGATGGAAATGATACTTGCAGGACCAGCAGACACAAACAAGCTGAGGAGATAGCGTGTCCTTCACGCTGCACCAGCACCTCAGTCCTCAACCCTTATTCATGCCATATGGGAGACCTATTGTAATACTTGCAGCTAGCTAAATGAGAAGGAAAAGGGTTAGCTTGACTTACGATGGGATTTCTCAGGATGAAGGAGAAGCAGAGAATAGATGCCTTCATTGTGGCCTCACTCAGAGAGATGGCTTTGAAAGCAAAGTGGAAAAGGAAAATATTCACAATGGACAGAGCTTTGGGCAGTATGCCTGATCACCCACATTCTGTAAAAGGAAATGCAGCCTGAGACTGGAAGATAAGTGGACACGTGTATAGTGGTCTGGTTGTTTGGTCCAGAGCCTGTGAGAAAAAAGATCAAAAACAAAGAAGTCTAGGGTAGAAGCTCACAAAAGACATACAGGAGCAGATATTTGCATTGCACTTTAAGATCACTCCAAAAGCATTTCTCACATGGTGTTCATGAAACAACTAAGAGACCAACTGATAAGCTAGGAAATGATAGCCAGATGGGTCGACTCGAGGACTGGTAGTTAAGGCAGTCAGATCCCACATGGTCAACCACACACCTGAGTCCCAGACCCATGGGCATAGGAACCACCAGATGTGTAGTGCCCAAAATCCTGAAAGGAGAGAGAAATGGAGGAAAAGGGGTTGTGGTATGACCGTGCCCTATAAGGGGTGCTTTCTCCTCTCCCTCTCTCTCTCTCTGTCTCTTTGTGGTGCCCGCTCTGAGGATGCATGCCCTTTAGCACAAAAAGGAAAAAAACGTTAAAAAACAAAAAAAAAAAAGCTCGATTTTGTCAGTGACCACCTTAGTGCTGGCACAATGAGTACCTGACAAAAGCAGTCGGGGTGGCAGAGATGGATGCTATGCATGGATTAATAGGCCTTTTACTAACCAAAGTCAGCCTAGCTACTGCTGTGTCTGACTGTCCAGTCTCCCAGAGAAAGAGACTAAAGTTGAACTCCAGAATGTGGCTATTCCTCAAGCAGAAATGACCAGTCACATGGTGACAAGTGACTATGCTGCATCTCTTGCATCCTTAAGGGGCAATAATTCAGTCTAATGGTAATAGTCACTTATTTCAGGTATGAGTTTCCAATGACACATTTCCAGCCCACAAATCTTCAGCCAGTACAATCATTGGGACTTACGAGGTATCTATTTCACAGACATAGAAACAAGTGCAAAACACAGCATCAGACCAGAAACCCTCGTCACAGTGAGAGAGCTGCAGGAGTGAGTCCGTTTTCCTGAGGACCACTAGTTGTGTTACACTCCACACCATTTAGGCAGCAAGCCTCCCAGAGCATGTAAAAACCCTACTGAAATCACAGCTGAAGAGCAGCAGAGACAATCCTCCACAAGGATGTGCAATGATCCTCCAGAACGCAGACTGCTGAA
>NW_006204238.1:1535725-1538140 GCF_000334495.1 Tupaia belangeri chinensis
CTTCTCCCAGTAGGAATAATATATGGGTATGGAAACCAAAGGATGGAAGACAATAGTGACAATAGTGTTCCATGTAATATTATCCCAAATAACCAACTAGGAGAAGTTTTGTTCCACTGCGACTCTGGGCTCTATGGTTAGAATTCCTGGTCACTCAAAAAGGTACCTTCTGCTGCAAGAAATGACAAAGAGTGCCAGAGAACTAAAAGTCACCTGTGTCCAGAGATGGATAGGCAAGAAGAGCCAGCTGTGGTGGTGCAGTGGCAACACAACACTCTGCGATGCAGAACCCATAGGAAAAGTCCTGTGGTCTCCCTACACACACCTGTGATCCTCTCTGGCTCAGGCTGCAGGTGGATCACAATGTGCAGACTCTGTCAAGGGTGCCTCTCTGTCTCTGAAGAAATAAATAAAGATTAAAAAATAGGCAAGGAGAGTTGCATCATATATAAGGCTAACTTATTTTGACCATCCAGAAGAGAGAGGATTGCTGCTATATGATGGGGTAGAGACTAATAGTATGGGACTGAGGTGACACATCTGAATACCTATTGGCATTCCTTTGCTCATAAATGGACAGGTGAAGCAACCCTGGACTGAGAAAATTGCTTTGACCATTAAGAAAGCCGTCTGCGTTAGTAGAGGTGCAGTCATGTGCAAATGCGATTCAGGATAGATGAGAAGATGAATACCAGTGGTAGGTTCAAGAGCACCTGTACTGACACTTTGTCCCTGTATCCTTCCTCTTCTAGGTGTCCCCTTTGGAAGAGGGGTCGGATGAAGCCTAGAGGAGCTGTTGTCCAACTATGTTTGAAGTGGATTTGCCTAGTAAAAGAAGTGGACCACTCCAGAAAGGACTTGTGGCCCACCTGCAAGGAGTGTGGTTAGCAGATAACCAGCTGTTAACTCTTTCATGTCAGCCTCAGCCTTCGAGCCAAGGTCACAGTCTTCTCTGAGTAGTACCAGTCAACGACTGAACAAGGCTCTGGTACACGGGTCCCACCTGTCAGCCCAACTGTGCATGCCTCTGATGGGCAGTCTTTGCTCCAGACTTTTCTGTGGAGCAAACAAGACTTGTCAGATCAGCATCACATTCCGGGAGCACTCATAGCCCAATCATGTTTCCTTCCTTTTCCTTTTATTGTCTTATTCAACAATAAATCATTGTACTCCTAATTTCCTCTCAGAATCTGCTTTTTATTTTTTCATCTTCTAAAAGAAGTTTCTATCTTTCAAAAAGTGCTAGAAACTCTGCATCCTGCATCTTATTTTTAAAATTACATCATCAATTAACCTATTAAAGTTACTGAGAATTCTTAGGAAAATTAAATCCATTAAATTTTATTTCAGAGTTTCCTAAAATAATGTAGGAATCCTAGATTATGAACCCCTTTTCATCCTAATACCCATACCTCCCACAGAAGTAAAGCTCTATAAAACACACTTCAGAAAATACTAAGTGACAGCTTACTAAGTTCTACATACAGTCCGTAGGAAAAAAAAAAAAAAACTCTGAATATTTGTCCTGCAAATACATATCTATGAAAGTATCATATAAAAATCAATTAGAAACTCCCATAAATTAATTAATTCTAATGTATCACATCCGTGAAACTTTTGAGAAATGTGTTGAAATTAAAAGTTCCAATGTTTTTACAAGTATTTGCATCAGGAATTTCCCAAAATAGAGCAGTTAACTTCCATAGACTTCTAAAGTTTTTTTTTATTTGTTTGTTTTTTGTTTTGTTTTGTTTTGTTTTGTTTTGGAGAGGTTTTTGCTATAGGGCACGTGCACTCACCAGAAAGACAGAGACAGAGAGACAGAAAGCGAGAAATCACTCCCCTGGGGGGGATGGTCACATCTCAATCCCTTCTCCTCCATTCTTTTGGGATCTTGGGCATGCACGCGCACATGCCTGGCGTTGAGTTTAAGTCACTGGGTCCGGGACTCAACCGCGGCCGACTACATGGGCATCCAGCAACATAGCCATTATGCCAACTGCTGGTCCCTACTTCTTCATATTTTCTTAGCTGAGTTTACTCATGGGTAATTAAAGCGAGGGATAAATATATCTCAAGCTAACCTCCTTTCTCTCTATTCCTACTATCTTCGAGATATAACTCCTAAGCAAAACAAGGTTCGTCACAACCTGCCCAAATTTATCAATCTACTTTCTCAATACTTTGCCAAAGATCTTTCTCCTCTTTGTCCCTGGTCACTAAACATTTGACTCTACCCTCTGAGATCCTAATAGCGCATTTTCTCTATACATTATATGGTCTAGTGATCCTTTCGCATGTATGTATCTTTTCCTAAAGCAGATTATCAGACACCACCCCCAAGACTACAGTAAAGTTTTATGTATCTTTATAACATCAACCACTCACAGAGCATGTCATGATGACTTCTCTTTC
>NW_006204238.1:1538159-1539042 GCF_000334495.1 Tupaia belangeri chinensis
TGCCCTATCTGAGTCATTTATCTCAATCTTTCTACTCATTTTATTCATACCAAAAGTCCACTTGAGGTCATTGCCATATAACTGCTCAGAAGCCAAATGACATACCTCAGTATTCTTTTTTAATGCTATCACATTTGGGATGTATGTGATAAACAAATATTCTTTTTCCACTTTGGACAGTATCACATAAAGGCACTGAAACATTTTCTCAAGTATATCCAATCAAAGTGGCACATCCATATGACAAATGCAGTGGATACTGACTATCTTTACATAAAAGGAATAAATAAGATTCCAAATACTAGATAACTGGAGTGAGCACATAATTAATCATCTGAACCAGGATGCTGCTGAAAGTTAAGGATGCTACTGTTAATTAAACCAGGACAACAGAGACAAACTAGCAGTGTCCCAACAAACCCACGTTCTATCTACTCAAGAGCAAGTTTGCTATAGAGATTGCATGCCTCAAGGGGAAAGAGAAGGACAAGACTACCTATTGCCTCATCCTTCTGTTTATTCATTCAGTAAATATTTATTCAATACCTCTAAGGCCAGGTTCTTTGCTAGACACTGAGATGAAAACTCATAAATAAGGCAAATACAGTTCTTGCCCTTGTGAGAGAACTAAAAAACAAGAGAAGAAACACGTAACTAAAATAATTACAAATTGCAATTTAAATGCTAGAACGCGGGGAGAGGAGACTTGGAAAAAGGAGAACCTATCTGCTTAGGAAAGACTTCTCTAGAGTAGTGACATTTGAACTGGGTCTTAAAAGTGACATATAATTAGACAGGTGGTAACTGGGCGATGAGAAGTAACAGTGTTCCAAGTTCCAAAAACAGCCTGTACAAAGGCCCAAAGTGGGGGGGGGGGGGGGTG
>NW_006204238.1:1539459-1546135 GCF_000334495.1 Tupaia belangeri chinensis
GCACGTGTAAAAAGAGAGCAAAGAGGGGGGGGGGGGGGAGTTTGGTTTAAGTGAGAAAATTAAGAAGACTTATTTGCTTGTAGTTTAGGCAGCAAAAGAAAAAAGTGTCCAAAGCATCCAAGAGGCATCAGTCTAACACTCCTTATCCAGAACTCTCTGGTGAAAAGAGAGTCAGACCTTAACAGCCAATGCACACAGGAGAGCTAATTCAGTAACACTTACACTTCTGCCCCCTCTTAGCACAAACTCATTCAAGGAGGTCAATTAAGTCTAGAAAGAGAATACTGAAACTCAGTGAAAACCAAATAACTGTGCTCATTTTCTCTTCTATTTACATGTAAAAATGAAGAGGATCGAAAAGGAGTGGACATTCTTCATAGCAACAGAACGGTCTCAGAATCACACAACACACTTCCTCACTGGTTGCCGCTGTGTATATCTGCAAATGTGAGGGCCCAGCGTCTTTTTCTTCTGCATCTTCAAAAATTCTTCTGGCCCATGCCTTTTCTAAATGACCATAGCATAGTAAAAATTCTAGACAACTGTCATAGTATTTCTAAGTTTGAGTAAGATGTAAAATTGAGATGGCACAATTATTGAATGGGAAGTAGAGTCCATTTCTTTCACCAAAAGTTTGATGACATGTGAATATAAAGTCAGAGACATACTTCTGAGTATCAGGGGTTTTATCAATAACCAAGGAAAGCACAAATCCAGGGAAGAAATCAGAGGTCAGAATAAAGCCATTTTCAAATCATAAAAAAAAAAGGAAAAACAGTATTAAACCTAAATATGAATTAATTTTAAAAGACAAGAGACTCGGGAACCAGCAGTTAGCATAATGGCTGTGTCGCTGGACTCCCATGTAGTCGACCGTGGTTCGTGTCCCGGACCCGGTGGCTTAAAACTCACACCGGGCGCGTGTGCATGCATGCCCAAGATCCCGAGAGGAGAATGGAGGAGAAGGGATTGCAGCGTGACCATCCCCCCTGGGGGGCGATTTCTCGCTTTCTATCTCTATGTCTCTCTCTGTCTGTCTGGCGAGCGCACGCGCCCTACAGTGAAAAACCCACAAAAAAAAAAAAAAAAAAAAAAAAAAAAAAAAGACAAGAGACTCCAGCATAATTTGGGGGTCCAAGAAAACACTGAGCTTTATTCTAGTATTTTGTGCTCAGCAAAATACATTTTGCCAAATATTTCCCCCCTTTAATTCAGAAAAGGCATGCATATTTTAAAGGAAATTTAATCCATATGTTTCTGATTCATTTACACTTAATTCATCAAAACGT
Source organism: Tupaia belangeri chinensis (assembly GCF_000334495.1). NCBI lineage: Eukaryota > Metazoa > Chordata > Mammalia > Scandentia > Tupaiidae > Tupaia > Tupaia belangeri. The sequence goes on from NW_006204238.1 coordinate 1,540,749, forward strand.
TGTTTTGTAAGAGTTATTTGGTGTCCAAGAAGTCTTATAAAACTCTTCTCTTTGAACCAGAAAGCTTGCTTTGCCAGGACTAAATGGAACTTTATTTGCAAAGAGTAGGACCTGGTGTTCCTCTAGGAAGTTTGGCCCATGAACTAGACTCCCCTCCTATAGTGATGAGGTCGAGAGTAACAGGTAATGCTGAGAATTAGGAGGGAGCCTGCAGAAAGATAAAAAGGGAAGAGCTGAACAACGTTTTCCAGGGAAACAAACTCATCACTCATTATTTAGAAGCAGTGTTTGCTTTCATTTCTTATTATGGAATAACTATCCCAAGATTTCAACAAGAAAATGAAGAACCGTGGTCCTGAGATGGAATGTTATACTTAGTTATTAAGCATGAATAAGTATGTTATTTTATAATACAATAGCAAAAGTGTATTTCCTCTGGTATTTCAAGCATTTTGTTATACAGATTGCGAGCTTCCTCAGTGACTTCATGCATTTCAGTACTTCTTGTTTTGGACTTTGAGAATATTTTTCTTTTTTGTTATTATTGATGTTCAAGATTTTCCACTAACCAGTAGGCTTTTTCTTTTTGAGCAAGTGTTTGCTTAACTTCTAAGATTTCAGATATTGGTGGTTCTTCTTCTCCTTCTTCTTCTAGATAATTATGCAAAACCTTTACATTTACAACCATATTATCCTGTGATGCATTTGCTGTGCTTATTAACTTGATTGTGCATATATTATGGCAATAGTTCAAAATATCTTTTTCAGTGATCCAAACAGCATAATGCAGCTACAACACTATCCCTTGATAGATGTGGAAAGCCTACAGTCTATTGAATGATAATGAAATACAAAGATCTAAAAATACAGACCTCATCAGATTCAAAATAACTATGACAATTTCCCATGATTAAAACCATAAAAGAGTTCAGAGAAAATAACATGAGTAAAATATTAAGTAGTAACAAAAGTGGTTACTATTAATATGTTCTAAATAATTTGAATTAAAAAAAGAAAAGGTATACATGACAGATTTATATTTAACAATACGATCATGAACCCTTACGGATATTATGTAAATACTAGATATATATATCTAGTGATATAACTTCTTTGAACTCTTCTTTAAATCTAAAGTAGTTGAGATTGTCTAACAACATTTTTTTAAGAGAGAGATTTTTTCTATAGACTGCATGTACTCGCTGGAGAAAGAGAGACAGAAAGTGAAAAATCAACCCCCCCCCCCCTCAAGAGGATGGCCATGTCACAATCTCTTCTCCATTATCCTCTTGGGATTTGGGGCATGCATGCACACCTCATCTGGTATGAGTTTAAACCACCAGGTCCGAAATTTGTACCCACTATGTGGGAGTCCAGCTACATAGCCATTATGCTATCTGCCGGTCCCCTAACTTAAATTTTAAGTCTCAATTTGCTTTGAAACACTTTCCCAAGAATTGAACGAACTATAACACTCAAATTAAAAGCAAAGTTTAGTGAACACAGGAATTTATTGAGTGCTAGCATGCCAGCATTTTTTTCAATCTTTTGTTCTTTAGGGATTTTTGTCTTAGAGCACATGCGTTTGCCAGAGAGAGACAGTTACAGAGAAAGTGAGAAATTACCCCCCCGGGGGGCAGAGGGGGATGGCTATGCCACAATCCCTTCTTCTCCATTCTCCTCCTGGGATCTTGGGCACACATGCACATGCACCCATCGACAGTTTCAAACCACCTAGTCCAGGACCCAAACTGTGATCGACCATGTGGGAGTCTAGCGATGCAACTGCTAAGCCATCTGCTGCCCCCAATAATCTTAAATGGTTTACCTGCCTTGTGAAAGCATAAGACTTGGAGCTTACAGAAGAATTGCATCTCTTACCTAATTGCTTTAATAAGAGTAAGAGACATACACAAACAGAATGTGGATCAAGTTCCAGCTTTACTGTGCAGAAATTGTTTCAAGTTTTTTAAACTATTTTTAAAAAATCACTACCTGCCTGTTTTGTCATCTATAAAATGGATAAATTATTATTCCTAACTCAAAAAGCAATGAGTTAAGCAATATTAGTGTGTTGTAGTAATGCTAACTGATACGACGAATAAATGCCCAAATATATAATGACTCTGACATGAAAAAAATTATTTTGCACACACATAGAATCCTAAATAGGCATTCATGGTTGTCAGGAGGCGCTTTTCCAGGCAGAAATACTGGAACCAAGACTGTTTGTATGTTGTAACTCTCCTCCTTTTCAACACATCACTTGTAAGATTGTCATACTTGTCTGCATCAAGCTAGCAGAAAAGAAAAGTGCACGGGGCACCAGTGGTGAAAGGATGTTATGGACTAGACTAGAAATATTACACATCACTGTTTACTGCCATTGGCAAGAACCAACTCACTTGGCCATACATAATTTCAATTGAAGATGGAAATGTGACTAGTTAAGTAGCCAGGAAGAAAAGAAAACAGGATAGAGAAAATTAGTCATTCTGTCACAAACCTGGGAAGAGCCCAGAATTCTCCTGGTCATGTAATAAGTACTTGATAAATGTTAGTTATCACTATTACTAAAGTTTCTCTTAAATGAAGACTTTCTGGGGAACAACTGGACTCACTGGCAGACCAGGTGAATGCAAATACTTCTACATATTTACTGTGTTGCATGGCTGAAACTCAGATATGTTAAAAATTAAAATATAATACCAAAATGTGTTAGAGAGAAAAAGTTTATACACTTACTGGCTAGATATATCAAATATATCTAAATAGAAGACTTTCTACCTATGTGTATTCTTTAATAATACCATGCTAAAAGAACTAAACAGGCTTCTCTCAGATATCAACAGTTCAATGATCGAAGCTTAGTAGATTAGGACTAAATCCTTACTTAGATGCATTTCAAATCCTATTACAGCAAATCTCAAGCTACTATCCGAATTCCTTTGCCGCAGTATCATCCCATTGAAAGCATCAGCTTCCATAGTGTACGTATTGAAAGTTGTTTTTACTGTATGTATTAAATTTTCATGTTACTATTGCTTTCTACTATGGTGTAAGGCCCATGTGGTCCACTAACATTTTCATATCATCATTTTCAAGTAAAGATCGAAAATTTCACCTATCTCTCAAGGGTAATTCAGAAAACCTTGTTTAAAAAAAAAAAAAAAAAAAAAAGTAAATGGGATTAGGTGATGTGGAGGTTAAGGTAGCCGGATCCCACACAGCTGACTACATAGTCTGAGTACCAGACCCAGCAGCACATGTGTGAGTGCCAAAATCCCGAGAAAAACAGAGAAGGAGCTACAGTGTGGACATCCCTTCTGGGGGGTGATTTTCCCTTCTCTTTCTGTTTCTCTTTCTCTCACTCTTTCTCTCTCTCTCTTTGGCAAGTGCATATGCTCTATAACAAAACTTAAAAAAAAAAAAAAACTCCAATTCTACCATAAAACATTGGACTGAAATAGTCACAGTATGTTTAACCATTCCTTTCTGCAAAAGAAATTAGTTTTTAAAAGCTCTAAAGTAAAGACAAAGTTAAAGATTTTTCAGGGTCTGTCTGGTTCTAATGGTAAAGCATTGCCAATCCAAAGGGCAGATTTCAGCAGCTTTAAAAAGAATTAGTTAATTAAAATCACCTTTCTCTTAACTTGCCTCTTTTTCTGTCTCTTTAGTTGGCCCAACTTCTCCATTAGTATAATATTAAACAAATGAAAGCCAAAAGGAAAAATGAAACAAGGTTCTTTCTATGCATATTTCTAAGACCAGGCAGTGTATGCTCCAAAAGCATGTCTACATGAGCCAAAATCGTTGTGAAAATAAAGCAGCTTTTTTAGCCAACTGAAACTACTTGAATTCAATGCTCATTTTACATACCAAAACAATTCATATCCGTGGAGTTTTAAAAGTAATAGAAGCGCAGACACTACTTAAATACAGCATTCTTTTCTACATACAAAGTTTTCGGGAAACTCTGAAAGATACCCAAGAAAGCAAGTAACCTCTTAATCCTTGCAGGCAATGTCTAAGCATGCCCCACATTATTGTTCTCCAATCATTTGTTAACCTTGGAAAATAAAGCTTTCCTGAATGTCCCCAACAACCTTGGCTTTCTGGTCATGTGATCAGAGAAAGAAATACATTCTGGCTTTCATTAGTTTGAGGACATCTGCAAGTAGAACTTACAACACAAAACAATCTCAGTTGCTGATCTTGTTCGCTCATCTGGACCGAACAGTGTTAGTGTCAACAACTGCAGTAAACAGCACGGCTAGAGCTAACGTAAACATTTCCGAAATCATGAGCTTAATATCATTGTTCAGAAGTTGGACCAAGCTGTGACCAAACTCTTCTACACTCTAGACCGCAGGCTAGAGACTCACTTTGATATATTTCCAGAAAGAAAGTGTATCCAAACTTGCACATTGGGAGAAAAGTAAAGTCCCTGGCATTGGACGTAGATGTGGCAATAGGTGACTTTGATGGGTAGATAAACGCACAAGGTGGAACACAGGTCAGTAATGCTCTGTCTGCAGTGGGTGGGAAGCATTCTGCAGGTCCCATTGTTATTAAAGTCAAGTCATAAAAGTAGACATTGTTTATTTCTGTGGTGGTGGTTCCTCAGGGCTAGCTCCTCCTCTAGCCACATTCTTTTTTTTTTAAATAGCTCCATGCCATTCCTATTATGTGCAGGCTTTCTTTAGACCCAGGGTGAGACAACAGAAAAAAACAAATCTAAACAAAAGCAAATGGACACTAAAGGCTTTCAGTTGACTTTATAAACACATCAGCCACAAGGTAGGTAATCACCTTCAAATAAAGGAGTAATTTGCTGGCTCACTGGGCCCAAGTAAGAATTTTGATGTTATTTATGAAATCATATTCTTTTTCTTCTTTTCCATTTTTTCCAGTTCCTTGTAGCCAATGATATTTTTGAGGTTTGTGTTTATTCTCAAGGCTAATTGTTTATTCCCAAAGTTAATTCTATACAAGGTTAAAGTATATTGGCTAGTACCTTCTCTATCACATCTTCAGTGGTATGCTTACCATCCCGAGACTGACACTGAATAATTAGACCCTTACTCCTTCTATTAAATCCAGATTTTCTAAATTAGAAAAATGGAAATGCTTTGCCCTTTTTTATAATTACATTGAACAATTACAATGTAATCTTTTACATTGTACACTTTACAATTTACATTAATTGTTTACATTTACCTTTACAATTCAGAAATCGCTTGTTCATATGTTCTGTCATTATTCTCCGTAACAATGTTGAGAGATAGGAATTAGGGCCACGGTCTGGCAGATAAGAAAAGAGGAGGCAGTAACTGTCAAAGCTAGAATCTCAGCCTATGGAATCAGATGCAAATCCGTACACTCTT
>NW_006204238.1:1546151-1604232 GCF_000334495.1 Tupaia belangeri chinensis
ACCATGCTATCTCTACACAAATATCAGTATAATGAGCTGAATTGAAATCTATACCCCTGCTTGGCATCAGATCCTTGTAGCATTTTCTTGATTTATAGAGGCTCCTAGAGGGGAAGTGGCCAGAACATGTCCAGAAAATGCATAAAAAGACTGTTCACAAAGGTCCTTCACAGAATGGCCTTTTCCAGAAATCGCTAGTAATGACCAAATAACAGTATTAGGCAGCTATTACATAAATTGACCATTATCTTCTCTAAACCCCTGCATAATTCTAAAATGTCATGTGATTGTATTCTTTATTTATACATGAAAAAAATGGAATCTTAAAAAAATAAGTAATTTGTTAAAAATCATCTTACAGGTGAATGGGCAAGGTATAATTTGAACCTGCGTATTTCTGAGTTCAGAGCTCATGTGTTCAAGTAATAGCAGAAAACATTCATATTGTCAACTCAAAAACACTTAAAAATGTAAAATGCTCAAAAAATAAAAAGACTTATTGCTTAAAAAAGAAAAGAATGTTGTGTCAGGAACCTCTGAAGTCCTGGCTACATGGTGGTAAGTGTTAGAGGTGGTAGATATGTTTGTGTCCCTGATTTAATCATTACATATTACATAATATTTTGAAAAAACTCTCTGTACCTCATAAATATATACAACTATTACATATAAATTATAAATCACAATTTTTGAACTAGAGAAGAAAGAAATAATATTGTAAGAATTACTATATCTTTGGGATCTATTACTGTGTTTAAATAAAGAATCTACAGGTTTTTACTAATTAAAAAATCTCTTCACCACCATTGTAGGAAGCCAGGTAAATTAGTAAATTATTCCCACTCAGAATTCTATTCCATCTATTCTTTCTGCTCAAGTTGTACCCCTTATATAAAGCCTTCACTTACTTCTAATAACTAATTTGATTTCTCCCCATATGAAAAAAAAATCTGTCTATTCTACATTTAAGCAGAAATAATTTGATTGCAAATGATAAAAGAAACTCAAATTTGCTTAGGCAAAAAGAGAAATTTATTGGTTCATACTTACACTAATTTTCTGTAAATCTGTTTTAACATGCAATCTTGGCCCAAAGAGCAAACTCTTAATGTGAAGTTATATCACTGTACATGTTTTATTTATAAAGGACAAAACACATGCATTCAAATAATAACAGAAAATATTCATATTGTCAACTCAAAAACTCATTATTTTAGTTTTCACCAAAAAGTTTCAATCTATAAACTATGCAGCTGAAAATATAGAATGAAAAAGGAATGATCATTTTTCTATTTTTATAGACTTTTTGCCTAAAAGGAGGATCTATCTTTGTCATTGACATGACCTAACAGTGTTTGTAGCCTCTATACCTCTATATCTTCTACAAGGACTCCTGTGATATCAACTCTAGTCCATTGGAATTAGATGAGGATCTTTAAAAAATAAGTCAGTGTAGTCTACTCCCTCCCCCCTACCAGATCAATTTCATCAGAATCTCAAGAGTTGAGTCCTAGACAGCAGTAGCTCTTAAATGCTCATCATGAGATTCTCATGTTCAGCAAGACTCTACCACCTACCTGATACCATCTGCTCCAGTTGATGGCAAACTGTGGGAAAGTTAATGCTAGCTACTAGAGGAGAGAAAAAACAAGAAGACATGATTAACACAAGAATTGAGACATGTTTCTTTTTCTCACCAAATCTGGCAATGATTCTTGGTCATGGTATCCACAATTTGCAGTTTCATGGCAAGGATCTTTTCCCAATCATAAAATTCTAGAATTTTTATACATGTCCTACATTCTTTGCTTTTTTGTTATTTGTGCTTGTGAAACTAGCCAGGAAATTATTTACCATTCTCCATAGGTTTCACAGAAAACATGAACATTTTACACTATTATCTCCATGCAGAGGAATGAAGAATTGAATGTATAAAATTCTGCCTTTGACACCACAGCCAGTTGGATAGGTGTCCCACATGCTTTCTGAAGAAGAGGGCCAAACACTTGAGGTTATTAAAGGACAGTTATTTTAAGGGGCTTGTTAGTGAGCCACGTGAAATGACAGAGCTATAAAGTTGACCATAAATGTCACTTGTAGTTAACGATAACGTGTGCATGGTGGTTCATTTAAGAAACCATATGACTGCACTAGAAGAACAGCTACTTAGCTACTGTTTTATTCATAGCTTATTAGCAACAGAAGAGGGGAAAAGAGTATTTTGTGGAAGAAAGGAGTCATTTACATTGATTGCATAGGAGGAAACAAAGCATTAAAATGTAGCATCTGGTTGCATAAGGGTTTTATTTTCTGCCAACCAAAGGGAATCAGATGGCTGCTGACCTGGCTTTCTGCACATACCTTGTCTCTATAACCATTGCTAACGCATGAAGGAAATTCTACGTTTTTAGAATCAATGACTTGTTCTCAGTGGCCCAATTGGCAGAACATAAAAATAAACAAACACAAAAACTTCTTATTTTGCAATAATAGCAAAGAAAACACTGACCTTCCACCTCCTACCTAATCTACCCCCAATTGCTTCTTTGACACCATGCCTAGTAAAATTAAAAGACATTTTCAAAAAAAAGGAAAGAAACATCTGCTTGGACTTCAGACTCCCCTCCAAAGCAGAAACCAAGCCTATAAAGGTTACATGTTTCAACAAGCCATGCAAAAAAAGTTCAACTGCTTATCCCATTTGACCTTGGCGTTAATGCAGGATCACGTTGATCCTGATGCAGAGATTAAAACGCCAAGTCCAGAACCGCTCACCAAGCAAATTCACAAGGGGAGTTCTAAGAGTTCTTTGGCACTCTTACTTCATATGGACTAAGCAGGGACGATCCCAGGCCACAAGTGTAGCAATATTTTAACTCTGTGTGCAAAATTTCGATGATAAAGCCTGAGATCGGAGGCCATTCTGAACTTTTCGAACACTTTTCTTGACAGTGTTAGGCAAAGAAAAAAAAAAAAAACATACAAAAGTTGTTGAAAAGTTCTTTTTTTGGAAGAAAAGAAAAGAGAGATCATTAGGATCACAAAAAGTCAAGGACAAGGGCAGGGGATGACAAACTCAAAAACATTTTTTACAAATCCCTTATATAAATTCCAAGTTCATGCTATCTTCAATGAAAATCACTTTCACAATATGTAAAATGGTACATAAGTGATCATGCCTCCTTTCTGGTAAACAGTAAACCAGTTTTGAACAGCAAATCAGAAATGTAAACATCAAACCTAAAATTTTGAAAATCTCATAGACTAGAAACGAATGAGAGATTAGCAACAAAGGATTGTGCTGGTTCACAAGACCATCTTTTAAATTTTTTTAAATAACTGCCAATATTGAGCATTTTACTATGTATAATAGAAGGCACATAAAGGGCTAAACAATTTACGCATATTATCCTATCTCATCTGCAAATCCCTAAAACATAGCTACGGTCACCAGTCCTATTTTACAAATAACTGAAACTCAATGAGGATAAATAACTTCTCAAGAATATAACTTATTTTAATTCAATCCTTTATTGAAATGATAATAAAAATGTGTTATGAACATGCAGATGTTTGGCAAATGATTTTGGGATAAATATAAGAATCAATGGTACTTGATAAGCATTGGATTAATGGCCAGTCACTATTATTTGGAATTGATCAGGAAAAAAAAAGAAAAGATGCTAAGAAACATTGATTTCTGGAAATCAGGATCTAGTCATGAGAAGACCGAAAGTATGCCCAGACTGCATTTGTTAGATTGTAAGAAAAATATTCATATCCTCACTTTAAAAATCCTATACTATACCTACTTTGGCAGAATTATTTGAGATTCATATATCATCTGAAAACGTTAAAGGTACATGATAAATACATAAATATAAATTAAGCATATTTGTTGTCAGAGTATCATTTTTTATAAAACAGTAAGAGATTCTACATCTTCTTCATCCTTATTGATGTACTTAATGTCGAATATTTCTTGTGTCTTTGCTCTATTGTATTAAATAATATAGACATGTTTAACTCTGTTAAATTTACCACCATTTAAAATTATTTAAGCTATCACACTTTTTCCATTGCTATTAAAACTTACTTAAACCATGACTAATATAAATGTTTTGACCATCTTTGATAAAAAATACCTATTGTTTTCATTCCATTAATAACATGTACATGCTAAAGAAAAAAATTCAAGAGCATTAGAAATAAGAACTGATGGGGCCAGCAGGTGGTGTGAAGATTTAGGCAGCTGGATCTCACATGACCAACTCCATGGTTTGAGTCCCAGATTCAGATGCTTGAAAATCACCTCAGGCATGTGTGCACACATGCCCGAATTCCCAAGAAAAGAATGAAGGAGAAGGAATTTTAGATGGCTATTTCTCTGGGGTGGGGGGGTGTAATAAGTTCTCACTTCCCCCCCCTCCCCCTCCCTCCCTCCCTCCCTCTCTCCCTCTAGCAGGCGTATGCACTCTATAGCAAAATAAAATAAAATAAGAATTGATGTATTTGTGAATTTTAGGAATAATACCAGCTCCTTTAACTGGACATTTTTAGTATTTATCATACCAGAAAATACTGTTTGTAAGATTGGACTACAGAAATATTTGGTTAACAACTATAGACAAAAGAAGAAAACAAAAGGCTCTGACATTTTACAAATCTTGCAACATCATCAGCAACAAGAGCTCTCTCCACTAGCATACAAGTTTTCTTACTTGCTAACTTGATTCTACCATCCCCTCTGTTCTTCATACATAGACACCAATTTTATCTTACATATAGCTTCAATTTCTGCACTAATTGCTAAGAAGACAAGGCATACATTTTTCACTCTTGGATTCAGGTTATCAGCTCATATTAGAGGGGGATGCATTCAGAGGAAAAGTGCTACTAGTTAGACAGAATTAATCCCTAAAGAAAAAGAAGTCATAAGAAAATGAAGATGAGGTAAGCAACAAATATGACAACTTCGCTCTATATGCTATGCTAAGTATTCAGCCAGTAGCTGAAATTTGAAGAAATAAACATTTCCATCATGTGTGTGTGTGTTTCTTAGTTTCCTGTTAAAGTTTATTATCACAAATTCTATGGCTAAAATTTACTTTAATATATTTGCTCATCTCATCTAGTCACAATCATATCATTAGAAACCCCAAACCCATTGAGTTGATTGTAAGTTGGTTAAAATCACACACATACACACAAGTAACTAGTGTAGGTTTTAAAACCCCTCTTGTCACCGGAAATTTCCATTCCAAATGTCCCAGATAATAAGAAAAAGCCAACAGGCATAACATGTGGCGTACACTTGCCCTTCACATCCTATAATGACTGAGTTCTGCCTGCACTACAACCAACGCGTGGTATATGCCACCAGAGCCTCATGGAGCCCATGCTGGAAGTTTGAACTATGAGCAAACCAACAGGGAGAAGTGGCCAGGAGAACCAAGCCACACTTGGTATGTATGTTCTGACAATGAAAAACGTCTACCAGAGTTAACTCAGAGTCACCAAAACGACAGAGGAGTTAGGCATACTTCTCAGATTGGCCTAATTTGATACAACAGAAACAGCATGTTCTGCTCTTCAGTGACCCTAGTGGTGTAAATACCACTCAAGCAGCCCATAAACTCCACTGGAAATCTGTTTATTTTGCACATAACAAAAGGAGGAAACTTTCATGGCATTTTAGCTTGAAAAGACAGACAGAAAACTTAACTACTGAATTGACCTGACACAAAAAGAAAAGGTAGTTGCTCAAGATTAAAACTACATCTCTGTAAATTCCATTCTTTAAATATTTTCTTAGTGATCATCAATTGGAATCTTTTGGCATAAGACGTGGTTGATCTTGTCCAAAAAGTATAGTTAATGTTATTATTCACCTAGAAGAAGCAATTGAAAAATCGTAAGCAATGGTATGATAAATCAGAATAACTGAATCTCATGTAAACTATAAGATTCTTAGAAAATATAAATTAACTTCAAAGAATAGTCCTTTCTCTTTCAAGTGAAACTGTGTAGTATTTTGTTTTTCTGAGACTAAGTGAAATTTCTTAGCAAAAATGAAGTAGGCATTGAATTGAGCCAACTGAGTGAAATGAGCACTCTTAAACACTGGTATTGGGAGTGTAAAACGATATAGCTTTTCTGAAAGGTAATTTGGCAATAACTAACAAAAGCCTTAAACACATTTGAAATACTTACAGTAATTCCATTACTAAAAATTTTTCCTAAAATGTAAACTGAAATGCAGAAAAAGTGTTATATACAATAGTATTCATTGTGGAGCTAATACTGGAAATAACCATAATGTCCAAAAATAAATATATTACACCAATGGGGTAAAACATTATTTAGTCATTTATAATACTAGACAGTTCATAGAAAAGCACTTAACAACATTATAAAATGTTCTTGATAGTCTGTTAAATGAAAAAGTAGGTTATAGCAAAGTACGATATCAGAATCTTTATTTTATATAAATACATAGGAAAGATTCAACAAGTATCCTATAAAACAATGTTATACAGTAGAAAAATGGTACAAGTCACACATTTAATTTTTTAAATTTAATAAATTTATTTCCTCCATCAGAGAGCGCAACAGAAAGAGCAAGAGCTGGGGACCCCTAAAAGGGCCTTTACCCTACATACCATTCCCAATCTCAGCTGTCCTGGATCATGGGCACACGCCCAGCATGTTCAGTGAGGTGCTGGGTTGAGAACCCAGATCCTTCCCCATGTGGGTCTAACTGCACGATCACTGCACCATCACCTGGCCCCTATATATATATATTTTTTAATTTTCTAATATCTGCAATGAAAGGGTGAAAATAAACAGGTAGGGCTGGCTCTGTGCCCTGGTGGTTAATGCAGCTGGCCCACATGACCAATGCTATGGTTCAAGTCCTATGCCTAAAGCTTGAGAAACACGTCAAGCATTTGTTTATGGGTGCCCAAAATCCTGGAAGGAAGGAGAGATGGAGGAGAAGGGATTGGAGTCTGACCATTCCCCATAAGGGGTGCCCCCCCCACCTCTCTGTCTCTCTCCAGTGATTGAAGACTTTCTCTTGAAGGGAACCAGCAGTTAGCGTAATGGCTATGTCGCTGGCCTCCCATGTAGTCGACCGACCGCGGTTCGTGTCCTGGACCCGGTGGCTTGAAACTCACGCCAGGCGCGTGTGCGTGTGTGCCCAAGATCCCGAGAGGAGAATGGAGGAGAAGGGATTGGAGTCTGACCATTCCCCATAAGGGGTGCCCCCCCCACCTCTCTGTCTCTCTCCAGTGATTGAAGACTTTCTCTTGAAGGGAACCAGCAGTTAGCGTAATGGCTATGTCGCTGGCCTCCCATGTAGTCGACCGACCGCGGTTCGTGTCCTGGACCCGGTGGCTTGAAACTCACGCCAGGCGCGTGTGCGTGTGTGCCCAAGATCCCGAGAGGAGAATGGAGGAGAAGGGATTGGAGTCTGACCATTCCCCATAAGGGGTGCCCCCCCCACCTCTCTGTCTCTCTCCAGTGATTGAAGACTTTCTCTTGAAGGGAACCAGCAGTTAGCGTAATGGCTATGTCGCTGGCCTCCCATGTAGTCGACCGACCGCGGTTCGTGTCCTGGACCCGGTGGCTTGAAACTCACGCCAGGCGCGTGTGCGTGTGTGCCCAAGATCCCGAGAGGAGAATGGAGGAGAAGGGATTGTAGTCTGACCATTCCCCATAAGGGGTGCCCCCCCCACCTCTCTGTCTCTCTCCAGTGATTGAAAACTTTCTCTTGAAGGGAACCAGCAGTTAGCGTAATGGCTATGTCGCTGGACTCCCATGTAGTCGACCGACCGCGGTTCGTGTCCTGGACCCGGTGGCTTGAAACTCACGCCAGGCGCGTGTGCGTGTGTGCCCAAGATCCCGAGAGGAGAATGGAGGAGAAGGGATTGCGGCGTGACCATCCCCCCTAGGGAGTGATTTCTCGCTTTCTGTCTCTATGTCTCTCTCTGTCTGTCTGGCGAGCACACGCGCCCTATAGCAAAAATCTCTAAAAAAAAAAAAAGACTTTCTCTTGAAAAAAAAGGTAAGGGGTCAATAGGTCACATGGTAGTTAAGGCACTAGATTCCCACATGACCAGCACGGTTTGAGTCCTGGACCTGGCGGCTTGAAAATACACCAGGCATATGAGCATGAGTGCCCAAAATCATTAGAGAAGAATGAAGGAAAAGGGATTATGGCATAGCCATCCCCCCTGGGGCTGATATCTCACTTTCCTTCTCTCTGTCTCTCTCTGATGAATACACACACCATATGGCAAAAGTCTAAGCCAAATAAAAGTGAAATTATGTTAATATCTATAGTATACCTTATTAAACATAGCACATTTTAAAAATTACTTTATCAACATGTAATCAATATTAAAATATTTTATATTCTTTTTTTCAAATTAGAACAAGAAATTTGGGGTATATTTTAGACTCACAGATTATGACTAGTCACATTTCAAGTTTCCAATAGCCATAAATGGCTAGTGGCTGATATATTGAGTCATGTACCTCAAGAATGTGGATACATGAATGACTTCTGTTTTCATCCTTGTATTTTGCTGTACATTGTACTTTCATAATCAGAGAAAAATCATTATTTTAAAATAACAAAATAGAAGCATCAGGAAAAAAACATGGATTTTGAAGCAGAAACCTAGATTCAGAGGGTTCTGATTTTAGTACTTTTTCTAATTTATGTGATGCTATCCTTTGAATAACTGAAGTCCAAAAAATTCTACTCCTGGCTAAAATGAGGCCAAATGAAACAGTTTAGGACTGTCCAGTTTATGCCTATTACATGTTTGCTGAATGTACAGATACACAAGTAAAATTTAATCCGAGGAAGAATTGTTTTCTTTCTCACATTTAAACAGTTTTATGGTTGCCAAGCATACCATATGGTACAAAACAAGCTGTAGAAATTCTTGACTAATTAATAGGAAAATTGAAGTTCCATAAAATGTTAGTATTATGCTTTGCTGACTTCTAGAAATATAGAGTTTATATATTTGAGTACAACTTCTTCACACCACTAGATTTATTTTAGACTTTGCCATCAAAATGTACATATTTGTTTTAGGGGAGTTGATTGATTGGTTGGTTGGTATTTTGGAACTCAAAGTCAAGGAGTTGAGTTAATCGTTCGGTTCATTGCATATTATCTTTATCAGCCATCCAAGGCTGTCCTCTCATTTGTTTTATTTCCCTTCTTGTTCTCCATTTTCATTTTCTTTCTTTTCACAGACACCAATTCTAACATGTTTAAAATGTATCTTTAGTATTCATGTATTCTTGTGAAATACTGTAATTTGTATATTTCTTCATTAAGTTGTATGAATGTTCTGCTAGGAATAGTCTTTCAAACTTTTTTAACAGTCTTTTTTAGTAACTATCCAAGGTGGGAACCAGCAGTTAGCATAATGGCTATGTCGCTGGACTCCCACGTAGTCGACCGCGGTTCGTGTCCCGGCCCCGGTGGCTTAAAACTCACGCCGGGCGCGTGTGCGTGCGTGCCCAAAATCCCGAGAGGAGAATGGAGGAGAAGGGATTGCGGCGTGACCATCCCCCCTGGGGGGTGATTTCTCGCTTTCTGTCTCTATGTCTCTCTCTGTCTGGCGAGCGCAAGTGCCCTACAGTGAAAAAATCTCTCCCAAAAAAAAAAAAAAAAGTAACTATCCAAGGTGACTCTAACTGCTACACAGTGTTCTACAGTATGCCTTCAACACATTGTACTTATTCACTTCCCCAGTGATGGATACTTAAGTTGATAACTCCCAGATGCTATAAGCCACACCAAAATAACATCCTCATTAATATCCTCTCAATAAGGTTATATACCCAGGAGTGGCATTGCTTATCCAGAGGGCCTCAACAGTTTTAATTTCAGTAAATAAGACTGACAGGTGTCTACACAATTATTGCATCTGTTTATACTCTCTATAGTGCTGTATAAGAATTCTCACTTCCCTACTTCATCATAGCCATTTGATATTACCCATTTTTTTTAATGTAGCCTTTGGTATATCTTTAGAAGACTTATGGTTTCAGCTCCAAAGCGTAAAGACCTTGGAAGTTATCACCCGCATACCTATAATCACAGGAAAGCTAAACAAACTGAAAATTAACAACTTTTCTTAAACTTACTAGAGAACTGATGTTGCAGGGCAAACCCTGAGAACTAGAAACAGGGAAGTCTAAAGAGCCAAATCAAGATTTGCTCATCTGAGACCAGCAGTTGGCGTAATGGCTATGTCGCTGGACTCCCATGTAGTTGTCCACGGTTCAAGTTCCAGACCCAGTGGCTTAAACTCAGGCCGAGTACATGTGTGTATATGCCCAAGATCCTGAGAGGAGAATGGAGGAGAGGGGACTGTGGCATGGCCATCCCCCCTGGGGGGGTGGGGTGCATGATTTCTCACTTTCTGTCTGTCTGTCTCTCTCTTTCTGGTGAGTGCATGCGCTCTATAGCAAAATCCTCTGGGGAAAAAAAAAATTTGTTCATCTGTAGCAGGTGTCAGCTGGGACCATAAACTGGTAGAAGTACTGACATGGTCATATTGACAAATACTGAAATGGTCATTTCAACAAATTACTGGTGGACTACTCTGAGAGTGAGAAACTCCAGGAAGTCATACGCTTAAGAAAGCTCTCATACTTTCCTGAGTTTTACCTCCTAAAACCCCACTAGATTTTCACAGTGGGGAGTTCAGGAAGATCCCCTATGGCTCTGACTTCTCCCATGTGTCACCTTAAGCCTGGGCTAGTTGAATCTCCTTGTCTCTTTCCAGGATTATCTGTGCTTTCTCTCCTCTACCCTAGGTCCTCCTATACCCAGGTACCCTAAAGCTTAATGTGTTTCAAGATGCTCTCCTGGCACAAGTTAAACTTCCCATCCACAAGTCCCTCTTGTCTGTGTATCCACCTTTACCTGCCGTTATTTTATCCCTATAAATTCAGCGTGCTCCTCAAGCAAATATCCAAAGTCTATTTGAGAGGCATTAGTATGCAGGGCTTAGACATAAAATTTAGCTCAAAAAGGCATGGTCTGTTTCTAAGTACTTAGACCTGTTTCCTGAAATGGAAAACAGAATTTGTCTCCACACTTTGTCCTTCCTAACCACTTGAGCTGCATTGGTTATTAATACATTACTTCAGCCTCAATAGTCTTATCTTTAAAGTGCAATAATAATCCACACATACTGGCATAAAGTTATACAAATAAACTAACAGTAATTATCAAAGTGTCTCAGAATGGTAAATATTTTAAGAAATGTTTGTTTACTTTTTTAAATTAAATTATAAAAGCTAGAATATGATTAAATAAAATGATGAAAGAATGCTATCTAATTTTTAGTATAACAATAATGAAAAGAAAGCATGGTTATGTTTTATTTCTCTTTTAAGTTTTATAGTACTTATCTATTTTGATTAAACCCTCAAAAAGACAGATTTCTGTACCCCCCCTTAAGCTTGTCATTATATGTATAGTGTTCCCATTACAGTTTGTAACATTTTTATAAGATTTTTAAAAATTGCAACTAATTTATTATTTTGGCATTCTGAATAAAATCAGATTCATAGATGCATTGAGGCAAATAATCAGAGCAACCTGAAGCATCTGGGCCTGCTTTTAAACTGCTGTTAAGAGATTATTTCAGAAAGAAGTTTCTTTTGGGGTCAAAAGAAAGAATTCTAGAATCCATATAACCAGTGACTCTGTTAGAAATCTGGAATTGAAAAAGTGAGCCAATATATCTCGTAGAGATTGACTGTGTGAAAAGTATCCATAATTAGGATTTTTTTCAAATGTATTAAAAATCTATTTATCAAAGGGCCAGTGCTATACAAAAGAAGGAAGAGAAGGAGATGAAAAAATGAAGAGGAAAGAATTTCCTTCAGCTAATGGCTACAGTCAGTATTGAACTACTTGCCCCAAAGAGTTACTACGAAATTTTCCTGGCTTAATCTATGCAGCATGCTGGGAATTAAGCCTAGAAAAATGGGGAAAGAATGTAAAAATAGAGTTTTAACAGTAATGTGTAGCATTGCCTGATCCTTCATGTTACTAGAACAGACCAACCTGCCTGGTGAAGACCAGGTGGCGGTCTGCTAGTGTAACTGGAGCTATCTTCAGCCATGACTGACATCTTCATGAAGTAGCCTCTTCTAATCATTACAAATCCAGCTCTCTATCATTTCCTTCCAATTCTCCTGCAACAGCTCAACTTTCTATGCTGCACTGATACAACATTTTTTTTTTCAGGAAAAGTGATCCCTCCAGTCTCAACAGAAATATCCTTCACACACACCCTCAGTGAAAGCAGCATCCCACCTTAAGTGGTATTGGCCTCTCTACCCACAGTAGAATGGGCCTTTTCACCTCCATCTGAAGAAATTCCGCAACAGCTTGACTTTCTATGCTGTACTGATACAACATTTTTTTTTCAGGAAAAGTGATCCCTCCAGTCTCAACAGAAATATCCTTCACACACACCCTCAGTGAAAGCAGCATCCCACCTTAAGTGGTATTGGCCTCTCTACCCACAGTAGAATGGGCCTTTTCACCTTCATCTGAAGAAATTCCTGCATTTCTGAAGGAAATTGAGATAGCATTTGCTGAGGCAGCTACCACACAAGACAATGTTGATTCTTGTCAGAATCCAACTCTACAACCCCTCTTGATTCCAGACCTATAACTATAAGCAGGTTCTAAAGGCCCCTAAAGGTGAAGTATTGTGTATGACCTATGAGGAAGTACATTAAACCCTAAAGGAACTACTTGAGTTTGCTAATTTATACAGACAGAAACCTGGGGAGCAGTTATGGAAATGAATACGAAGTGTATGTGATAACAGGGAAGAAGAAATAAAATTAGATCCAGTCAAATTTATTGATAGGAACTTACTAAGCAGAGATTTTTGCATTTTATACTGCAGCTCAGAGAGATAGCAAGGGCTCTCATATTTTTGGTTGGCCAAAACATAGACCAAAAGTTAGCCCATAGTATTTGAATTGGAAATGCCAACAGTGCTTGAGCTTAACATAGAGGAAAGGATTCAAAAATTTAGGGAGATTGGAATGTTTGAGTATATTTGTCATTTAAGATCTACTCACTCATACCTGGTCCAAAAAATATAACTTGCACCAATAACTATGAGAAATAAATTTGCAAAGGGAGCTCTACCATCTTTGAAGAGTTCTGTGACCATGCTTCTCTGTAGATCAGATCTCACATTAGAAACTGCAATCACTGAATTGGAAAACTTAATTGTAGCAGTATAATTGGATCCCAGGTTGTCAGGGGCTAACTGACATCATTCAACCACCAAAGGCAAGTAGTAAAAATCTTGCTGAAACAATGGCAGGTTCAGTTACCCAGGTGACCTGTACACACTGGGCACATGCACCCATGATCTTGGCTGGTGGGAAGGTCAGGGGTATGGAGAATCATGGCATGGGACCCTGTTGACCGTGCTTGTCTTTTATTCTCTTTCTCTTGGTCTCTCTCTCTCTCATGAAAGAAAGAAAGAAAACTTTTTTAAACATCCAGAGGAAAAAAATTAACTTTCAAATAAAAGAAAATGTTTTCATATATAAAATTGACATACTTGTTTTTAGACAGTCATAAAATACAATTTTTTAAGATTTTTTTTTTAAAAAGAGAGATTTTTGCCATAGGGTGTGTGTGCTCACTGGAGAGACAGAGAGACAGAAAGTGAGGAATCACCACTCCCCACCACCCCCCAGGAGGGATGGCCACAGAGCAATCCCTTCTCCTCTATTCTCCTTTCAGGATTTTGGGCACGCATGCACATGTGCCTGGTGTGAGTTTAAGCCAATGGTCTAAGACTCGAACTGCTGTCAACTACATGGGAATCCGGAAACAACTATTATGCTATCTGCTGGTCCCACAATTTTTAATATATTATGGAAGAAGGGATCCACAAAAGCAAAAGTGTCTAGCTGTAATGAAGCACTGCGTTAGCCAGGTAACCAGAAGGAGCACACAGGACAAAAGTGAGTCACGGAACACCATTCAGAACATCACAAAACACAGGTAGGACAGGCTGGCTAGGCCTGTGAAAGAACAGTATGTTTGCCTAAGAGCAGGTAACCTTGTCACTAATCACAGAGTGCATGGGTAATTGATATTCCAGAGGGGCATTATGACAATCTTGTGTCTGGCTCTACCCCATCCATAAACCTTCAAATTTACCTGTAGATTTCATACGTCAGCACAATAAACCCTTCTAAATGTTGGCATTGTTTTCAATCTTATTACTGTCCTATTTTTTTCTTGGGCATCTTGGCCTGAGACTTCTGGATTTAGATTGTATAAAAAGACTTGCTTTTTATATCTTTTCCTGAATTCAGCCTTCAGAACTATGCACAGAAATTTGTCCTCAGCTATGACTTGCATTTCTGCATCATCAGTGATCAGAGCTTCTCCCTCTCAGGCTCCCTTATATCATCCTGGAACCATTCAGCCTTATCACCTCTGCTCCTCAAACTCCTTGGCAGAATCATTACGCCTTTCAAAGTCTGCCTAAAATAAAAGAGTGTACATCATATGATAAAACATCTAGGAGCCAGACAGATGTAATTTTGAATTTCTGGTTCAGCTAAATGACCTTGACCTTCAACTTATCAACTTCTAATATTCAGTTTATTTGGCTGTTAATTTGGACATAATGAGCAGCACCTCCTAATCAACTCAATTTGTCCCTTGTAAATGGGAAGCAGAAAGCATATTTAATAAATAATTTGTCATTTCTTCTTCATACATAAAGGTCTTGAATTAATTTATTCAGTACTTACTTACAGACTATTACATGCATACAGTTTATTGTTTTAGGCAACAGACATAAACAGGTGAGCAAAATAGAGTTCCTCCCATGAAAGAATTTGCACTAATGTGCAGAAACAGATGATAAGTAAATAAACTAGCAAAGAGTATGTCAGATAAGCAGATAATGTTAATTGTTCTAGAAAAAGATAAAAATAGAGTGAGGGAGATAGTGAATGTGTGTGTGTGTGTGTAGTATATATTTGTGTATATTGTGTATATACATTTTATACATTGTGTATATTGTGTATATATATTATATATTTCATATATATACATTTTTTAAAAAGAAAGACTAAGAAAAATTATATTAAAATTTGAACAGATTCCTAAATAAAGTAAGAAAGTCATACAGAACCTTTCAAGAAGAGGCAACTAAAAATAGAATAGCACTGAAGCATGGACATGCCTAGCATGTTTAAGAGACAGCCAATGATCCTGTATGTCCAGGACAGAGTGAGCAAAAGGAATCATTAAAATGGGGTCAATAAGGTAGAATGATCAGATTATATACAGTTTTATCAGTCTTTGTAAGAACTCTTTTACTTTGAATGAGGTGGAAAAAAAATCATTGGCAGATTTTAAGCAAAGATGATTTGACACACTGAAAATGTATCTTTGGTTGTTATTGCCTAGAGACCATAGGCCTGGAGGATCGGAATTACTGATGGAATCCAATGCAACAGCTATGTGGCTAAGTTTTTGTTTTGTTTGTTTTCACTTTTTTTTTAACCTTTTAGAGACTTTTGCTATACAGTGAGTGCACTTGCCAGAGAAACAGAGAGATAGAAAGTGAGAAATCACTGCCCCAGGGGGGATGGCCACACTGAAAACGCTTCTCTTCCATTCTCCTCTTGGGATTTTGGGCATGCAAGCACACACACCTTTAAGCACTAGGTCTGGGACTTGAACTGTGCTCAACTACATGAGAATCCAGCAACATAACCATTACATCACCTGCTGGCCTCAAGTTTTACTGCATTATTTCACTACTGAGTAACTTGACTCCATGTCTTATGGCTGGCCAGGATTTTTAGTCTCAGAGGCAAGAGTTAATATAGTATTTATTTTTCATAATAGTCTTCTGCTTATATTGTGATACCACATCAATTCTTTGTAATATTTTTTATTCAATTAGCAGTTTTCATAAACATAAGTATCTACAGAAATCCATTTTTAAAATTCTTCCTTTAAGCCTATCAAGGAAAACTGCCTAATCTGTTTTGTTGAGTAATTTTGTTTTCCCAGTAATAGGAAGCTGGAGAAGGAGTACTTTGATTTTCTTTTCTACCTCCTTTTAAGTTCAGTTATTTCATCTTTTTCATGAGCAAGAGAGAAAGAAAGAGAAATGTCACCTTCAACAGGGTCCTGTTCCCCAGCCTTACCTAGCACTGGGTCATTCTTACACACATGCTCGGTACACTCAGGGAGGTTTCCAGATGCAAATCTAGAACCTTCGATGTATATCCGCTTGCAAAGCATCATGCTTCACTACTAAGCCACCATCTGGCTCCAGCAGCACTTTGAGATCACAGCTTTCCCAACTAGTCTCAGTGAACATTTGAATCCAAATGTTCATAGTGAAGTTTACTATACTTTCAAATATTATTGATTGATGATGTAGTTTATTCTTTATTTGGAATAGAAAACAAAAGGAGGGCAGGACTAAATGTAAGGTTGAGAAGCTCCCTGGAGAAGTCTGGCACTTCATTTTTCATTTTAATTCAACCAACATTTCTTAGACATATGTAAATCTCTATATTAGACTCTGAAAGAGTATTAAGTTAGATAAGGTTATTGGCACCAAAGAGCTCATTATTTTCTGAAAAGCAGTATATATTCAGAACTTCCTAAATACTTCCTTAAGTGTAGCTACAAAATTCTTTCAAAGAAAAATAAAATTATTTTCAGATTTTTCATCATTTTGGTTTCATCCAGTACCATTTCCCTCCCAATTAGTGTTGGTAATTGAAAGTAACTTTTCTTTCAAAAGCTGAGAATAGCTAGTTGGCCCATCAGCTGAGAAAGGGAGTATTTCCAGATGATAATCTTAATGGTCAATTTAAGGCTAGAAGAGACCCAAGAAAGTCATTGATTCTCCTTTTCAGCCTGCAAGCAGGACACATCTCCATTATGCCCAGACAGGCCTCATTGTTTCAAGTCCATGTCAATCCATGTATTGAGGCAAATTTTATGCCAATCTATATTTATCCATCTCAGCTGCACAAGTATATCGTGTGCTAATTTTTGGTTTTCGTTTTTTCTTTTCAGACCACAGCTTTTTTTTGGTTTTTTTTTGTTTGTTTGTTTGTTTGTTTGTTTGTTTTAGAGGTTTTTGCTATAGGGCGTGTGCGGTTGCCAGAAAAAGCAGTGAGAGACAGAGAGATAGAAAGTGAAAAATCACACCCCCACCCAGGGGGGATGGTCACGCCGCAATCCCTTCTCCTCTATTCTCCTCTCAGGATCTTGGGCACGCATGCACACATGCCCAACATGAGTTTAAGCCACCAGGTCTGGGACTTGAACTGCGGTCAACTACATGGGAGTCCAGTGACACAGCCATTACGACAACTACTGGTCCCAATTGTGTGCTAATTTTACATATGTGAAAACACTTCATCTCTACTCACTCAAAAATATACTCTAGTGAACTCCCAAAGAACTCTTCCAAATAAACGTATAAAAGGAGAAATTTTTAGGAATGAGTGGTTGTCTTAGACGTTGGTCATAAATTTTTCTTTTGGATGGAAAACTATAAGAAGATAGTAAGGCCCTTTCCTGTCATTAAGGGTAAGCAAAACAAACATTATTTTAACCTTTGTTGTGTTTCTGGCTCACATTTACTCCACCATTTTACTGGACTTTCTCTTACATTGCCCAATATTGGGTGTTTATACTTTTTCCCCTTACATCTGTTTTTCCTCAAACTCTCTTAAGTTTCTGCACTTTCTGTACAGCTATCGTTTTCCTTCTGGGACTTTTTCCCCTGGTCTGTTGTTTTGTTGAAATGTATCATTGTGCTTGATCCTTACATTTTTGTATGTACTCATTTTTAAAAATATTTTCTCTTTTTTTAAACTTTTTCCCATTTTGTTTCCATCAACTTTTGAATTCTCACTTTCTCTTCTGCCCTGGTAAATATAAGCCTTAAGCCATTCTAAAATACAACTTAAGTCCTACCACTCTTCTGTAATATGATCAAGCTCTGGCCTCTCAGTTTGTTAAGTAGTCGTACAAGTTGGCCAGAAGAGGCAGAAAGGAGTCAAGGATCTCAAGTTATCCACTGAATTCAAAGTTAAGAATTTAGAACTGCACAAGTTCATTCCACATTTTATCTACATCAAGGAGAAAATATCCATTTCAATTATTAATTTTGATAAAGGGCTTGTCAGGGTCAAAGAAAATTTACCTCCATTTTAAAAACTACATGATTTTTAGATGGCTTTTTCTGAGCATTTGTTTACAAAATGAAAAGTACGGACTTTGATTGACAAGGCATGCAGACCTGCAATACACTGGCCAACCATTTTATCATTTGGGCTCAAATGAAAGCATCAGCAGGACTGTGTTCCTTCAGGAGCTCTAGAGGAAGAATCTGTTTCCTCGCTTTCTCCATCTTCAGCGGGCTGCCTGCATTCCCTGAATTGCACCTCTTCTTCCCTCCGCAGAGATAACAATGGCAGGCTGAATCCTTATCACATTGAGGCAGTTCAGACTCTGACTCTCCTGCCTCCTTTTCTCAGCCTTTTCCTGGAACCGTCGTGATTACATTGGGCCCACCTGGATAATCCAGGATCATCTCACTGTGGTTATCTAATTGGCAACCTTAATTCAATATACAACCCTAATTCCTCTTTGCCAAATAAGGTCATGCATTCACATGCTCCAGGTGGTTAGGATATGACCACCTTCGGGATCAGTGGTGATGGTTATTCTAGCTACTGCAATTTAGCTTTTAACTTTTCTAGTTCATTTAACTTTTCTAGTTCATGAGGGCAGAACTGTTGCTAGATGCTAGCATCATGCTCATAGACTTTCCAGCCCTCAGAACTGTAAGCCAAATAAGCTCTCTTTATTATCATCATCTAGTCTCAGGTATTCTGTTAGAGCAACAGAAGACCAACTAAGACAATATAGATAGGAGTGACTCTTCCTAAACTATTATCATTCTACTTCCTCCTATTCTCACTACTATGACACTAGGTCTTTCAGGTATTTAATGTTAATAAAATTAAAAACAAAATGTCTTTCAAATATTTAGAAGGCTGGGGATGCTACAGGAAAAAAAGACAGCTGGGTAGAAATTTCTATAGATTTCTGACTGAAAGAACCCAAAGAGTTGTTCTTTTCCCAAAACCTTCTATCTCTGTACTCCAGTCTTCTTAAGTCTCCAACCCTACCAGAATCTCTGCCATAAACTGAGAAGAGGCACTGCCTCTTAGGTGGCAAATACAGCTGGAAATTTCATACACTCAATGACCAAGGACCAAATTTGTGTCTTGTTCTCAGTTTTCACTAACATGCCATCTTTCTGATTTATCTTAAGAAGTGTCAATCTTTGCTAAAGACATACCAACACCAAGCATCAGTTACTAACCACTTTAATAAGTTTCTAAAAGAAAAAATAGAATGGAAGCCTCTTTTTAAAAAAATACATAGTTATAATTGATCTTCTGGTTCTCATTCTTAAATTTGCTCTATGTATTATAGATTGATGTCATCTTAGAGTAGTACTTAATTTCTTTTCCTTACAGAAAAAAAAGTAATATAATGAGCCAGTCGGTGGTGTGGAGGTTAAGGCACTGGACTTTACATGGTAACTTTGTGATTTGCGTTCTCAATCCTGTTGGTTGAGAATCACACCTGGCACATATGCAAAATGTGCCCAAAATCCCAAGAGGAGAGTGGAGGAGAAGGGATTACAGCATGGCCATTCCCCCCTGAAGGATAATTTCTTACTTTCCCTCTCTTTCTCTTTCTGCCTCTCTCTTGCGAGCACACATGCCCTGTGGCTAAAACTAAAAACAAAATAAACAAACAAACAAAAAAATACAACTGTCCTTTGGCAGAGGATCATATTGTATAAACCTGTCACTGAGCTATTTTGCATCTCATTATGCAGACTGACTTGCCAATAGCTAATTACAGCCATCATTGACTTACTACATTCCTACAACATTCTAATAATAAAATAAAGAGTCTGATGGCATCACTTCAGTGGAATTCATTATGATGGAAGTAGATATCACATTGTTACACTCCTCTATTTACCATGTATGCATTTATTTCTTTGGGCATTCACGCTTGAAATAAATTTACTGGAGTCCAAGTTCCTACTATATGTTAAGCCTACAATTCAAGAACAGTCAGGCCAAGGACATAGTGTTCCATCTTTACAATCAAATACAGATTTCCCATTAAAAGGAAACTTCTCTATTTCAAAAGATTTAATAGTATGGTCCTTTAAAAATAATTCCAGATGGCTAAATTTTAGGACAAAAAATATCTCACTACAAGAAATATTTTTGCTTCATTGTAATTTGTACAAATTTCAGTCACTAAAGATCTTAACCACTTAAAGTTTTCTTTTAAGCAACAGGTTGAGTTTAGGGGTTTCATCAAATTTTCTTCAATTATTTATTGTAGCTTATTTATACCTGTCCACCATGGCTTCATTCTTATTGGCCCATTTTCAGTGATTGTGCAAGACATGTTGATATTTTTCTACACTGTTTTGCTACTTTTTGTATCAACTTGGCCATCTATTCTTACTCACTGCAACCCCACCCTCATTTCTTTGAAGTCTCTGTTTGCTTAAATTAAAAATAAACTTCATTGATCCTAATGGCTTATTACATTAAGAAGAAAACAATTCAAGCACACAGTGATTAAGTACATAACCTTTAACAGAAATGAATATTTCCAAAATAGCAACACAGAACAAACATTTCTCAATAGTCTATAGAGAGCTCATGAATATACCACAATAGCAATGTTTTTATCACCTTTGTACTATATTTCATAGGAAATGTGTCCAAACAGGGTTAGAGCACCATATTAACTTGCCATTTATTCTAATATTCAAATCACTAAGTAATAAATTGAACTGCTTGGCCACAGACTCTATGGATTTAAGTCATCTGTCTATAAGTCAAGTCAGTTGCCACAAGATGTTTCTATTTTTATTACTCCTCTGAGACACTATAAGCCCTACAATTAGAGACCTACAATGTAAACATAGACACTGATAACTAAAATTCTGGAGGAGGAGGTTATAATGCAATAAATGTTTATATTTTGTACAACTCATTATTTCTGGAATGATGCAAGGAAAAAAGCATTTTTAATTCTTTATTTATTTTAACATGCTTTCTGTCATTTAAAAGCATGAACTTTCTTTGTCAGATGTAAGTTAAACATCCTAGTATCCATATCATTTTTAATTTCATTTTAAAGATTACTACCACATTCCCTATGTAGGCTAGGCTATCCCTGGTATATGGCCCTGTGAAGCCCCTTATGTTTTTTCATGTTTAGCCTTTAGAGTCTAACTCACCAAACTTCATTCTCCTTTTTATCCTGCTACACTGTGAACTGTTCAATTTGTCTGCTTAGGCTGGGAAAGTAATAAATCTGATTTTTCCTAATAGCAATTGCTGTGGAAAGAACTACGAGGACCAGCAGGTGGTAAGTTAAGGCACTAGACTCCCACTTGGCCAATAGCAGTTTGATTCCCAGACTTTGTGGCTTTCTTTCTCACTTTCTCCCTCTCCCCCTGTCTCTCTCTGGTGAGCACACATGCCCGGTAGGAAATTTTAAAAATATAAATAATAATTATTATTTAATTAAATAATTTTAAAAAGAAAGGAACTACAAAAATCTTAGAGTACTTTTAAACAGTTACATGTAATACAACAAATCTTTCTGAAAACAGAGAAGTCATAGTTCTTTCATATCACTAGCCAAATGATTTTTCCTCACCTTTAATATAATCACAGTTATCAAAAACCTCAATGCCCTTATATACGGTCACAACACAAACGACACAAAATCCCTGCAATTATAAAGCTACCTAACCATGGTAGCCTACAGTCTAACTTAGGGGGCCTATCATAGGGTTATCATTTCCTGCCACTGTCTTTTTTGGGGGGATCTACCTGGATTTCTCTCAGGTTCTGGGAAGGAATTTGATATCACATGATTTGCAGTTGAAGCTAGAACTTAAGCAGTATGCTTAGCAACTTTCCTCCTTTAGGATGTAGCATCTTCCTTCCCCTCACTGCAGGCTGATATATAAAGTGTGCAACTAAAACGACAGCAGGACAGCAGTGCAAGTCTGTCACAAAGCTCAAGACAGCAGACGCCTCAGGCAGAAAAGGACTCTACACTCATTTAACTGGCTTTTATGTAGCCATTGGGTGAGTGTTTGCTTTTTGGCATTAAGTCAAAATGACTATTTAGTCCAACTTGAAATAGAAAGCTTCCAGTTATACTCATTCCAGAAAAAAAAAAAAAAAAAGAAAGATTTTTAAAAATGATTTGTCACAAATGAATGAAATATGTTTTCATCTCATTAGAGTTTCTATGGGAAAAAACACATAAAAAATAAACATTACTGATTTTTCCTTCCACCATCCTGCTGGTTCAAAGCACATCTCCCCATGGGTGGAGTTTTTTGGGGGTTTTTTTAATGGTAAAAAAAGAAAGACAAGTGAAAGTAAGGATTGGAACTTGTTCTCTCTTACTCACATCTAATGTCTGAAATCCCTGACAATAACCAAAGAGTGTTTGAAACACTTGGAATGTGGTATCCAGTGAGTTCTACAAAAGATGAACTCTCCCTAAGTAGAGATCAACATTCTATCATTCTACTAAAAAGAATCTCTTTAGTCTATGTACTTCTAAATACATAAAACTAACAAGTTTTTTACTATTTTTGTTGTTGATATTGTTTGGTTTGGGGAGAGATTTTTGTCACAGGACATGTGAACTCACCAGAGAGAGAGAGACAGAGGGAAAGTGACAAATTACTCCCTGAGGGGATGGCCACATTGAAATCTCTTCTCCTCCATTTTCCCCTTGGGATTTTGCTCATGCACACATAGATGTTCAATATGATTCTCAAGTGATCAGGTCCAGGACTTGAACCATGGTCAACCATTTGGGAGTCCAGAGCCTCAACCACCATAACACCTGCTGGTCCCAAGAATTTTTTATTATGCTTGCTAGAAACCCAATATCATTCCAGGCTCTGAGAATGATAAAAAGGAAATAAATAATACAAGGGTACTTCTAAAAGTTTGCGAAAATGGTATTCAAGTATGAGGTTATATTGATGTGAAAAAATTTTGAAATCCATGCACAGTTTTCTCACACTATGCATTTTTCTTCAACTTTTTGAAGATATTTTGTATAGTCACTGGATTTGTGAGTCTTACCATTTGTTGAGGAAACAAAATTTACATATATAAAACCATTATAAGTACAACAAAGAATTTTTAACACATACAGATAATAAACAATGTTCAGGGTACTTACTTTTACTTACAGCCATATTCCCACTTCTCATCACCAATTGTCCTGATTCTGTATAAAAATAAAAATAAAAAGTCCAGGATCTTGACTGCCTAAGACAAAACTGTCCCAGGTGGATATGGAGTAGATCTTGTAGGATAGAGTGGCATTTCTTTTCCTGTATATTTGTATAAGATAGAGTGACCCAAAGAAATATAAGTGTCATATAACATACTGTGTACATTTGAGCTTCAATTATTTATTGAAATAATGGAACAGAAAAAGGATCTGAAGACATGAAATAGAAAGAAACCTGGAAGACCAAAGCAGAAGTTAAAGTAATTCAATAATGAAAGATATTATTTAATAATAAGTAGCACTTATTGATGAGCATAAATGTGTAAGTTGTTTTACGAAGGTTATGCTTAATCTTTGCAAAGATCTTTAGAGTCTGGAATTCTTTACTCACATTAAACTGATGAGGAAACCAAAATTCCAAGGGTTTAAGTGTACTCATCCAAGATTTCACAACTGGGAAACATGGATAAACTAGGAGTCAAGTCAGCCTCATCTAATTATTATACTCACAGGTTTTCTGCTCAGCTGACAGCTTCTCTGAACTCATTTCCCATGGACCTCACATCCCATGAAGTGTGCACACATCTCAAATACAACAAATGGTACAGCTAGAGATAACCCTAGCAAGTATTCATTAGATTCGTGTTAGAGCCAGACACTGCACTAGATGCTGAAGAAACAAAAGTGAACAGCAGAAGCTAGCCCTACTTGTCTCATAGAAACCACCAGCCAAATGATCAGGAGTAGATGGGGAGATAAGAAGAGTATCAGTATCATCTCACATTTCCTACAGGATGGCAAAAGCACTGAGAGGAAGGAGGTTAAGTCACACTAAATAAGGTAAGTTCACAAACAATGTCCAATGTCAAAAAACAAAAGGTACAACAAGAGAAAAAGCAGAATGTAATCATAATAATGACAACAATCAAAATTTATTAAGTGGTACCAAGCATTTGGTATCAAGTACTCCTTCACACACTTAGCGTGCTAATTCATTTAATGTAAAAAGTGTATGAGCCATGTGTAGGCTAAGAGCAGGAAGCTACAAAGTATCAAAAATAATTATCTCCTCAAATCTCCATGCCATTTTTAAACTCAATGAACCACAGGCAAGGATTGATCATGGTGACTGATTAGAAACACCCATCATGACATAACTCTGGGGAGAAAGGTTTAAAAATTTTTAATAAATGCCTACATTTTTAGTAGAGTGAGGGGAGACTGATGAACTGATGTAAAAAGATAGCAGAAGCTTCCAGAGCATTGAATCTCTATTTTAAAAAGTAAGGAGTCAATAATTTGAACTCCTGAGGCTCAAACACCCTCCCTCACTATACAGGAGAAAGCAAAAGGAAATCTCTCTAACACCAAAGTCCATACTCCCACCTCCTATCTCAGATCCCAGCACTCCCCACCTGCAGAACAGCAGCAAAACTGGCATAGAACTAAGACATATTAAAGGGAAGTACACAATATACCACTTTAAAGAAAACATTGGACCTCCTACTCCAACCCCACCCAAAGTTCCAAGAGCATGGTACCATCTTGAGAGCCATCTAGAAGTTGAACTTACATTATAATTGGGACCAGGCAATCGAGCATCTCCAAAGCACCTCTGCAGGAACAGAGGACACAGCACACAGGGCAAGAAATCTTTGTGATGGGGATAAATGTTGTGAACACCCCCAATGATTAAAGCCTAATGTCCTCTCTAACACTGGAGACCAAAAAACTCTGTGTATCCCTGTCACTCTCACCAGAGTGCTCTATATAAGATCATCTTCCCCAATAGAGAATTAGAATCTGGACACTTCCTTTTCTCCAGTGGGCATCAGGAAATAAAAGAGAGATAAATAGAAATAAGAAAACATAAAACAACTAGAAAAAAAAAAACCTAAGATAATGATTATCAATAATAGCATTGAATATAAATAGACTAAATTCCCCAATTAAAAGACTCAGATCTAATGAATATATAGAAATAAATAAATAAATAAATAAATAAATAAATAAATAAATAAATAAATAAATAAAACAAGAGCCTTCTATATTTGCTTACAAGAAACATGCCTCACCGGTAAAGATATACCCAGATTAAAAGTGAAAGGCTTGAAAAAGCCATCTTATACAAATGACAAAGAAAAAAATTGGAGTCAAAAAACGAATATCAGACAAAAGAGACTTCAAGACAAAGTATTATTGAGA
Source organism: Tupaia belangeri chinensis (assembly GCF_000334495.1). Lineage (NCBI taxonomy): Eukaryota > Metazoa > Chordata > Mammalia > Scandentia > Tupaiidae > Tupaia > Tupaia belangeri. The sequence continues at coordinate 1,571,827 of NW_006204238.1, forward strand.
GTCTCAACATCCCACACGTGCCACTGGACAGGTCATCTAGATGAAAATAAACAAAAAGACACAAGAGAGAAATGATACCATAATCTAAATGGACCTGACAGACATTTATAGAATGAAACATAAAACTGCCTTGAAACAAATGATTATGAAAATACAACTTACCAAAATGTTTAGGATATAGCGAAAGCAGTGCTAAAGAGAAGTTTACAGTAGTAAGTGTTCACAAGAAAAAAGCATAAAGAACAAATAAATATATTAATGCTGCATCTTAACTGGAAACAAAAAACAAATAACAAAGAAACAAAAGTAATAGAAGAAAATAAATAGTGAAGATTACAACAGAAATAAGTGAATTAGAGAATAAAAGAAAAATACCCAAAAATCAATGAAAAAATAAACTGTTTTTTGAGAATAAATAAAATCAACAAACCATTAGCTAGACTAATAAAAATATAGAAATTATCCATATAAATAAAATCAGAAATGAAAAAAGCAATGTTATCACAGATATCACAGAAATATAAAAGACTAGGAAATATTACAAGCAATTATATGCCAATGAATTGGAAAACCTAGAAGAGATCAACAAATTTCTAGACACATACCATATACCTAAATCAAACCAAAAATAAACAGCCTGAACAGACCAATAACAAGCAATGAGACTGAATCAGCACAAATAATCTCCCAACAAAGAAAACCCTAGGTCTATATGGCTTCACTGCTAAATTCTACACAACCTTTAAAGAATAATTAATACAAATTCTCTTCAAACTATTTCTAAAGATCCAAATGGAAGACCCAAACTCATTTTACAAAGCCAACATCATCTTTATGCCAAAAACATAAGGGGATATAACAAAAATGGTACCTACAGACCAATATCCCTGATGAATATAGATGCAAAAATCCTCAACAAAATATTAGCAAATCAAATCCACATTTAAAAGATTATACACCATGACCAGGGATACAAAGACGGTTTAACAAATGAAAAACACTAAATGTAATACATCACACTAACAAAAGAAAAGACAAATACCACATGATCATATTAATTGAGCTAGAGTACAGTACCACTTCAAGAGTGACACTCTCAACAAAATAGGTATAGAAGGTGCATGATTTTTATCTTTGTTTCTTTTTATTTTACTTTTTTACAGTATATTACATTTCTTTTTCCAAAAGAAATACCATGCATATCAGTCAATACAAAGACTAAAATTTCCATCATCATCATCCAATAGCTTTTCATTTTTTTCCAGATTATTATTATTATTCCAGATTATTATTATTTTTTAAACATTCAATCACTATTTATCATTTTGCTTGTAAAAAGACTTTATCCAACATGAACTACTTCTCAGAGTGGTCTAGTTGAGAATACTATACATGTCATCATCCACAGGTAACAGCCACATATGACAAACCCATAGCTAACTCATTTTGAACAGGGAAAAGCTGAGAGCCAATTCATTTATTATTAGAAGTACATTTTACAACCAGCTCATCTTGTCAGGCCCATACAGGAATTATCTTTTTCCAAGCCTCAGTCAATTCTTGTTGGAATAGAGGTATTGTTAGGTTCAGTTACTTCTCCAGTCTAAACTTGTGCCAGGATAATGTAAGCCCTGTGCTAGTCAGCATTTATGCTAGTCTCTTTAATATTCAAAATGAGATACTAACTTTTCTGCATTTATGCTAGACATACACCACAATGAAAATTAGTAATCTACAACTACACTCAAAAATGTGAATGAATCTCCAATAATATTGAGAGAAAGAAACCAGATATCAGATACATACTGCTTGATTCCTTGTATATAGTTAAAATACAAGCAAAGTTAAAATATACTGTTAGAACTCAGGATAGTGTTTATCTAGGGAAGGTAGACCATGAATGCAAAGGGGGCACAATGGGAGATATAGGGGATATTGGTTAATGTTTTGTTGTGTGATTAACTGAGGGCTAGTTACATGACTGTCTTTACTTTGTGAAAATACATTGACCTTCATATTTATGATTTGTGAACATATGTCTTTTTCTACATCTATGAAATATTTTAGTATAACTTTTTCCACACCAACAGAAGGTGAGAAGGCTGTATAATGAATGTTTCTTTGTTTTCTGCAAAATTATTGCTAATATAAATATTTCTGAACAAGTCCCATGTAATAAATTCTCTTTGAATATGTCGTAAGAAAAAAATGCTTTTATCTTCTGGATTTATTTATGCGTCATTTATTAGGAAACTCAGAACTGACTTTCATACTTCCATACAGTAATTATTCTTAATCAAAGTTTTCCAGCATTTTTAACTCCCCAATCTAATACTCACTTTCCATTCTTTAAACCATTTTAATCTATCATACGCATGTCTATTTAAAAGCTAGGATGGGCAAAATCTTTCTGGAGTTAATAGTGGTTAGAAAAAAAAAACTAGTCAAGTTAGATTAGTGATCAAATGTAGTTTCCAACTGTATGATAAACTTACAGCTATGCATTTTATTTAACTTCATAAATGTTGCCATAATATCGTTAATAACATTAAATCAAAAATCTACATACAACTCATACAAGTAAATAATCCTAATGTTCTAAATGCAAATATTAAAACCAAGAAAAATCCACCATTTAGTCATTACACTACACTGTCTAAGATTAAGCCTATCTCCTCTCCTTAGTAGAGAGGAAAGGAAAGTTACATTATCCTCATCAGGAAAGGTTAACATTTAAAAAAAAAAAAAATAGGAACACAAAAACATCCCCCAGATAAGAGGAAATTTACTATAACAAATAAACATGAATGTGTAGCCCAAAACTCTCATTCTATTAAAAATAAAAACAAATGTAACAACACAAGTGGTGGCAAACCAATAAAGATGCTATTTGATGAGTTTACTATAAACTCCAAATAAAGGAAAATGAGAAAGAACTGATGTGGAGCAAAGATAAGTAAAAACTGAATAGCCTTTGTGTCCCTATTGTTTGTAAAAAGCAAATAAAAGTCAAATTGTGTAACTGTAATGAAAATAAGCAAACATCAAGTATTTGGAAAGAGGTTGTTTCAAAGAAAAAATTCAAATTGACTTTCAACTATTAATAACTTGAGCTTCCCAAAGGGATAGTTTGGTTTTAGGTTGGTGCTGCTGCTGTTGTTGTTATTGTTGTCATAGTTGGTGTTTAAAACATGATGTGACAGACTTTCTCCATTAAGGGGAACAATCTTGTTTCTATTTCCTGTCTTTTCTGGTAAATATCCTACCAAATTCCATTATTGATCTTTTTTATTCCTTTAACTGGGTAAATTAATTCTTTTATTGATCTTTTTTATTCCTTTAACTGGGTAAATTAAACTTCTTTTTTTGTTCTTTTTGTTTTATTTGTTTTTTCTATTTTCTGTTCTCTTACTAAATAATAGTTCTAAAATAATATTAGGTAAACTAATAATATTTATTATCCATTGAGCAATAACCATAGGTCAGACAGTTTTTCTTGCAGATTACATATGATAATTCATCTAATCAGAACAGCCTCATGGGTAGTTGCTATCATAACCTTCATCATAGAGATTAAGAAATTAAGGGACAGAGGATTTAAATTATATCCCAAAGTTATCCAGCTATCATGTTAAAACTCAAATTCGGTATAGTACAAGAATGCCATGCTGTTAATTATTCACCATATGATAAAAAGAGTATGTATAATACAAAAATTCAAAGGTTAGATATATAGAGAAAGACAACTTTACAATGTTGAATAATTTAACTCAGCACTCTCTTATTCCAAATTACCACTATTCACATTACATAAACTATACTAAAGGCAGAAAGAAGCTTTGACAACTATGTTGATGTCTTGGGAAAAAAAATGGGAGAATTTTGCTTTTTAAAGAATACATCACTTAAAAGTTCTTCTAAGAAGTGAATATGGTAAAACTCATATTATAGCGTCATGTTCAACAACAGTTCAAGAAAACTCCTCAACTTTCTTCAGAGACCAACTTATAAAATACCACATTCCTCATGGACAGAACAAAAGCAACAGCATCTTTATTGATAATCAAATGAACAGAGAAATAAAATTATATAAAAACAGGTCAGGGGACAGCCCGTAGCCTACTGGTTAAGAGAGCGGAATCCCATGTGGTTGACTGAGCAGCTGGAGTCCAGGACCTGCTGGCTTAAAAAACATGCCGTGCACATGTGCATGTGTGTTCAAAATCCTAAACGGAAGGAGAAATAGAGAAGGGATTGTGGTGTGACCACTCCCCACTGGGGGAGGGGTGCTCTCTCTCTTTCTATCTATCTATATCTATCTATCTCTCATTCCATCTCTCTCTCTCTCTGGCACCCTGGCATGGTTAAAAAAAAATGGGAGGAGGCGCATGTAGGTGCTCTCTCCCTGAAAGGAGTAAATATAGGCTAGCAGAAGACTGTACTTAATAATACCTCTTCATCACAGTCTGAGCAGCTGCTCTTTGAAATAAACTTGCTAAAGAAGATAGTCAAGTTAACATCTGCTGAACTTCAGGAAGAGATTATATAAAGCCAACAGGAATAATGATGACTCATCCTAGAAAATAAAGGGAACTACAACAAGAGGTGATTGTATATACAAGATACACATGCAAAGACAAATAATGAAAGAAAAACAAAACATTGAAGAATGAGCAATGCATGTTAAAGAGTATTAATAGCTGGGACCAGCAGATTGCAAAATGGTTACATCGCTGGACTCCCACGTAGTCAATCATGGTTCGAGTGCTGGACTCAGTGGCTTAAAATTCATGCCAGGCATGTGTATACATGCTCAAAATCCCAGGAAAAGAATGGAGGCTAGATGATGGAGTGATGGAAGGCAGCTGAATCCCATATGGCTGACTACACGGCGCAAGTACCAGATCCAGTAGCTTGAAAAACACTCTGGACACTTGTGTGTGTGTGTGCCCAAAATCCTGAGAGAACAAAAGAGAAGGGATTGCAGCATTGCCATTCCTCCATACCCCCCTTCCTCCAGGGAGGTGGAGTGTGGGGTGGGGAGGAAGACTGTACTTTCTCTCTTCCTCCCTGTCTCTCTCTGGTGAGTGCACATGCTCTATAGCAAAAAGATAGAAAGACAGAAAACATTTTTTCACAATTTCCATTAATAAAATTAAAGCTAAAATGCTTATAATAGAGTACGAGCATTTTGTAATTCAGATGTATTAATGAAACGAATGGAACTGAGGATAAAGTTTGTGTCCTATCTTCACCGAGCACATGATATCTAAGCATATTACCCAAATACAAGGCATTTATAGGAGTTTATTAATTCTTATTTTTTAATATTTTTTTAAATTCATAATTGAGAGCTTATGTACATGCATATGAGAGACAGAGAAGGCAAAAGAGAGAAGCACCCTTGACAGGATCTCATCATGCCACAATCTCTATCCTCTAATTTCCTAGCTCCTCAGGACATGGGGCATGTGCAAATGCATTTCCAGTGTATTTAAGGTCAACCAGGTCAGGGATCCTAACCAGTGCTTGGCCATGTGGCTTATAGCACTAAATTCCAATACATTACCAACCATCTATCCAGGCTGGACCAAATTCTTCTCTTAATATTTTCCTTTTAGTGTCTCATTACATTGAAGATTAATTACTTGCAGTTGAAGGGGCAGGTGAACACTTATTGATTGCATAGTTAATAGATTTCAAGATATGAAAATTTCCTTTGTATTTGTATCAAGGTCTAAAACAAGGTGCTTGCTGGGAATAAGAGAAAATATTTGTAAAGCATATACATAATATAGGAATATACAGAGTACATAAACAAGTCATACAACTCAACAACAATAAAAAATAAGAGCCTCCATCCAAAGACAGGTGAAGGACTTGAATAGATATTTCTTCCAAGAAGATATACAAATGGCCAATAAACACATGAAAAGATCTTCAACATCATTAATCAAAATCACAATGGGACCCTACTTTATAACTATAGGATTTTTTTTAATTTTTTAATACAGAAAATAACAAATATTGGCAATTTTTGGAGACATTAGAACACTTGTGTATTGCTGGTGGCAATGTAAAATAGTATATCCATTGTAGAAAACAGTCTGATGACTCTTCAAAAAGTTCAGCACAGGGAACCAGCAGTTAGCGTAATGGCTATATCGCTGGACTCCCACGTAGTCGACCGTGGTTCGTGTCCCGGACCCAGAGGCTTAAAACTCATGCTGGGCGCGTGTGCGTGCGTGCCCAAGATCCCAAGAGGAGAATGGAGGAGAAGGGATTGTGGCATGACCATCCCCCCTGGGGGGTGATTTCTCGCTTTCTGTCTCTATGTCTCTCTCTGTCTGTCTGGCGAGCGCACGCGCCCTACAGTGAAAATCTCTCAAAAAAAAAAAAAAAAAAAAGTTCAGCAGAGAATTACCAGATAATCCATCATTTCATTTCATCTTCTAGGTATAGACCAAAAAGAATGAATGCTTGCAAACCAGTGTTCTTAGCAACATAACTGACAGTAGTCGAAAGGTGGAAATAACCCAAATGTTCAACAGATGAATGGATAAACAAAATGTGATACATAAATATGATACACTATTATTCAGTTTTTGATATTTGAATGCATGCTATAATGTGGATAAACTTTGAAAACATTATGCTAAGTGAAATAAGTCAAACACAAGAAGAAAAATATTGGATGATTATACTTACATAAGATCCCTAGAATATGCAAATTCATACAGACAGAAAAATATAATAGAGGTTACCCGAGTAGAGAGGAAGAAGAAAATGAGAAGTTACTGTTTCATGGGAATAGGTCTGATTGAGGTGTACAGGTCTGACTGAGGGGTGCAGATCTGATTGAGGGGTACAGGTCTGATTGAGGGGTGCAGATCTGATTGAAGGATATAGGTCTGATTGAGATGATGAAAATTTCTGTCAATGGACAGTGATAGGTATACAGCAGTATGAACTGTACTTAATGACACTGAATTATACACTTAAAATGGTTAAATAATAAATCTTGTATTATGTATATTTTACCACAATAAAGAAAATAATTTCAAAAGGTGCTGGAATGTAGTTTAGGCTTGGAAAATTTATCTCCTTCAAATTTGTGTTGAAATGAAGACCTCACTTTTTGTTGTACCTTTGAGAGCACATAAGATATATGAAGGATTAATATTAATATTTTAATATTATTTAATAGTGTAGCAGAATAAATAACCATGGACTTTAAATACTTTACATTATTATAAGCTCTATATTTTGTTCAAATAAGTCTCTCGGCTCCACAGGTATTTCACCACCATCAGTTGCAACACATCTTAGCAGATTCCACTTCGAATTGTACAAAATAAGTATGTTCTCAACTTCTTCAAAACATTCTCATCTATAGTTGCTCCACATGAATTGTTTATAATCTAGTACTTCACACTGGGCATTGAATGGGCACTTATTGCAAATAAATCAATTGGGCACTATCAGCAACAGGTATTGGTTCATCAAGAGCCAAAGAAAACAATCCAAAATCATTTTCCTTGCTTTATAATGTCCTGTCAAAAGGTTAATAGCATTAAAAAAGTTGGGCCAACCCATGGCCAGGTGGTAAAAGTAGCCAAATTTCACATGGCCAAATTTACAGTTTGAATCCTGGACCCAGCAGCTTGAAAAACGTGCCAGACACGTGTGCATGCATGCCCCAAATCCACCCCCTTCCAAAAAGAAAATAGAGAAATAGAAACTAAGAGATTGCGAGACCAGTAGATAGCATAATGGTTACGTCACTGGACTCCCATGTAGTCGACCACAGTTCAAGTCCTGGACCAGCAGCTTAAAACTCAAGTCATGTGTGTGTGTGCCCAAAATCCCAAAAGAGAATGGAAGAGAAGTGATTATGCTGTGGCTATCCCCGGGGGTGGTGGTGGGGGATTTCTTTCTCTCTCTCTCTCTCTCTCTCTCTCTCTTGTCTCTCTGTCTCTCTCTCTCTCCAGTAAGCTCACGTACCCTATAGAAAAAAAATCTCTCTCTAAAAAAAAAAAAATAGAAGAAGAAAGAAAGAAAGAAAGAAACTAAGAGATTTCAATGTGACTAAACCCCATTGAGGAGTGCTCTTTCCTGCTCCCTCTCTTTCTGTCTCTCTGTCTCTTTGGTGAATGCATGTGCCCCTGGCAAATTTTTTTAAAAATAATATTAAAGAAGTTATTCTCTAAACACATTTCTTTGGTTGCTATAGTGAAATACAATTAAATTAACTCACTATTGTTAAACAGCTTTACTTGCTTTAGTACAAATGAAATAACCAAAAACTTACTTTGGTTTTAGTCTCATTTTCATTCTTTACTTTTGTAAGTAAATTCTTCTGTGATGAGATGTTCCATCTTAAATTGTCTAATCTTTTTGTCCATCACATTCTTATGAGTTGAAAATATTGTGATAAACACTCATTCTAGCAATGCTGACAAACATGTAGTCTTTTAGCACAGCTATAGCATTACTGAATGAAAAAAAAACACAGTACTTTGCCATCTGATTTAACATAATAAGACATTACTGTGCTTTAGAAGGGTCATATTCAACGTCTACTTCTTTGACTATGTACTGGTAATTAAAATAAATAAATAAACAAAATGCTGCAGTCTGGCAATGTGCATGGCAATTGAAATCTGCCCAAGTTATAACTGTATCACTGCCATTGGTAGTGGGCCAGGCAGCAGAGCAAAACTATGAGAACTCCACATATGGTCTTCCTTGCAGCTATTCAACTCTGTCATTGTAGCATGAACACAGTCATCAGTATTATGTACATAAATGGATGTGGCTGTGCTCCAATAATGCATATGTATGGACACTGAGATTTTAATTTCACATACTTTCCTAACCATAAAATATTATTTTTATTTTTTCCACCATTAAAAGTGTAAAAACCACTCTTAGCTCAAAGGTTGTAGAAAACAGTGAGTCAGTTTTGACTAATAAGTTATCATTTGATGACTCATGCATAGCACATAGTGGGTTATGTCTACCTTACTATACCTTGATTGACACAACAGATAATCAGTGTTGAATATGTATCAGACCCCCGCTGGGTACAGGAGATGCAAAGATGAATATTTCAAGGTCAATTGTCCTCAAAAAGTCAATATATATACAAAAGCTCTTGTGGCAAAATTGTAAAAAGTATTTCTGTGTTATCTACTATACATAGAGCATGGTGTTGTCTGAGATACAACAACTTTAGTCTTCTAGGCCTTTACAGCCTTGCTTGGAAAATACAACATGCCTATATGAGTTATCCCCTGCTTTGTAACAAACAGTCCCAAACTAAGCAGCTTTAAACAGCATGCATTTATTACCTCACAGTTTCTGTAAGGCAAGAGTCCAGACATGGTTTAACTGGTTACTCTGCTGATCACAGAAGACTGCCATCAAGATATTAGCCAGGTTGACTTCCCTGGGCTATTAAGGAAGAATCTGTTCCCAAGTTTATTCAGGCTGTTGGTGGAATTAACTTCCTTGTGGTTCTAAGAACTGGAATCTGTGAGCCAGATGGAGTTCAATAACAATAGCATATCCAAGAAAATAACCCATTACCTTTGCTATATTCTGTTGGTTAGAGGCAACACAGCTGCCAACCATACTCAGAGGAAGGAAATTATACAACAGTGTGAACATCAGGAGACAATATCACTGGAGGTCACAGTAGAGTCTGCCACATGCCCAAAGAGCAAAACAATAAAGTACGGGACCAGCAGGTGGCATGGTGGTTAAGACAGCTGGATCCCACATGGCTGACTTCACAGTGAGAGTCCCAGACCTAGCAGCTTGAAAAACACACCAAGAGTGTGTGTATGTCCAAAATCCTAATAAGAAAGTGGAGGAGAAGGGATTGTGGCTTGGCCATCACTCCATGGGGTGATTTCTTACTTTCTCTCTCTCTGTTCCCACCCAGGGAGCACATGAGCCCTATAGTAAAATGTTTAAAAATGAATAAATAAATAAACTATGCACTCAAAAGAGAAATGGCATGATAAGAAACACTGATTTTCTAAGCACTTAAATAGTAGAGAACAAAGTATGGATCAGGATTATTGGATAAGGTTTCATGGAGAAGGAAAGTTCTCAGTTAATCATCAAAATTATATAAGCCGGCTGCTTGTCTCCTATGGCAATCACGCATTCTGTCTGTGGACTGTATCTCAATAAAACCTTGTGAGATACACACACACACACACACACACACACACACACACAATCAAAGCATTCAAACAATTTCTTGAGAAATGACACTATGAGAATACAAGAACAATGAACAGTGATATAACTGGAGATATACAATAAGAGCTGAGACCTACCAGAATTTTTTAAATACTGTTAAAAAATACTTTGTCATTACCAGTTTTGTCAAATGTTAAAATGTCATATACCACCAATGTTCAAATCCAGAATATATACAGTACTCCCAAATAAGTCCTATACAAAACTCATTACCAACTAACAGAATAGGAATTCTAACCATTCTAGTCCCATTTATTTAATGTAAGTGATTTTGTTTTTTTTTTTATTTTTATTTATATTTAATCACTGTACATCTTTGATGAGATGGTAATAGAAATCACCATTCCATTTGGTAGACATATAAAGAGTGAGGGAAATGAAAGGGAAAAGAAGGGAAGGATAATTTATACCAACATTTATACAGAATACTTACTCTGCTACAGAAAAATGGGTCCAAATATGGAGACTCTAATGAACAATTAGCCCAGACTATACAACGTAACTTATGATGACAGTGCATGTTTATAATTCTTTATACTCAACAGAAGTAGTTTCATAATTAAAGGATGTGGGTATTTCTGGTTTCTTGCAGTCAACTGTTATTTTTGATTCACTTCTAACTTCCTTATTTAAACATTCTTTTCTCCCAAATTAGCCAAGAGATTCTTTTTCAGTGAGCACAAACCACATGGAAAGTTACAGTTTTTAAGTTGTTGCCATTTCTTAGTCCTCTATGAGCCAAACATAAATTACATTGTTTCAGATCCAAAATATCTAACTTTAAAAATTCATATTTGGGCTAAGAATAATCACAGACACTTCTTTCCCCAAAAGCTAATTTTAAGAGATCTGTGTGAATTCATAAATGCAATTTCATGTTCTCAGACACAGATAAAATGATCCAAAATGCTAGGTACATTCATATGTAAACTTTATGTCATAAATAATTATATTAAGTGAAATATTATCATATTGATGAAACATATATTATATATGAGATAAAGCAGAGATATAACCTCTTTTCTAAAACCTAGAATTTTCTTTAATAGCATATAAGTCAATACCAATTAATCTCCCTGATGTGGAAGTCTGGTAAAAGATGTGTCTGAGTATAGTAAAGAAAACACTATAAGAAAAGAAGAGTTAAAAAAAAAAAAAGAAATAAAAGAAGAGTTTGCTGTGAGTCAAAATTCCAGACCAACTGAGTCTTGAAATAAAGACTAAGTTTCAAACAGTAGACACTTTGATAACTATGTATGTCATAGATAGTAAAAATTAATTGAAAAGGCTAACTCCCTTGTCCATCATCAAACAAGCTCTGAGTCAAAAATCCAGTCTTTATTTCCTCAACACTGCTAGTTGTGGAACAATTTTACGCTGTGAGTAAAAATTCCAGACCAACTGAGTCTTGAAATAAAGACTAAGTTTCAAACAGTAGACACTTTGATAACTATGTATGTCATAGATAGTAAAAATTAATTGAAAAGGCTAACTCCCTTGTCCATCATCAAACAAGCTCTGAGTCAAAAATCCAGTCTTTATTTCCTCAACACTGCTAGTTGTGGAACAATTTTACTCATGCACAAGTTTGAGTTCTCAGACTCTTTCTGAACGCTACCATTTCCTCATCCATCTGGTCAACCAGACAATCTGAGAATTTTCTTTTCTAGGCCCACTGTTTTCACATTTGGTTTAATGCCTTACTACCATACTAATGGACTATTACAATTCTCTCAAAAGCTCGCCCAGCAAGAACTTACTCCTAACCTCCACATTGCTATGGGGATAGATCACTTTCTGATTTATAATAGGCAGTAAGAGCTCCTTTTGCCCTATTAAAGTGATATTGGTTCCTGGGCTTTACTTCAATGATCTCGGTTTCTCTCTACCACACAAACTTGAGAATATGTTTCCCCAAACTGACCTTTCTTTTTTAATCTCTACTCTATTTTCATTTATATTGTTCTTTTCTCTTGAGGACTCTATTCCACATCCCTCAGCTTAATAGTATCATTTAAATTAAAATGTCCATAGATACCCCATCTTCCTTTTCTGAATCCAAATAGCACTCTCCACCAGCTTCAAAGCATTTATAAATAATGGCTGGTATTGTAATTACTTCTAAATACATCTATCTCTCTTGCTACTGTACAGAAAAATGTAGCTTATTTATGTTTTACTCTCAATTGCATTTCGAACAAAGTAAATTCTTCAGATTACTTATTGAATAAATGTCAAGAAATAATATTCTAAAACAAAATACCACATATTACTATATGTGACTATTCCATAAAAAGATTTCTTTTTTATAAAGTAACTAACAAACTCGAAAATCCAAATAGAAAATTTTTCTCATGTTGAGAACTTACATACCACTAATACAGATGTTAACTATGAATTAATCAACTTAAAGCTACGTTACCTCTGCAAAAAAGAAAAAGAAACAAGTTTGTATTAACAAAGCTCAAAATAAAGACAACCTATGAGGAACTCCATTTGAGCTTTCCTGTGAAACACATACAGGCTCCACACTTCAGTCCATCTAAGTTCCGCATTGCATGAGAGAGTGACCATTTAAAATGTGACTATAAAACTTTTTGACCTAATAATCACAGCTTCCAGCTATTTCGTGCCTACTACCTGTCAGACTCTGTGCTAAGACTCTGTGTATAGTTTTATTTCATGCTCACAACAATATTGTCTAATAAATGTTATTATCCCATTTCGTAGATGGGGATCTCATAGCTAGAAAATAGCCAAACCAAGATCCAAAATTTTGTCTGATAACAAAGATCATGTCTTATTCACCTCACTTTAATGTATATTAGTCTTAAAACACAAACACAAAAAGAATATTATTTTAAAACCTCGTTTTTATACATTATGAAATTTGGAAGGTATTAGCCTATTAAATTGCTTTTGTAATATTTTCAACCAAAGACAATATTTCAGGGCTAGGGGTTTGACTTTTGTTTAGAATTTAATTAACTACTTAAAAAGTAATTCTTACGGGTTTTGCAGATAAATTTTGTATCATCAGCCTTTTGTAAAGAACTACTAACATCATGCAAAACTTAAGTAATTCACACAAACTGAGTTTAGAATGATTGACTATAAGCTAACACAAATACTAAAAAATAAAATCAAATAAAGTAAGTCAGATCCACTGAAAATACAAATAAAATAATTGTTCAAGGAAAATTGTGTAAGTATTGCCACTTATATAAATACTGGAAAAATAATGCTAACCTGAGAATATTTAAGAAATTAACCACTTTCTAAACTAAGCTTTCAATTTTAATGAGATGGACTTAATACACCCAAGAATTTAACACAACTATGACTGAAATAACACTACCCTATAAAAAAATAGCTTTCTTTTCTTAATTAACTCAAGCTGACCTAGACATGTAAAGTAAAATTCAGTTTCTTAAACGCTCCATTACTTTCTGTACATTGCTTAGGGTAAATTGAATTGTGATTCTCTTTTTTGTTATTGTCAATAGAGAAAATGAGATTTTTACATGCTTTCTACGTCCCTGGGAACTGTCTATTCATCCATTCATTTAATAACTAAACTATTTTTTGAGTACCAATCAAATGCCAGTCATCCTTGAAGATATGGTAATGGGGAAGGCAAATAAGACTCCTGCTCCCACAGAGTTTATCCTCCTGTGGAAAAGATAGCTGATAAGTATGCAGATTACTGAGTAAATTAATTTTAGATAGCATTGGTACTACAAAAAGCATTAAAAGAGGATGACTTAGAAAGAACATCTCGGGTCTGGCAGATTGCCCAGTGGTTAAGGTGCTGGATTCCCAAATGGCCAATCCTGGTTCAAGTCCCAGACTTGGTGGCTTGCTTTCTCACCCTCCCTTTTTTTCTTTCCCCCCTGCTCTTGCTCTCTTTCTCTTTCCCTCCTGCTCTTGCTCTCTTTCTGTCACTCTCTCTGTCTATCTCTGGCCAAACTGAAGAATAATAAATAAATAATTGAAATAAATCATTATTTTTACAAAAAAGAAAATAGAACATCAGAAGGGCAACGTTAAATTGGATGGTCAGGGAGTCACTTTGAGATGATGGCCTCTGAACTAACAGCTGAATGAAAATTATCAAGAGCCAAGTCTATGAAAAGCTGGGAAAGAGAACTCCAGGTGTGAGGAGAGATACATGCAAAGGCTTAAGATACAAAAGAGCTTAACCAGTCCAGGAAAAAGAAAGGCTAAGTGTTACAAGCAGAAGGAGACAAGAAAGATAGATCTAGCAAAATAAGAACCAGTCAACTCTATGCTTTGATGACCACGTGAAGACCTTTGTATTTTAATGAGAATTCCGATAGGAAACAAACAGGTGAATGACGTTACCTAAAACTACAAAGGAAATTAGGTCACATAATATCATTTAAACAATTAAGCAGTTTATACTTAGATATGAAAATGGATTCTCTTTTTTAGAGAGAGATTTATGCTTGTCAGAGAGACAGAAAGCAAGAAATTACTCCCCCGCCCCCGCACAGTGGGGATGGGGGAATGCCATGATCTCTTCTCCTCCATTCTCCTTTTGGAAATTTTTGGGCACACATGCACACACACTCAGTACTTGAACTTGAGCTGACTACATGGGAGTTTGTGATGTAACCATTACACCGTCTTTCTGATTCCAAAAAATGGAATTACAGGGCCAGATAGTGGTGTAGCCACAATACAACTGGACCCACACCTGATTCATGTGCCAGGGCTGCCCTATATCTTCTGGGGATATGCATATATGCCCACTATCTGGGCTGGCTGAGGTTGGAGGGGGATCATGTCATAAAGATTCTCTGTGTCTCTGAAAAACTAAACTTTTTTTTAATGGAATTACAATAAACATAATCATTGGTTCAAATTTTGGAGTAGTTTTCCCATGGATTTCCTTTGGAAATTACTATTTTATACTCCCAACACAAATGTCATTATTCATTTTCCATTCTGTGCACATAATAACGACCTTCACCATGGAAAATGCATCCCAGTAGCAACTTTGTGGCTGCTGTCTAATTAGGGCAAGTATCCTTGCCTTGCTGATTTCACTGAACACTTTTCCTCATCCTTCATTTCTGAGTGAAGAATTCCTCTGAGTGCTTCTAGAAGACAAAGTACTGTTTGCCAAATTACAAGCAGACAGGCAGTCCTGCCTAAATTGATGAATGGTATGAGTGTTATGAGTCACCAAGATTCAAACCAACTTGCTGTAACAACTTGAAGTATTCAGTCATATCCTAAAAATGTTGCTTTTAGGAAATGAAATGCATAAATAAAAATAAGATGGTATTTAGGATGCTTCACTGACCTCACCATACAAGACAAGTCAAATAAACATCACCTTCCAGTTTTTCAGCCCAGAGATCAGAAGCTTAGAAGAAGTCAATCTTGAAAGTCAACCCATTAACCTCTGTCTTTCCATTATCTTGTGTTAGAGTTTTAGAGGATCTTTTGAATAGCCATAGCCCCTTATGCTTAATAATCTCAAGAAGAGCTCAGAGGATTTGACTTGTTTTAGGAGATGTTAAAGTGGGGTTAGCAGATTTAATAAAAACTAAAACTAAAACCATTGAAACTTTTTTGAAGGCCAATTAATATTTTTCCTTAATCTCTTGGCAGACCTGTGCTATATAAAAGCCATCTAGCTTTTTAATAGTATTTATGCAAAAAAAAAAAATCTCAATCATTACTGACTGCTGTCTAATCTAAGGATGTTTTGGCATAATAAGAGCACCAAAAACTTTCTTTTTTTGAGGGGTAGTTTTTTTTTTTAATGTTTTTCTTGAAATTATTAAGAGTAAAAAAAGCATTGATAACTGAGTCCTTAAACTGTTCAAGTGTCACTTCATGACAAAGGATTATGCTGGTAAGTCTCATTGTGGAATATCATTTCTTCAGTTGAACAGAAAAGGTAAAAATGGCTTTCTGCTAAGGGTATTCTGGGTGTGTCACCATCCCTCATTGGTTTTGACTATACCTTCTGTTTCTTGCTGGGATCCTAACTGATGTTGTAACAGACCTCTGATGGGAAATAGACTAGAATCTGTCAAAAAAAAAAAAAAAGCATTTAACAATCTCATTAAACTATCAGGATCATCTTGTCCTTTGTCCTTCAATTCCTTTTTTGTTATGCTGACAAAATGATTCTGCAGATCCAGAGCTATTGTAGTTTTTTAAAAGGAAAATAAAATATGGCGCGGAATAACCAGTATTTCGTGAGCATCCACTACGTGTCAGGAATTATGCTAGCAACTGGAGATAGAAAGATGTAGAAGCACAGCTCCTGTTTCCAGGGATATCACATTCTATTAGGTAAATATACTTTCTTAAAGCTAAAAACCTCCAAGAATTCTTTCCATAGACATTTCTCCTACATAAAACCAGCCCATGTATGAAGAATGGAAATATAGAGGGCTGGCTCTGAAATAATTACAGTCCAGAGACTACCGATAGTGGTGGTTGCAAAGCGTCACAAGAATTCAAGTACCTGAGGGAAAGAAGTGGAGTAAAGGGCATTGAATGCTGTACCAACTAATTTATTCGGTAGTACAATTTAATAGGAAGTCATTAAAGACTCCTAAACAGGAGAACGAATGACCAGTCCAAATTTTAGAAGTGTTCTTTTGGAACAGTTAGTCAGTGAGTTGAAAAATACTGAAGACAACTCTCAATTCTAACAGCAATATTGAAGAACAAAATTTGGGGTAAATTTTTGTGGATTACATAGTTGTCAACCCAGATATCTTTGAGCTGAGCACCAAGATTGAGTTGAACAATACTGAAAGAAGAGGGAAGAAGACAAGATATAAAATTCTTGGAAGAAGCCCTGAACGGGCTGAAATAGTAGGCACAATGGGAAAAGAACAAACACAGGAGACCAAAGAGCCTGAAAAACAGAGACAACTCTCAATTCTAACAGCAATATTGAAGAACAAAATTTGGGGTAAATTTTTGTGGATTACATAGTTGTCAACCCAGATATCTTTGAGCTGAGCACCAAGATTTAATGATTTCTCCCCTAAACCAGATTACTGTTCTGTGTAAATTACTAGCATGTTTTCTACCTACAAATAGTTAAGCAAAAGGTCTGTTTTCCCCACTATTGCTCCATTTTAGAAAAGTTTCTGAAACACACTTGTTTCAATAAAATAGAATAGAGTCATCAGTGTTGGAAAAAAATATATGGTGGTTTTTCTGTCTTACATCAGACACTTAAAAAAATTGGAAGTTTTGGAATAAAGAATTGAAGTTGTGATCATGGTTCAAACATGATTCCATCACATTTCACTTTCTACATGAACTCTCTGAACAAGAGTGAGAAAAAGCAGAAAGTGTTCTTCTGCTTTTAAAACAAGGGAATGGAAAATAACATTATACAAATACAAGATAAATCAATATCATGTGGGAGAAATTGTGATGCTGGTATTGATCATTATTAACATAAAAAATATTAAAGATTATTTGAACAGCAAATGTGTTTCTACTCAAACAAAAGATCACCTAGGTGCAATAAGGTAATTCTCAAAATTTGTCTCCTATTCATTCCCTCATTGGGAATGCTTGAGAAAAAATATTCTAAGACAAAGTCCATCCTATTAAATCTTCAGTATCTCTTACAGCTCTATTTTAGCCCTTGATTCTTCTCTCTTCATATTCACTTCATCTAAGAGCTCATCTATTCCCAGAATTTCCATACCATCTCAATATTCCACACTTCAAGCCTTCCATCTCTCCTAAAATGAAATCTCTTTTTTCTTCCAGTCTACAGAATATTTCCATGTAGATGTCTTGCAGTTACCTCATACTAAATACATCTAAAGCAGAACTAATTCATCTCTGAATCCATTCACCTCCTATCATCATCACACTCAAAGCACTACATCAATCATTCAACCTTGAAGTTTTCATATCACCTTTGTCTGCTTCTCTATTTCATTCATTCCCATAAACATTTCCTTCCAAATTCATATTACTCTTCATCTCTAGGAACTCCATAACTGGATTAATAGCCATAATACTTCAGTCTTATATAGTATACTACACTGTTCTATATTATACTATATACCTTGACACAGCCAAATATTGAAAAATACTGCCTTGAATTTCAGGACAGAATCTAACCAAAATGTGTGGCCTTAGTCAAGTTTCATAAGTTCCAGTCTCTTCATCTATAAAATGGGGATAATACTAGCAATGGCTTCATGGGGTTGTCAAGAGGATGAGATGACATAGTGCATGGAAAAAGACATAGCATCATACTCAGTAATTAATAAGTATTCGGTAAAATTTACCCACTGGCATCATCATTACCTTCCCCAGATCTGATATATGATATATTATAGCCAAACTCAATTTAATTAAACTTAGACTTGCTCAGATTCCATTTGCCAGCTACTTAAGTCACCACAATTTATTTATTCAAATTTTTCTCTACTAGACATCAACCTATGACAGGGTTGAAAACACCATAACAGACATCTCCCTACCTTGTAATTAATAACTCCAAGTACCCAGAGCCTTAGAAATTGTTTTTCTAGTCCTTCTAACAAAACCTAAAGAAAACAGCAGCCATTACATTTTATTAAAGTAAAACCTTCAAAACTCTAATGGAGCCAGCCAGTGGCATGATGGTTAAGGCGCTAACTCCCACACAGTCAACCACAGTTCAAGTCCCAGACCTGGCAGCTTAAAACATGCCAGGCAAGTGTGGGTGTGTGCCCAAAATCCTGAGAGTAGAATGGAGGAGAAGGGATTGTGGCAAGGCCATCCTCCCTGGGAGGTGATTTTTCATTTTCCCTCTCACTATCTCTCTCAGACGAGCATACATACCTTATGGCAAAAAATCTTTAAAAATAAAATAAAATAAGAAACTCCACTAAAGCCATCACTAAGCATTTTGATGCTTCAGGGACAAATGAGATTCTGTGTGATCCTGTCCCTACACTGTGATAAGCCAGCCTGACAGCAATCTGAGGCTGAAAAATGTTTTAAACCTTTTCCTGAGAGTTAGGGAAATGGCATTATTTTTTCTCCTCATCATTTTTAAATCCTATTGTGTTTCAAGGGAAATTCAATCCATCTGTTTTTGATTCTTCAAAACACTGTTGTTTTGTAAGAGCTATTTGGTCACAAAGCCTGATGAGGCCCATTTCTTCCCAATAGAGGGCCACAGATCTCTCTAAGGAATTAATGAAACTAGAACCTCGGGCATCTTAGACCTTGTGGATCTATCACATTTCTAGACTCTCTCCCAACTTGAATTTTCGCTTTTTAAGAGCATGTCAAGTGGAAATTACTCCCCAATAGCCTCATTAGCCAAATATTTCAAAATATTATATCTGACTCATGTTTATCTTTTCAGTACATTTTAATTACAACTATTCCATCACAAATAGGTAATATTCTATTTCAAAAAATAAAACTCTTGCAATAAGTATTTAAATGTTCTATTTTAATCTAGTAATTATGACATTTTTCAAAAAAAAAAGTAACCTTGTATAATAGGTCTGAAGATAAGCTTTAGAGAAAAATATCTTTACATATATTAGAAAAAGGTAGCAATAATAAGAATGCTTTCTTTGCCTAAATAACCATCTTTAAAACTTCTAAGAAATAAACAAGTAGAAATTATTGTATAATCATAGGCTAAAGAATATAGCTTTCTTGTTCTTAGAGGAAGCTACAGTTGTAAATAGAGTCCTGGGGGCTCTGAACTAAAGTAATGAGGGAAATTAAATTGTAAAATAATTAAGAAAGAAATCATTTAACCAAAATATAATTTTGCCTTCCTGATGTAACCCAGGCTTTGTTACTGCTTTCTCAAATAAGTCCATAAATTAAGAAAAAGGAAATAACTCAAATTAAAGTGTGTTTTGAACTCCATCAATCTGGTAATAGTAAACTTTTCTATGGAAGCCGAGCTTAATCAAAACAGAAAGAGAATTGTTCATGCTAATTTATTAACATATTGGAGTCTAAAAAGATGAAGATTCCAAAATGCCCCTAAAATTAAGTGATATGTGGGTTGGGACCAGCAGATGGAGTATGTTTACGTCAATGGACTCCCACATAGCCGACTAGGGTTCAAATTGCAGACCCAGTGCTTAAAACTCACACCAGGCATATGTGCATACATACCCAAAATCCCAGGAGGAGAATGGAAAAGGAATTGTGGTGTGGCCCTCTCCCCCGCCTGGGGGGGGCGGGGTTAGTGGTGATTTCTTCCTTTCTGTCTCTCTGTCTCTCCCGCAAGTGCATTCACCCTATACCAAAAATCTCTTAAAAAGCAGGGGGAGGGGGTGTGTGCTTTGCTTTGTTGTGTTATACCATCTATTGGTCTTCTAATTTTATGTTCCCTTCCTTGTGAATTACATATACTAGTCTTTTATAAGCAGTAGTTAATTTTATAATTTTACTCAAATTTCATTCCCTTATTTAAAGAACTCCATAGTTCATGATCTTATCTCTTTTACTTTGTGTATTTCTTTTTTCCTTTTTTCTTTTTTTCCCTCCTTTTCTTTATCTAATTGACTTTAGTATACCAGTTTTGTCCCTTTTTGCTTTTAAAATTTTGGCATGTCTGTTATAAAGATTGACATTTTTATAAGTGGAATGGTGCAGTGACAGCATCTTAGTCTCTGAGATATATTTATTAGTTTTATCTATCTCTTTTTTCAATGAACTTAAGATACAAGGAATTTAAACACATGACACTCCTTTAGCACAACAGACAGTAGCAACGGAAGCAGGACTGAAGAAATGAAAAAGGGGCATTTTTCTCTTCATAGCTCTTTGTTATATTTTAATAGGGTAGCTGTTTAGTTCTGTGGAGAGTTTAAAAATGCAATATATCTGGAGAATGCTTAGTCGTTCAAATTGTGCAATATTATTTATGTCTATTTAAAAAGAATGGTAGCTAGCATGTACTTTGAACTCAAATGTTCACTGTATTATGTGGAGTAAATTTAGTAAACTATTTGCTTTGCTTTCGTTAAAAAGCTTTTCATCTTTCTTTTTTTATTATTTTGTAAGGAAACTTTTGGAGCAGTATATCAATGATAGAACCTATAAAATCTTACCTTCAGGCAAGCCTCTTGTATATAAAATCAGAGTTTGTAGTGCCAGGGCTTTCTCTTAGTACCATCCATTTTGTTAGCATTTTTCCAATTTATCTTGCGTTACTAACTCTCAGCGTACTATGCCTATTGTAAATATTTAAGCATTACTGTTGACATAAAGATAATACTGACAAATTGAGTTAACATTTCTGCTGAGGATTACCGACCATGTGTAGCCCAGAACAACTTTGACACCCGCACCAAACCCTATACTCAGGCCAAATTGTGTTTAGTCTACGATACAGCACTGTTCCTCAAATTAATTTTTAGCTTTGATTTACACAAAACATGAAACAACCTTTCTTGCATCAATTAATTGTTTGACTTTCCTAATACATTTCCATTTTAACTAGATTACGTCTGTATCAAAGGAAAAGGGATGTGTCTAAGATGTCAGTGTCTTGGGTGCACACACTCACTCTTCCTGGGGCATCGCAGCTTTGTGATCTGGATTACAGAGAGCTCTGTTCTGCTTCTTAGCAGTCTCACCTGAGACTGTTCTTGCTTTTGCTCTACTTTGAGTTATGCACATGGTTCACCTTGCAGTAGACTCTCCCCTTACCTAACTGTACAAAAGAAAAATGATTTGGAGAATTTTAATCTTGTGGAGTCTCACGGCCAACAACAAAAAATTTCCAAATGAAGTGACAGAGACTATCAAAAGATGAAATTGCCACACATATATTTTAATATATTTCTGGTAATCTCTTAGGGGAGAGTTATTTCTTGTATTGCTCAAGTAATACGATTTGATTTTGATCTTTCAGTTGAGCCCTTCATATCAATCTTTGCTCCATACTTATAATAAAGTCATCACTGAAAATATTTTTACAGAAAATGTTTTATAAAAAGAAATACAATGGCATTTCCACATATCCCCCTACCCCACCCCACCCTCTCCACAGAACTAAACAGCTACCCTATTAAAATATAACAAAGAGCTATGAAGAGAAAAATGCCCCTTTTACATTTCTTCAGTCCTGCTTCTGTTGCTACTGTCTGTTGTGCCATGTGTTTAAATTCCTTGTATCCTAAGTTCATTGAAAAAAGAGATAGATAAAACTAATAAATATATCTCAGAGACTAAGATGCTGTCACTGCACCATTCCAGTTAAAAAAAAAGTCAATCTTTATAACAGATATACCAAAATTTCAAAAGCAAAAAGGGACAAAATTTGTATACTAAAGTCAATTAGATAAAGAAAAGGAGGGGAAAAAGAAAAAAAGAAAAAAGAAATACACAAAGTAAAAGAGGTAAGATCATGAACTATGGAGTTTTTTAAATAAGGGAATGAAATTTGAGTAAAATTATAAAATTAACTACTGCTTATAAAAGACTAGTATATGTAATTCACAAGGAAGGGAACATAAAATTAGAAGACCAAAATATGGTATACCACAGCAAAGCAAAAAACAGTCACTGCCAATTCAATTCAATATATCCTTCCAAAAACAAAAACCAGTAGAACTATTACCAAATGTGTACAACATTGTATTAATATAATACTCAATAATATATATATATATCCCTGATTTGATACTCATGCACTGTTTACTCCTCATTTAAAAATATACTATACTTCATTAAAAAAATAAGATATAAAAATTTTTAAGGAAAAAGTTAAAAATGTTTTTAAAAGACCACTTTCTTTTTCCAATCCTCCTTTATCATTTAAATTCTTCTACTGTGTGTGTGTGTGTGTTTAAAGAGAAGAAGTTCAAGGCCAGAAAGTGGCATAGTGGTTAAAATACTGGACTCCCACATGGCCAACCATGGTTTGAGTCCTGGACCAACGGCTTAAAACACACCAGGCACATGTGAATGTGAGTGTGATTGCATGCCCAAAATTCCAAGAGGAGAATGGATGAGAAAGGATTGCAGTATGGCTATCTCCCAGAGGGGTGATTTCTTACTTTATTTATCCATCTCTTTGTGTCTCTCCAGCAACTGCACGTACCCTAGCAAAATTTCTGCAAAAAATAATAATAGGGACCAGCAAGTGGCGTGGTAGTTAAGGTGCTGGACACTCCCATATGGCTGACCAGGGTTCAAGTCCTGAATCTGGTGGCTTACTTTCTCACTTCCTCTCTCTCTCAGTCTCACCCTCTGTCTCTCTCTGGTCAAACTGTAATAATAATAATAATAAATGAATGAATAAATAAAATAAAATAAATAATTATTTAAAATAATAATAATGATGAAATGAAATACATAAGAAAAAAATGTCATTTACTTGAGATCTGAGTCTTGCTTCTTCACCACCATTCAAGCTGTTCTATAACTGTTACGACTTTTCTCGAAGAACTGATGGGAGGAATATCTTTTACTTCTCAGAAACATGCAAATGAATTGTTTTTCTGACACCAGCTACAGGACCAAATACTTCCTGAAGGCCTTTATTGTATTTAAGTAGAAAGTCACACAAGCACTCTATTCAACAGCATCCTTGCTTCCCTCTTCAATGAGGTACTTTTCAGTACGAACTGGCAGAAGATAATCTAACAAAAGATGTTCACTTATCCTCAGAAACAAGTGTCAGTCTCCACTATACAACCTTCTGGTTTTCACTTATTTCTTCCTCTTATGTCACATGAAGTTGAGTGATTAGTAAGCCATTCGGCTTCTAGGAACTTCCAAGAGAAGTACTGAATAACTTAGATTGTGTAACCACATAAGTGATGAGAAGAGGAAGCACACATCATCAATACCGGTAATTTTAAGAATCTATATTCTCACTAGACCTGTTACTACTTACTTCCATTTTAATAACATGCCAGTTAATATTCATCTTAGTTCCCTTATAAGAAATACTTAAAGATTACTATCCACACCATGTATTAAAAACTAATATCAACATTAACAGATGTAGTAGATAAAGGGAGATATTACAAAAAGGAAAAGATCAAGATGATGACCTCTCCAGAAAGGTAGAATCATGTCTTATGAAAAAACAATGGTCGAGGGGACCAGCAGTTAGCGTAATGGCTATGTCTCTGGACTCCCACGTAGTCGACAGCAGTTCAAGTCCCAGACCCAGCGGCTTAAACTCACGCCGGGCACGTGTGTGTACGTGCCCAAGATCCCGAGAGGAGAAGGGATTGCGGGGTGACCATCCCCCCTGGGGGTGATTTCTCACTTTCTGTCTCTCTGTCTCTCTCTGTCTGTCTGGCGAGCGCACGCACCCTATAGCAAAAACTTCTCAAAAAAAAAAAAAAAAAAAACTAAAACAAAATAATGGTCAACATTTCATAGAGGTTTGAGAAATCATTGTTACTCATAAAAGTAACAAAGCAGGAGAAAAAAAACTTTCTAAGTAATTATTGTATAACAGTACTACCGAATCACAGAGTGCCAACTCCCCGCTTCTTCATATATATAAATATATATACCTAATACTAGATAGTCGAGTCAGTCACAATTACTCACAATGTGTATGTTTCAGTTGTCATTATTACTACTAATAATAATGGTTTCTAGAAGAAACAAAGTGAACGTAGTTTACTCAAAGACATACACAGTAAGTTTACTATGAACAATTATAAATGCACATATGTCTGGAACTCCCAAAGTAAATCAAAGAGTAAACATGCCCAAGGCATGCCCAACCACCACTATAGCCTCACCTCTCACAATTTTTCTTGACTATTCCTTTGATATACATCCTCTATTTGAACATATCTCCTCCCGTATCTCAAATGTTCTTCTCTGTCCATCACAAGAGAAATCCATCCCATTCTTCAAGAACCTGCTTAAGGCCAGTCAGCGGTATGATGGTTAAGAGGGATGGATCCTACATGGCCTATTCAGTGGTTAAGTTCTGGACCCAGTGTCTTGAAAAACACTCCAGGCTCATGTGTATACATGCCCAAAATGCTGAGGAGAATGGATTGCAGCATAGCCATCCCCCCAGGGGCATGATTTCTCACTTTCTCTCTCTCCTCTTTGTCTCTTTCTGGTAAGCTCCCACACCCTAGAGCAAAAAAATCAACAGACAAAAAGAGAACTTGCTAAAATGTTATTTCCTTTTCCCATAAATCACCTCAAAACTTAGTGACTTAGACAACAAATATTTATTATTGCTCACAAGTCTACAGGTCATCTGAGCAGTTTTTAAGATCACAACTGGTTTCATTCAAGCATCTGCAGCAAACTGTGGGTTGCATAGGCTCTGCTGTTCTTGTCTGTTCTGTCACATCTTTCAGGAGAGTTCACATCAGCCCTTCTCCATGTGCACTTTACACCCCTTCAGCCAGTTTGTTCAGGCACTTACTCATGACCAGATATCGATGCAAGAGCAAGAAAGCTCAGTCTTGAGAAAGGACAAGTCAGAATGCATAAGTGCTTCTAATTGTGTCTTCTGTGTCTCTCTTCTGATAAAATTATGTCACATGTGCTATTGTCTATTGGGAAAAACCAGGATTCATGGCCAAGCTCAAAGTCAGCATGAGAGAGCCCTATTAAGGGAATCATAATAGTGAGATAAGAAAAATTGTGTTATATTGCAGGAAGTAATCAATAACTTATTAAATGAATAAAGAGCTATATGGGAAAGATTTACTCATGGAAATATTAGGGAAAATTACAAATTAGAAAGATTTGCTTGGGACCAGCAGTTAGCATAATGGCTATGTCGCTAGACCCCCATGTAGCCGACTGTGTTTCAAGTCCCGGACCCGGTGGCTTAAACTCACGCCAGGCGCGTGTGTGTGCATGCCCAAGATCCAAAGAGGAGAATGGAGGAGAAGGGATTGCAGCTTGGCCAGCTCCCCTGGGGGGTGATTTCCCACTTTCTATCTCTCTCTCTCTGTCTTTCTGGCGAGCACACACGCCCTATAGCAAAAACCTCTCCAAAAAAAAAGAAAGATTTGCTTGCTACTCATGACTCCCTTGATGGCTATGTGATCTAGCAAAGAAAGGTCTAGCACCAACTTTGGTCTATAAGTACTCAGTAAATACCAATTTCCTTCTTTTTCTGCTTTGTTTGCTTTTTCTTTCTATTTAGGCTTCTACTTCAGCATTGTCTTCCAAGTCTTCTACTTTTCTCATACAAAGAATTATGGAACTGCCTCAAAATAACATCCTGATTGCTTCCCTTCACTTCAAAATTTTTATTTTTATTGTATTTCCCCAAAAGCAATTAAGAATTGGTTATCAGTTCTAGTAAGCTAATTTCCAAGTGTTAATGACTTCAATAATATTTTCATTTTAGACATTTTGACTTAAACAAATGAGTGATTTTAGGAACCATAAGGGAAATGGAAGCTCTGGGCACCCTTAACATCATAGCCTCTCATTGAACCCCTATTCCATTATACACTAGATCTACCCGGGATTTTGCCATAGAGCTTTAAAAGCCAAGATAGAGGAACAGAAGTCATCATAAGTCGATAAGTTTTATTCCTAAAAGTGTATATTTAAAGTTAGATTTTGCATGTTTTTTTAATATAATGGGCTATACTTTGAATATGTCCCCCCAAAATTTATGTGTGCAGTCATTGTAATGGGATTAAAACAGTATAAACTTATGTACCCAGACCCAACTACTTGAGAAACACACCAGTCACATGTGTTTTTGCTTGCCCCAAATTCCAAGAGGTGAATGAAGGAGAAGGGCATGGCCATCCCCCTGCCCACCCTGAGAGTGCTTTCTCACTCTCTCCCTCTCCCTCCCTCTGTTCCTCTTTCTCTTCCACCCTCTCAAGCACACATGTCCCAAAGCAAATAAGAAAGACAAGGAAGAAAAAAAGGAAGAAAGAAAGAGAAATGGAAAGAAAGAAAGAAAAGTCTTGAGAAAAGAACAAGAATTTCTTAGCGACCTTAAATGATTAGCTTGATTTTGACACTGGTGATTGGAAGAACATTCAAGCTTAATGAATAACACAAATCAAAGTGGCATGAAAAGTTCCTAATGTGCAGTGGGAAACTATGAGTAATAGAGAGTGGTAAAGTATAGAATATGATTTCAGGGGTTGCATAAAAGAAAAAATGTGCCTGAAATGGTAGCTTAGAACCAGACTTGAATGAGTATGCCCTCCTTCACATCTCAGCCATTTGTGTGGCAGTTGCTGGCAATATAATCACCACTTTTTCAACATAGTAGGTATTCTGTAGCCCAGGTTCCACATCCATTATTAAACCAACCAAGATCAATAATGTTACATTGTTGAAGACATGCACTATGTAATTAATTGCATCTGTACTGAGTATGTGCAGACTTTTATTTCCTGCCATTATTCCCTTAAAATCCCACAAAGTATAGCAATTATTTACATAGCATTTACATTGTACTAGGTACCATAAGTAATCTAGGGATGATTTAAAGTATATTGGAGGGTAGTTTATATGCAAATAATACACTGTAACACATAAAAGACTTGAGCGTTCATAAATTTTGATATCCACCAGGAGTTCTGGATAGCAAGGGACAACTATATTGTCAGGTGTGTCACCGCCACTGCTACTCAAATTAAAGCTAACAATTACAAATTACACTATCATCCTCTCTAGCTCTTCTGCTTTCTTCTTGCTCATCTGCAATCCATTCTCCAAACAGCAGCCAGAATAATCCTTTTAAAATAAAATTCAATCTTGTTACCTTCTTTTTACTTAAGAGCGTCCCAAGCCCTTTGTGTTGAAGTCCGCAATCCCTAGCACAGCTCTCAAGGCACTACATACATCTGCCCTTGCCCACCTCTCCATTCATATCTTGTGTCATTCTCAATCCCAGTCTGCAATTTAGCCATCTTCGGCTCACTTCAGTTTCCTTTCATGAGTCACACTGTCCCTCTCAACCAAAGCCTTTACATGAACCATGCTCTGCAGGAGCCCTCTTTTCTTTTCCAGGCCAATCTCATTTGCTAACTTCCACTTTCTCCTCCTTCTTCTTTTACTCGTATGTACTTCCCAAACAGGATATCAGCTTTTTAATCCTTGCCTCTGGCTTTGTTTTCTACAGAACACAAGAGTCCATGAAAATACAGCTTGATCTCACAAGAAAAACTAATAAGAAAAACACAAAAACATTGTAATAGCTGTGGAGAACAATGAAAAATACATCAACTAGCAAATAATCTACAAAATTTGGATCTACTAACAGTCAAGTATTAATACAGCATTGCATATTATTTTTTAAAGATAATAACGTGCTTTTTTCATTTGTCTGAGTGTGCAACCATTTCTTTCATTGGCCTACAGAATCCATCTGCCTGAGGAGATATTAGACTTGTTATGGAAAGGATGTGAAAAGAAAGACTTGTAAAATACTCAGCTTCTAACATTCTGAAACAGAACATTTTAGTAAGAAAAGAATTGTACAAACCAGTTATTATCTGAATAAGGCAGCTGTTCATTTCTTCTAACTCCCATTTGCACCATAGCACATCCAAACATGAAGACTGTTCCTATAACCTACTGACATTGCAGAGTTTCCAGACCAGGAAGTATGTTGCTCTGTGTTGACAACAAAGGCATCTAAGTTAGATGTAAGAACAACTCATCGCTTTTGGCTCAAATGCATGGTATGAAAAAGAGCAGTAGGAGAGACACAACAGTAGAACAGATATGGTCCCAATTTTGTCCTGGAAAGGAATGTAACTCTAAGGGAGTTACATAAGCTCAGAAGGCCTTTCTATCCACACTCCAAATTTGGGACTAGGTACAGTGAACTCCATAGCAAGAGGGAAGCCCAAAAAATGTTAGGAAAATCAATTATGATCAAGCAGAGAGAAATCCTAAAGTATGGCTTTCCTCATCTATCTTTCCATGCAGCATAGATAGAGCTGAGTCTTAGTGGACAATTTGCAGATGATGAGGAGTGGGCAGGCTTATCTGTTAAGACATGAAAATATATCACTGAGAAAGTGTCCAAAGGGATCTATGGTACCATCATAATATGCAACTCAATCTGCTGGGAGTACCAATAAACACACCAGTCACTGACTGGAGCTGCAAATGTGAGCAGGATAAGCACCAACCATGTGGGCAAGAGAAACTGTCCCAGAGACCAGAAAAGCAAGATACATGTCACCTAAGGGCACCAACCTTTTCTTTCTAATATATCACCCCATCTTTACCCATATAACAGCTACCATCTGTTTTAGCTCATTCTCTGTTGTTTAATCACTGAATATCTGAAATTGTCTGATTTAAAAGAATATAGGTATATAAACTCAAAGGGCCACATGTGGTGAGGGCCTTCTTGCTATGGAGAAGCTGCAGTGGCTCACAGGATCACATGGCAAGACAGGCATGTTGTCTGCATCTCTGTCTCATCTCCTTTTAAACTCACAGGATTCAGTCAGAGAGACCCATGATGACCTTAATTATAATCATCTCATAAAGTTGACATTTCTCAATCCTAGAGGGAGATTAAGTTTTCCCTCTTAATGCCATGACAACCAAACTTCACCACATGAATTTGGAACAGTTGGGGGAAAACAGTCAAACCACAGTACCAATTTAGAAAGGAACTAGGAGGTAGAATAGAAGACAAACTTTTGAAAGACTAAGCATTGTTCCTAGAGAAATTGAACATTACCTAAGTGAAGTATTTAAATTATTGGACTAGACTAAAGTTTAAACACAATTGAACATCTAGTCTAATTTCTTGGAGAGGGAAAACTCAAGGGCAGAAGCTCCTGCTATCTAGAGAGTGAAGTTCAGTAGAGATGAAATTAATCATAAATAAAGTAATAGATTTTTCATTCTCTGCATATGTAAGTCATAAAATAAGTTAAATTGATGCCCTCATATCTTGATATGTTATTCAATTGCTAACAGAAATATATAGGACAGAGTGAGTTTAAGAGGAGAGACATGGGCCAGCTCTGTAGCCTAATAGCTAAGGGAGCTCGATCCTACATGCTGACTGGGGCTCAGGTTTTAGCCCTGGCAGCTTGAAAAACAGCAGGGCACATGGGCCTGCATGTCCAAAATCCAGACAAGATGGAGAAATGGAGGAGAATGGACTATGGCGTGACCATGACCCAGCAGGGGATGATTTCTCTCTCCCTTTCTCTCTCTCTTATCTCTCTCTGTGTCTCTCTCTGATGAATGTACACACCCTTTGGCAATTAAAAAAAGAAGAAAGAAAAAGAAGGAAAGAAGGGTTCAGAAAGAGGAAACAGAAGGTTAAATAAATACTAGTTGAATTCTATGTTTTAAAAAAAGAGAGTGAGAGAGAGAATAGAGGTTTATTTGATTCACAGTTCTGGTGGCTGTGAACCCCAAAGGCATCACAAAATGACAGAAGAAAAAACTTTCAGCAAAGCAGAGAGTGGTCTGCATGCACATACCTGTCTCTCTCTCTAGCTGTTCTAGTCTTAGTCCCTCTGTCTATAAACTCCAACCAGAACTCAGTCATGGAATCCCTGCCCCAGTGACATTATTATATTCAAAGGTTCCACCTGGGGACATCATGAGGGAATTTTCATCTCATATGTTTACAATAAAATCAAGTTCCAACACAAGAATTCCTAGGGGACAGTCAAACCACAGATAATACCCACAAAGGCCAAATTTCAAAGCATGAATCTTTTGGAATCCAAACCATAACACCATATCATGGTAAATAATAACAGTAATGATGATATTGTTGATAACATTGACTGGATAGTCTTAATTGCCCACATTAATAGGTCCTTTGTCACCTCCTCCTTCAGAAAAAATCTGGGGTATTTTACTAGATGAAATCAAGTTAAAATGAAAGGGGCAGAATTATAATAGGAAAGAGAAAATAAGCAACACAAGCCAATAAAAGGGTGAGTGTAAGAGTAAGAACAAAGAATTCTAAATATTAATATCTTACAAATGGATAGATGGATGGATGAATAATGAATATCAGAACCATCTAGCCTCATCCTCCATCTCATTGCCAGCTTGTTCAGCTTGTTAGAACACAGCAGGGCAGGCCCCAGAAGTCTAAAATGCACAAGTCTAAAATGACCCCCCCTTTTCGTTACATTTTAGGAATAGTACTATGGCAACAGACGACGACATAGGAGATGGTGAGGACATGGCCAGGACAATAACTACAAGAATGTAAGTCTGCACATAAGACACGAGTGTTGCTCCAAAGTGCCACCATCTCAAAGGCAGTTACCAGACCCAAGCTATGATCCAGCACTGCCACTTACTAGTTTCATGATCTTCAGCAAATTATTTAATCTCTGTGGACCCCATTTATTTCTCCTATCAAAATGAGGCGAGTAAACGTCTAGGAAGTCCATTTCTAACAATGACTGACTCTAAGATCTCCAAGGTCCCTCCTTTCTTCTCTAAAATTAACAAATACATATGTACCAAAAGTCTTGCCTTCCCAAATTCAGCAAATGCTAGTCTTTTTTTTTTTTTTTCAGTAAACCTTTACGTTGAAGGCAAGATTCTCTTTTCAAATTAGAGCCATGTGTAGATTAACTCTATTTCCCTTCAGGAAGAATGCTCAGATATTTTGATGAAAATTTACTTAGATATAGTAATGGTTGGGAGTTTTTAATATGTCATAGAATTATCTTATTGTTTTATTTTAATCCACCTTAAAGAAAATCCCAAAAGATTCTTTGTGTAAGTATTTTGAGGATAACAACTCTGATTATATTCATTTGTTAGTTCATTTGCTTTATTAGAAATTTGTAGAAAATTATATTTGAACCAATTTTCTTAATTGGCAAAATACAAAAAATAAAACTAGCTAATTGGCTATCCCTCTTCAAAGAATATTTAACTAGTTAAAATGTTCCTGGATTGAGACCAGCAGTTGGCGTAATGGCTATGTCTCTGGACTCCCATGTAGTCGACCACAGTCCGAGTCCCGGACCTGGTGGCTTTAACTCACACGGGGCACGTGTGTGTGTGTGTGTGTGTGTGTGTCCAAGATCCTGAGAGGAGAATGGAGAAGAAGGGATTGCGGCATGGCCATCCCCCCGGAGGGTGATTTCTTGCTTTCTGTCTCTCTGTCTCTCTCTGTCTCTCTGGTGAGCAGAAACATCTCAA
>NW_006204238.1:1605225-1611021 GCF_000334495.1 Tupaia belangeri chinensis
AGATCCTGAGAGGAGAATGGAGAAGAAGGGATTGCGGCATGGCCATCCCCCCGGAGGGTGATTTCTTGCTTTCTGTCTCTCTGTCTCTCTCTGTCTCTCTGGTGAGCAGAAACATCTCAAAAAAAAAAAAAAAAAGTTCCTGGTTTACTAAGAAACATATCATAGCATAAATATATTAAATATTTTCACTATTGATCTCACAACATAAATTACTATCATAAAAAATTATATTTAGTCCCAAAATCCTATCTCAGCTTACACCTCAAATCTGTTATTTCATTTTTTTCTTCCTGATCAGATAATGGTATGCATGTATTTGCCACTTTTCTAAATAAATTAAAAGATACAATTCCCCAAATTGTATCTTTGAGATACTTTCAAATTTGTAGTCTTTTACCCTATTTTATATTATCTTACCTTATTCTCCCCCCTGGGTATTTGTCTCTTGTTGTTATATTTATCTTTAATTCACAAAAATATCACTCAGGATAACATCTGTCTTTAAATTGTCTACTAATTTTTTTTCTTTTCTAGTAGTAATGTTACAGGAGTGTTCCAGAACTGTAGAATTGCCCTAATCAGCACACATAGGTAATTACAGATGAATCTACTTAAAGATCACCACTGTAAAGGAGAAACTGGA
Organism: Tupaia belangeri chinensis; assembly: GCF_000334495.1. Lineage (NCBI taxonomy): Eukaryota > Metazoa > Chordata > Mammalia > Scandentia > Tupaiidae > Tupaia > Tupaia belangeri. The sequence goes on from NW_006204238.1 coordinate 1,605,869, forward strand.
AATCTCCCTATGAGTATTTTTAAATTTAAACAGCTGGAATTGATTTTTACATACTTTAAAACATTAACGGGTGTTTTTATTTCTTGACCTTAATTCCAAAAGTAGATCATTAATCATTTGATTAAAATAGATGAATGAATATTATTTCACAATCTTAGGTATTTTCAATGAGGAAAGATAAAATTATAGCATATCCATGTAAAGAACTAATCTGGAAATACGCGTCAACATATATACACTTTCAAAAGGATCTAGTTACTGAATGAATCCCAATAAAACATGAATACTTTTACCACCTTTCAGCCAATGAACGCTCATGTATACGCTCAAGCAGTGAATGTTTACTATCGTTTGAATTCAAGAGAGACAACCAGGAGCTTTAAAGTAGAGCACCAAAGTAGTGCTTTGAAAATGGGTGAAATCCCATCTTGTCTTTAAGCTGTCATTCAAGACATTAGACTTTGCCCATATATTCTATCCGCTATTCTTCTTCTCAGCCTGTGATACCCGACTCCTAGTTCGATTATTTCCACCTTTTGTTCACAAGTATTTCCCTTAACAATACACCATTCGGAAAAAGGTATGTCTTTGAATTGTCAGCTAGTACTTTGTTCTGACAAAAGATACCACTATAGTGTTTCAAGACTACAATTAGACTGTATGTTAAAAATCTTGAAATTAACACCATTTGTTGACTCCTGAAAATGAATTTGACAAGTGGCTTTTTAGAAATTACAATCAATAACATTATAAAACAGAATTCTATGTCCCAAAATGTGTAAATATTTAGCATAGGTTAATTCAATATCACTTTAAGGGATCTAAAAGGATTACTATCAGATAGAACTTTAAGATGCATTTGTTATGACATATTCATTCTACAGGAAGTCTCTGTTCCCCAAACAAAAAAAGGACAAAAAATATGGGCAAATTTAATTGAAAATAAAATTGCTATAACTTGCCTGCAACAGTATGGGTCAAATATATAAAAACAAAACAGGTTTCAATTACCTATAATCTGAAAAAAAAGTAACTGACCCCAAAAAAGAGAGTAACACTTGAAGAATTGCATTACTCTTTTTTCAGGCAATTACCTAGCCAGTTTCCCGTACAACCCCACCACCAATAATAATGGAATGATAGATAGAGAGATATCTGCAAAAAACTCAAAGCCTAAGAAGGACCCAACAGGTGGCTCAGTGGTTAAGGGCGCTGGACTCTTGCATTGTCGAACATGGTTCAAGTCCTGGCCCTGGTGGCTTGCTTTCTCACTTTCTCTCTCTCTCTCTCTCTCTCTTACTTTGTCTCTCTCTGGTCAAATTAAAATAAATAAATTTAAATTTTAAAAAATTATTTTAAATATCTAAGAAAAATATAGAAGGATGAACATTGTTAGATCATGCTAAATTCATTGGAATAATATATTCAAACATAGTATTGATATAATTTTAAATATAATTAATTATATTATTCCATAATTATTTTAAAATGTAAAGGAAATACCACATATTATGAAAAGTTATCATTTATTACAACATTCTACAAGAAATGAAATTACAAATGACAATATTGCTAGCCCTATTGTTTCAAATGATTGTGAAATAGGTTTAGTATGTTAACTATAAAATGTTTTAATTGCTCTTTTTAGATTTAAAATTTGTATATAATTAAATTATTCAGCTACTAGTTAAATATATTTTATATATTGAATATATTTTATATATTTTCCTCTTTTTAGAAACAGACCTCATCATTAAAACAGATTATATGAAAAATGAACTTTCTTTTTTTTTATTATCATCATAATCTTCTTTATATTACATTGGATTACATATAACTTTACAGTGTATTACATTTCTTTTTCAGAAGGGAATGCCATGCATGTCAGTCAATACAGAGACATTAATCTCCCCACTTCATTATTCAATATCTTTTCTATGTTTTTCCCAATCATTATTGTTATTATTCTAATTATTTTTTAAAACAGTCAATCACTATTTCTTATTTTGCTTGTAAAAAGACTTTACCCACCATGAAATACTTCAGACCAATCCAGTTGAGAATACTATACATGTCATCATCAACAGGTAATAAGCCATATCTGTTTCTCACTAACGTCCTGCCTCTCTATTTGTTTTCTTGCTATCTTTCTCTAACCTCTTCTCTTCACCCCCCCCATTCCACACTGTCCTATTCTCGTTAAGTAACTTCACTGCTTTTATGTCCTCCAAGAAAAATGAACTTTCAAAGTGCCCTCCATGTAATAAGATTTAAAATATTTTGTATACAATTTCCAGAGGTATTTAGGCATATGCACACTTACATACATATATATGTATGTATATTTATATATATGCCTCATATATTGGGTTGCCAGAAAAGTCATGACGCATTTTTGAATAGAAAAATATGTCATGCCTTGTCTGACAACCCAATATTTACACATATATGATTTTTTCACAAATGACAGCAAATTATACATTGTTCTATGTACTTAGCTCTGTTACTCAACAATACTTCTTAAAGTCTCTCCTACCAATAAAGTGATTCCCTATTCTTGTTTTATAGCTATTCTAAAATCCATTATATGAAAGCAATATAATTTACATTATGTTACTAATAAATACTTACATTGTCATCAAAAAACTTACATTGTCATCTTTCCCGATAACAAGCAGTGTTGTAATAATCTTGCATAAATATCGTTTCACACATACGTAAATATAGCTATAGAATAAACTGGTAGTGGAATTTCGGCATTTGTAATTTTGATAAATGCTTGACAACATGTCTTTTATACAGGCTGCACCAATAACACTCCCATCAACAGACAGTAACATTTTCTCCACATCCTTCCAACAAGGTTGGTTAAGTGGATTACCAACTATTTGATATTATCTATGTATTTGATCAAAATTGTCCTTGTTACTGTCATGGTTCTGAACAAAGATCAAATCCTCTGCTTGTATACAAAATCTCATCCTCTCTCATTTGCTCAAAGATGCCGCTCCATAAAGTCTTCCCTTTCCTATATCATAGTGAATCATTACTATCTACATACAAGAACCCTGCACTCCATGACTCCCTATCACCTTTCAGATTTCATTTCATCTCTTTTCTGTCCTTTACAGAAAAATAATTCAGAAAGTGTCTGTACTCAATGTCTTATTTTCCCTCCTCAATATTTACTTACAAATTGTGTAGTCAGTCTCTCTTCCTCAATACGACAGAGAAATATCTCTTGACAAACTCACTAATGACCGCCATGTTGCTATATCAAGGGGGCATTTCCCAGGTCATCTTACTTGACCTAATAGCAGTGTTCGATAATTGTGAGCACTCTTATCTGTAAAACATCTTTTTCATTTGGCTTCCAGGATACCAGATTTTTTGGTTTTCCTTCTACTTCACTGGCAACTTCTTTTTTTCCCCTTTCCCCAACCTGAAAATGTTAAACGATTCTAGGTTCAGTCCTCAAACTTTTTTCTGTATATACTCATACCCTGAGAATTTCATCCAGTTTCTTGCTTTACCTACAGACTATACACGTGTGTGTGTGTGTGTGTGTCCTTTTTTTTTTTTTTGTCATAGAGTCTATGTGCTTGCCAGAGAGGAGAGAGACAGAGAGATACAGTGGAGAAAGTGACCTTACCGTACTTACTCTTTCTCTGAGACACTCTTCTTCCACAGAGCTGTAAGCTTCGCTTCCTCCTTTCTTTCAGTTCTCTATGCAACTTTGACCTTATCAGAAATGACTTCCCTAACCACCAGTCCAAAATAACAACTTTTATGTTCTGGTATTCCAAAAAAAGAGAAAAGGATATCCACTAGCAGCTTAACAAAGCAGGTTCCCCCAACCTCTAAGAAGGTGTTTCCCTATCCAAAAGTTTCCATTTACTTGACAGAATTTAGTACACTAAACCTGTTCTCTCCCCTCTGAGGTTGGGTAACCTGGGGAAACACATTCTGATCAGTACACCTGTGCAGGAGGTCTATTGATGAGTACCAGAGAACACCTGCAAAGAATGAAGGACACATGATTGAGCTGGAAAAGACACTGAGCTGTGATACCGCTACTGCAGGGTAATAGCCAAGCTCTCAGGAACTCCTGCAGCTGGGATGATCTCAAAGTTGTCCAAACTGTGGCAAGGGAATTAAGCTTTTGTACCCTGAGTTCATCAGTTATCAAATACGGGCTGACCCAGGAAAGGAGGCATAACACTGGGTGAAGTGAAGTGACACCCTTTGGCCAAAGGCAATTTCCATAGAGGCACTCAGTAGACCCTTGGTGGAATGAGTGTTTCCATCCTGAAATGAATGTCTACACAGCCTGTCAGAGTAGACAACCTCTCAACTCCTCATCTTTAGCTTTTTCTTTTCAAGCTTCTTAAACTGGAATTCATTTAAACCACATGTTTTTCACAAAATTAATACAGTTCATGTAGACAGAGTTTGGTATTATAAAATGTTCAGTCAATACCAAAATTAAAAATTATAAAAAAAAAAAAAGAAAGAAACATTTCTAAGAGTTTTTTTGTTTGTTTGGGTTTTGGGGGGTGTTTTGTTTTATTTTGCTTTGTTTTGTTTTTGCTATAGAGTACATGCACTCATCAGAGAAAGATAGAAAAAAAGAGAAAGTAAGAAAGCACCCCGAAGGGAGATGGCCATACTGCAAACCCTTCTCCCCGATTCTCCTTTTAGGATTCCGGGCATGAACACACATGCCCAGAATGTTATTACAAGCCACAAGGTCTAGCACTTGACCTCCAGAGTTGACCATATAGAATACAGCTGCCTTGACCACCACACCACAATATGGCCCCAGCAAAAAAATATTAAATTATATTTAAGGGCCTGCCAGTGGCATGTTGGCAAAAGTGGCTAGATCCCACGTGGACAACAGCACAGTTCGAGTGCTGGACTTGATGGTTTGAGAAACACATCATACACTTCTGTGCGTGTGCCCAAAATTCTGAAAAGAGGGAGAGATGGAGGAAAAGATTGTGGCATGACCATTTCCCATGGAGGAAGGAGGCTTTCTCACTTTCTCTCTGGCAAGCGTGCGTGTCCTGTGGTAAATTTTTTTAAGTTACATTTAAATGTAAATGTTAGGTCCTTACCAGTTTCCCCCAAACTCTAAGAAGGTCTTTCCC
>NW_006204238.1:1611052-1670650 GCF_000334495.1 Tupaia belangeri chinensis
CCCTAGCCAAAAGTTTCCATTTACTTGGCAGAATTTAGTTTACTAAACCTGTTCTCTCCCCATGAAAGATTGGTTGAAAACAAAGTGAAATCATGGCAATTAGTCTGTGTGCATGTATATGAATTACCGATTTTCAGTAAAATATTTTAAAAAACGCATTCAATAGCATAATTTCACAGAATGTAATATTAATAATACAAGACATATATGATCTATAGTGCCTTTGGGTCATGAATATAAAACTTAATTCACATCATATTGATGTGTACAAGAAATGGCTATAAAGTATTGGACTGCATCTACATTGACCTTACAGCAGTAGGACGCTGCTAATTAAGAGTGAGGCCCTGAAATTACCTTTTTAATTCCACATTTCATTCATGAAAGGCTTCAGATGTACACATGTATGTGCACACCAGCAGGTGGGCACACACACAATAAAATGGGAATGTGTCTTTTTAAAAGATGGTGGTTTGTTCAGACTTCATATTACATGATGTTTGAGGCATCAAGACTGTTGACTAAAGAAACCACTGGGAAGTTCAAAATGCCAAAATTCCATTTTTTGTTCCGTCAAAACATTATTTGAATCAACAAGATCACTTACAGTTTCAAGGTCCTTTTTCTAAATTTGAATGATTGCTTTTGCTCTTCCTTTGAATAATATGTCTTTTTTTCTTTTTTTTTTTTTTTTAAGTTTTTGCCATAGGGCTCATGCACTTACCAAAGAGAGAGAAACACAGACAGAAAGGAAATCACCTCCCAGGGAGATGGTCAAGATGCAATTCCTTCTCCTCCATTCTCCTCCTGGGATTTTAGGCATTCACACATGAATTTCAAGCCACCAGGTCCAGGACTCGAACCATGGTGAATCATGTTAGAATCCAGTGCCTTAACCACCACACCATGTGCTGGCCCCTGAATAACACTATATTGTCAGGAAAATAATGACACATTTTTGCATAGAAAAATATGTGATGACTTTCTTGATGACCTAATATTTCTCATATATGCAGTGAATTACTTTATTGTATTTTAGAGCTTTGCATACTTAATAATATCACCAATTCATTTTTTTTTAGAGTTTTTTGGGTGTTTTTTTTGTTTGTTTGTTTGTTTGTTTGTTTTTGGCTATAGGGCACGTGTGTTCACCAGACAGACAGAGAGAGACAGAAAGTGAGAAATCATTCCCCAAGGGGGGTGGCCACACCACAATCCCTTCTCCTCCATTCTCCTCTCAGGATCTTGGGCACGCGTGCACACACGCCCGGCGTGAGTTTAAGCCACCGGGTCTGGGACTCAAACCGTGGTCAACTACATGGGAGTTCAGCAACATAGCCATTACGCTAACTGCTGGTCCCTTCATATTTATATTTTGATACATCATTTCTTCCAGCCAAAATAACATAATTGTGTCTAGCAATTTAAATGGGCCTCCAAACAATTCAGTGATAGGCAAAGAATATACACTTAATCTCATTTTGGAGATGACATAACACAGAGAATTTGAAACTCAGTCCTTTATAAGCCTGGAAGTGAAGACTTTGTGACCTTCACTACAAGTTACCTCTGATTTTAATATACACTATATACAGGAAGAAAAACCTGTTGACCCCAAAGTTTTACAAGTCATCTAAATAGTATTTTCATAGACATTCTTTCACTTCATGCTCACTATAACCCTGAGAGTCATGATTATCATCAGTGCCATCTGAAGGAGAGGAAAATTGAAGTTTGAACTGCAACTTACTCAAAGTTATGTAGCTAGCATGAGCCACAATAAGAAACTGAAGGCTCAGCAGTAATAAAACTCTGCAATGCTGGACACACATGGGTGGGTCCCAGGTTTGAGTGCCAGGACTTTCCTGAGCACAACAAGCACACGCATGCACATGCTCATACAACTAATAAGAGGTGGTGCTGGAATTTGACTGAACTAATGAGATTGAGCAGTCATGATTAGATTCCATTTGGGGAAGATTCCATTTGTCCTTTTTTGCCTTTCTTTTATCTTTCCTGGAGGGTCATCACTGCTAGAGAGGCTAGGAAAGGAGGTTACTTATTGGCTGGAGCTGGGGATGAATCACAATATGAAGGTCCTGTTAAGGGTCACACTCTCTCTCTCTCTCTCTCTCTCTCTCTCTCTCTCTCTAATGTCTCTCTCTCAGAAGAAATAAATACACTTACCAAAAAAAAAAAAAATCATTGAACTTACATCTTTTGGCTTTAAATTTCATGCTCTCTGGTTTGTGAAATTGATGTGTCTACTATTACATAATTCTAAAAAAAAGAAAAGAAAAGAAAATCCTAGAACACATGTGCTGATTTATGGCTAACCACCTGAACCTTTGAGCCCACACTCCATAGCATCAATTCAGTGCTTTCTTAAACTTGACAGACAGCATAGACAACAGAGGACAGAATAGCCCCCTTTCCTAGTCTCCCTAGCAGTGATGACCCTCCAGGAAAGATTAAAGAAAGCTGAAAAGAATACTGTTTCACAAACTAGAATCTAATCATGACTGCTCAGTCTCATTAGTTCAGTCAAATTTCAGCACTACCTCTTATTAGCTGTATGATCTTGAACCAATTGTTTAATTTTGTATTCTTCAGTTTCCTCAGCTTTGTAATGAGAACGACAATAGCACCTACCTTAAAGAAGCATCGTAAGGGTTAGAAAAGATAACTCATGCAAAATATGTAATATAATTCTTGGCACAAAATAAGCACTTAATAAGTATTAGTCATCATTATTCTCATTATCATCATTAGTTCTATTTCCAACACCATCACCCTGTTGAAATTAGACCCTCATTACACCTTAAATATCATAATATTCTCTTAACTGGTTGCCTGGTCAATATTTCTCTCTCCAAACAAAACAAATTAACCTCTATATCCTCTTTTCTTTTCTTTTTTTTTCTTTTTTTTGGAGAGGTTTTTGCTATACGGTACATGTGCTCACCAGAAAGACAGAGAGAGACAGAGACAGAAAGCGAGATATCACCGCCCCCAGGGGGGAAGGCCATGCTTCAATCCCTTCTCTATTCTCCTCTCAGGATCTTGGGCATGCACGCACACACATCTGGCATGAGTTTTAAGCCACTGGGTCCGGGACTCGAACTGCGGTAGACTACATGGGAGTCCAGTGACATAGCCATTACGCTAACTTCTGGTCTCTATATACTCTATTTTTTTTTTTTGGAGAAGTTTTTGCTATAGGACGCTTGTGCTCGCCAGATAGACAGAGAGAGACAGAGAGATAGAAAGTGAGAAAGCACCCACCAGAGGGAATGGCCACGCCGCAATCCCTTCTCCTCCATTCTCCTCTCAGGATCTTGGGCACGCACACACCCGCGCCCGGCGTGAATTTAAGCCACCGGATCCGGGACTCAAACCGCGGTCGACTACGTGGGAGTCCAGCGACATAGCCATTATGCTAACTGCTGGTCCCATCTATATACTCTTTTCTTAAAAAAAAAACTCCAGTCATGTGCCACATGATGGTGTGGTGGTGAAGGCAGATGGATCCCACATGACCGACTGAGTGGTTCTAGATCTGATGGCTTGAAAAACACACTGGGTTTGTGTGCCTGCATGCCTAAAATCCCCCCAAAAAAAAGAAATGGAGGAAAAGGACTGAAGCAAGACCATCCCCCATGGGGGGTGATTTCTCACTTTCCTTCTCTCTTTTTCTCTCTGTATCTCTCCAGCGAGCACATGTCCTCTAGAAAAACAAACAAAAATGAAATCTCCAATTGCTCCTTCATTTCTAAATAATAAGATCTAGCTCAACCTAACATTCAGCACCCTGCTCAATTATATTCTACTTATCCCTGCAACCCAGCCTTCCTCTGCCTCTCGGTAAGTCAACGTGCAAACCTAGCCCTTACAGGACACTGCCTGAACCTTTCGTATGTATTATTCCCTCTACCTGCAGATTTTCTTCTAGGAGTGCCTAAAAATTCTAGTATTTCCAGGTCTTCCCCAAGTTTTAATTGAATTTTTGAAATCTTTTTGAAATCTTATATCACATATTGCCTATTCTAATGCTATGCAATAGAGTAATAATGCAAGCCACATGTGCATTTTTAATTTTACCAGTAGTCACATCCAAACTTCAAAAAAAGCAAATAAAACTAATTAAAATGACATAGTTTATTTAATTTTATTAAAATGTTATCATTTCACAAATAACCCACATAAAAGAATTTTTAATAACTTACACCACACAACCCACATAAAAGAATTTTTAATAACTTACATTGTTGTATTATTTCCAAAGTACACATAGTACATCTTAACTCGAATACAAAATTTTCATAGGAAATAATTTATCTGCATTTAGCAATAAAATGTACAGTTAAAAATAATTCACTTCAAACATACATTAAAGTTATGTTGTACCCGAACCAAAAATCAGCTTTTAAATTAAAATGGAATAAAATATAAAATTCGGTTCCTCAATTGCACTAACCACATTTCAAGTATTCAGTAGCCACCTGTGACTAGTGACTACCATAATGTATAATAAAGACTTATACTTTCTTCAGAACACTGAGTATAATACCTTGTATCACTGTTTTGTATGGTTCACTGTGTTGATGAAGATTATCTCATTTGTCACCAACCAATTTTCCAGCCCCTATAAAATATTATCATTAGTAATGACAAATTCAAATGAATATTTTAGATGCAAAATCCAATATATAGTATACTATCTTCTTAAGTCATTCAAACACCCACTATGTGTATATATACACACAACCAGACATTTGGAATATTTACATATATATGCATAGAGATGAAAGATAAATAGACAGACTGATAGATACAAGATAGCTTGACAGATGGTAGACAGATGATTGATATAGAGAGATAGAAGTTTGTTTCTCCCTATAATATTCCTCAGCTTCTTGGTGCATTTATGTTGGTCTGGATAATCTAAACTTAAATTACAAATAATCTGGTACTCCATTTTCTTAAATTGAGAATAAAGAGGTCTGGGTCTCCCCATGACAGCAAAGAATTAAAGGAGAGGGAGACAAGCTGAGTACAAGATACATTCCATAGATGAAACAGGCCAGTGACAAGGGAAGCAAGCAGCCCCATCTCCTTCCCTGGGTCCTCTTTTACCTTGTTTTAGACCCTTTGACCATCTAAGGTATGTGTCCTTAGACTGCCTCAGATCTGTTAATTTTTCTTTTAGTCTGTTTCTCATTCTTGTTTCTTATAGGTCTCATGCTGCAGGAGTTGTTTTGAGTCAAAATACAGATATAAAGTCCCTCCTTAAAGTTTCTATGCATTTGGCACCAGCAAGTGGCATGGTGGTTAAGGGCTCTGAATTCCCACATGGCCAACAAAGGTTCGAGTCCCAGACCTGGTGGCTTGTGTGGACAGAACTCTATTTTTCCCATTTTCCAAAATATTTTCAAAAGGGACTGGGGAAATCATGTCCACAAACATTAATAGACCATTTATTCTCCATTAACAGGATTCTTCCTACAACCTGTCCCTGGCATAGTATCTTTGAGATGTATATTCCAACCGATTACAGTATATTCTTTTGCTTATCTCTTCCCAAGACACAGAACTTCCCTTTCCTTGAGATGTAGATTAAGCCTTTCTTTAACTAATCTCTCCCAAGACACTGATCTTCCCTTCCAATCACCAACCTAAGCATTATGTAACCCACCTATAACCTATAAGCCTCCTCCCCCATCTTCCACATGTCCTGCCTTTTTTGGGCCAGACCAATGGAAAATCTCTTCACTAAATTTTGTCTGTCAATCTCAAAAACAAATAAAAGGAACCCCTGTATGTGATCACCCTGAGAAAGGCATGTATACCTCTTCTCCAGGCCTAGGTCACTCATATTTGGCTTGGAAATAAACTACACTAATTATTAATTATTCATTTTTACAGTTGGTTATTTTTCCATCAACACTTGAATTCTCACTTTCTCTCTCTCATTCTTGTTCTCACTCTGTCCCTCTCTGATCAATTTTTTTAAAAATTAAGTAATTATAAAAAAAAAGTTTCTATGTGTTCCAAGCTAGTTCCTGGTCTGCTAACCAAAGGTTTCATCCTCAGCAATTCCTAACAATTTGATCTTGATCTTGCAACTCATATCAATTAAACAAAACTGGACTTCAATAGATAGGTTTACCACTAAAGCTAAATGGTAGCCAATATATCTTTCTTTATTTTCTAAGCACCTCAACCTTTAGTCTCTAGACCAAAAAGTATGTAAGTTTTAGAGCAATGAAAAACTAACCCTATTTTGGGAAACAGTTGGCGTAATGGCTATGTTGCTGGACTCCCACATAGTCGACCACAGTTCGCGTCCCGGACCTGGTGGCTTAAAACTCATGCCGGGCACATGTTCATGTGTGCCCAAGATCCGAGAGGAGAATGGAGGAGAAGGGATTTCAACGTGTTCATCCCCCCTGGGGGGTGATTTCTCACTTTCTGTCTCTATGTCTCTCTCTGTCTATCTGGCGAGCGCACACGCCCTATCGCAAAAACCTCTCCAAAAAAAAAAAAAAAAAAAAAACTAACCCTATTTTAAGTCCTACAAAATAGGTTAGAAACAGTTGACCTTGTGTGTATTTGATGGGTAAGAGATCCTAGTCATGAAGATTACTGAGGGCTAATAGTTTTAGACATATCACCCGAATTGAAGTTTAAGGCCAAAAAAAAAGTTATTGCATATTTTATTTTCCTAGCCAGCTGAATAAAATAGACATTTCTATGACATTTTTCCATACAAGCTTGCATTATAGCTTTCAGGAGACTGTTGAGCATACTTGTGTAGCCTGAAAAAAGGTCTAAGACCCAGCTGAATGTCAAAGAGCACTAATAGGAAGAAAGTATTTCAGGAATTTAGGATCAATGAAACCTTCACGAATTCAAATGTGACTTACATTATGAACAATAAGCACTTACTGAACACCTGCTGAGTGCAAACTGCACTGCTTGTCCCTGTGATTAAATTAAATCCCCTGTACTTAAGGATCAGAGACCCCCTTGCATGCTTCTCTGGAACCAAGGTCCCTCTATCCAGCAGGCTAAAACATTCCTTCCTACTAGTAGATGACCCCTTTCAACTTGTTCCCCAACTTAGAAAACTGTCAGAAAAGCCCAGCGATTGCATTCACAGGGATAACTAATCATAGCTATACTCCTTACTCCTTTTTTAGTTTCCTCAAAATTACTTCTGTCTAAAATACTTTGAAAGTCCTTTTTCTATCTAATGGCACAATTTTTAAAAATGAGTCTTTGTCTAATTCATTACGTTTACCCTATCATAGTCTATTGCATCTTCCTAAAAGAGCTATTCAAGCTTATATAAATAAATCTCTCATTAGTTTTCTGATCACTAAGCTTATGTTTCAAAATCAACATTTCATGTTTCTAAGTGCACACATTTTTTATTTATATATATGTGTGCATATATATATATATATATATATGCACACATATGCACATGCATGCACATCCTTCCCATTCATAGTAATCATTATTATGAATTTTTGAAAGCAAAACTCACAACTCTTTTACTATCTAACTCACAGCCTGATATAGATTTATATCAAACTTTTATGTGCTTAAACTAAATCCTTTTCAAAGTGCAGGCATGGAAGGAGATTTTGGTAGACAAGATTTTATTGTCGGAGTATGAATAAAGGCACAAGATAATCCCCTTAGATTCCATTCTAGACCTCCCCAGCCGGCTGCTCTGACTCCTCACCTGGCACCTCTTGGGAAACACAGGAAAAAGAAAAATGAAAGATCAGGACAGAGCCTGGACAGAGCCCGAGGCTAGGATTTGCTGGTAAGTAAACAGCTTCTGACCTGAACTTGCTAGCATTCTCTCTCTCCAAGAGCGCAAAAGAGACTGGGGCCATACAATGGGCCTTCTAATTTTCAGTAGGCCTTCAAGTCGGATCACTTTACACCCATCCATTTCATTATCTGACCGCGCTTCCCAGAGGGATGCCTTCTCAAGCTGGATATTCAGAGTCAGAAAACAAGTCACTGGAATCAAAGCCCACCAGCCACAAAAGACATCCACTTAGGTTAGTTGTATCTACCCGGTTGTCAAATATTTTGAGTATTCATGGATCTTTATCACTCTGTTTTCTGACAATGGCTCTAACTTAGGGCTAAAGAAATTTTGCACCCATCTTTAGGATATTTTCTGAAAAGGTCTAAAACATGAAGCTTATCTATGAAATGCAAGATAATAGAAAAGAAGAATTTTCCTCTCATCAAACCATAATGATATATGTAAATTTAGAATATAATAAATGTATAGTAGTAATAATGCATTACATTTCTAAGATTTTTGTTCTTAGAACAAGCACTATCCTAAGAGCTTTGTTGAAATTAATTCAATTATTTGCAATTTATTAACTCCCCCAAATTTTTTTCCAACAGCCACATTCGAGTCCTAAAGAACTGAAAAATCCAATATCAAATTGTCTCTCCTATAGGTTTGCATTTGCCTTTTTCAGAAAGGGAAATACCATGAGGCCTCTTGAACGTGTAAGATAACATAACACTTCCCAGTCCCAACAGTTCTTATTCATTTCCCATTTGCAGACATGTCATTATAATAACAGAGTCAGCACGACTCTTCTTAACCCTGCAGGAAAAGTGGCTTTACTGACTGCCCTTTTCAGCAGCCAGCAGATGCCAAACAGAGGAAGTATATTTGCTCCTTGCAGCAGCTACTCCCTGGCAGATTTCAGAGTTGTTGCTGGCTGTGGCTTCAGACTTATCTAGGGATGTGTCACATGTTTGGGCTGTTATGTGATCCATCCTGGCTGCCTTATACTCCTAAAAGCTTTTTCCATTCAATGACTTTTACACATTTCTAACAATTGTGAATGAGGTGCCATGTGACTCTAGAAATCACAAGGAAAGGCTTTTGTGGGCAGAGAAAGGGAGATCTCTCGTCACTTGAATTCAGCCCAGCTGTGAAAGCAGAGCCCATCTTCATTCAATCTGTCTCCTCCACAGCACTCTACTCAGCAGCTTCAACCTTCAGCTCCATCCCAGCAACTGTCCCACCAACTCCATTCCACTGCCTCTGTCCCCCACCCCTCTTCACTGTAATACCCTTACTAAAGCTTCCAACTCCAAAAATAAAATAAAATAAAGATTCCAAATCCTGGGACCAGCAGATGGTGTAATGGTTACATTGCTGGACTCGGACATAGTCGACTGCGATTCGAGTCACAGACTCAGCACCTTAAAACTCAGGCCGGGTGTGTGTGCATGCATGCCCAAGATCCCAAAAGAATGGAGGAGAAGGAATTGTGCCCTGGTCATCCCCCCTTGGGTGATTTCTTGCTTTCTGTCTTTCTGTCTGCCTCTCCACTGAGCACACACGCCCTGTAGCAAAAATCTCTCTTAAAAAAAAAAAAAAAAAAAGATTTCAAATCTTTTCAGATTTATTGCCAAATCCAATGGACACTGCCCAGGCCCTCTTCCTTCACTTCTCTGAGGCATGTGATCGTATTGCTCATCTTGCCCTTAAAACCCTTCTCTGGACTTCTCAAGATTTCTGTCCTCTTCCTACTCCCATGGTGACTGTATCTCAGGTTCCTTCCCTGCTTATTTCACACTCTGGTTTATTCTTAAACATTGGCATTACCCTGATCTGTTAATATGTCTATGACTCTTCTCTGCAAATTTTCCCTATAGAATCTCCTTTATGCTTGTAGTATCGACATACATGGTATGAACGAAGCCGTCATTTTTCAAACTCACTTCTCTGCTGAGCACCACCTGTATTCACCTAACTGCCTCTGGACACCCCAACCTGACTGCTCATCTGTTTATTCTATCCCTCATCCCTATGTTGCAATCTCTCTCTTCTCCTGAATCCTTTATAATTTGGAGGCATCACTATTTCCACAGTTCCTGTGGCAGAGTGAATCAAGGCTACAAATTCTAGGACATACCTGAGACTTCACACGCACACACATTCAGCCTTGGTTTCTGAGAACCAAGAATTCTTTTGGAGCCCTGAGTCATGATACGAATCGTCCAGCGATGCTGAGCGCCATGTTGGAGAGGTCACACAGAGATGCCTCAGCATTCACGTGAGTAAAGAGACCTCCTGAAAGTGGATCCTACACCCCCGCCCTTCAGCCTCCAGCTATTCCCGGCACCCCTGCTCTTTGCATCATCTCAGCAAAGACCTCAAATATCATGAAGCAGAAGTGAGTCATTCTCAATGTGCCCTTTTTGAATTTCAAACTCACAACAACCAAAAGCATTTCTTAAAACAAACTGGTGATACTAAATTTAGAGGTGATTTTTAATTTAACACAACAATAAATAACTAGATTAGCTGCCCAAGTTTCCAACGTGAGAATCATAGCCTTCCTCTCTTCCATGTTTTTATTCGACAAATAATTTTATTAAGAGCCTACTACATGCCAAGCACTGTATCAAGCATGGCGGATACTAATAACTATGGCCTAGCAGAGAGGAAGTAGAAAGAAAACAAATCACAATACAGTAAGACGGCATTTCCCAACCTTGTTTCAGAGAAATCTTCAGGCAAATGTTTCTCAAAAAAGATGTTTCATGGTCAGTTAATTCTGGAAACACTTGGAAAAAACAAGCTTCTCTTTCGAATTACTTTTCAGAAACTTTAAGTCTCAAATGTGTATAATAAATACATAATAGACCGTGGTTCGAGTCCCGGACCTGGTGGCTTAAACTCACGCCAGGCACGTGTGCGTGTGTGCCTAAGATCTCAAGAGGAGAATGGAGGAGAAGGGATTGTGGCGTGGCCATCCCCCCTGGGGGGTGATTTCTCACTTTCTGTCTCTCTGTCTTTCTCTGTCTGTCTGGTGAGCACATGCGCCCTATAGCAAAAACCTCTCAAAAAAAAAAAAAAAAGAATAAATACATAAGAAGAATCTAGTTTCCCAAGCTTATTGACCACAAGACAGGTTTCGGGTTGTTTGTTGCTTTGTTTCAAGATAGCAGGATTCTGCAAAAGACTAAGGAAATTGTGTTTTCTATCATTAGATACACACGAAACATACACAAGAAGCCTGAGAGAAGAGGCATACAAAACTGCCTTCCGTAATCAGGGGAATACCTCCCTGAGGAAACTGAGCTCAGACATAAAGAGTAGGAAGAGGGTGCCAGGCGAGTAGATAGGAAGGCAGTGAGTTGAGCTCGTGTGGGGAGACTGAAATGGGAGCGGGCCCACCTGCTTGAGGAAACTGCAAGGAAATGTTCTAGAACTCTAATATGTTTGTCTCTCTCCAAGAGACAGATGTTAGAATTTCAAGTTCAGGTCAGAAGCTGTTTACTTACCAGCAAATCCTAGCCTAGGGCTGTGTCCAGGCTCTGTCATGATCTCTCATTTTTCTTCTTCCTGTGTTTCCCAAGAAGGGGTCAGGTGAGGAGCTACAAGCAGGCGCCTGCGGTTTTCTTATTAATTTATTTCTATGTTTACGGCAAGTATTTTCTTACTTTTAAAATTTTATGTCCACAGTTTTAAAGCAAGAGATCAGTTTGAAACAATGTACCCACTACCTTTATTTTTCAAGAATTATTTTATTTAACTTTATTTATTTATTTACTTATTTTTTAATTTGACCAGAGAAGAACAGAGCGAGAGAGAGAGAGAGAGAAGGAAAGCAGGAAAGCAAGCCAGCAGGTCCCGGACTCGAACTGCAGTCGGCTATGTGGGAGTCCAGAGCCCTTAACCACCATGCTATCTGCCAGCCCCATCCATCACTTTTCTAATAATGCATATGAGATGCTGTGGTTTAGGTCATCTAGACGGTGTACAAGTTGTGATTTCTTCATTTAATAGCCTTGTATAATTCAGATAAGAATAGTGATTCTAACTTCAGATTATTTAAAATATATGTGCCAGATTCCACATGAGGAATTTATATTGAAGAGTTGGTATTATATAGAACTAATGCTGAAAAGATTTCACAGAAATTTAGAAGTCTGCTTTAAGATTATGGGACTGATTATAATAAAATAACAGTGACAATTAAAAGATGTAGATACTTTAAGAGGCTTTTAAAAATATATGCATAGAAATTGACTGCCAAAACATATAAGCAGACCTGAAAGTTAATTTTATATAAGCAGGACTGTCTATCTCTCCCTTTCTCTCTGTCCTTCCACAAGATCGAGTATACATGGGTGTAGTCTAGCAAATCAGGACTCAGGAAGCATAACCTAAGACCAAGAATACGTTGCCTAAATGGCTTTGATTTGAGCAGATTTAAAGCCAAATAATTTTTATTCTGGAGCTGAGAGCTCTTAACAGCCAAATTAAAGCTCACTAGACTTTGATTTTTTGTAAGTGGACTGACTACCTACCCTTACAGACAAGAATGATGTGAGCCTCAACCTGTGGTGTGACAGTGAGAACTGGGGCTGCCACACAGAAATACTGAGGACAGGGCCCAGACAGTGGCCCAGTAGTAAAATGCTACTTTTTATAAGGCAGTCCCTCATGGGAAGTTTCTAGGTTCTAGCCCAAAGACCTCCCAAAGTACACTAAGCACATATGTACCCATGGCCCAGGCTGACAAGACTGGGGGTAGATCTTGGCATCAAGATCCTTTTGGGAGTCTTCTCTTGCTCTCTTTCACTCTCTCTCTGAAGAAATAAGAAATAAGTAAAAAATAAATGTATAAGTAAATAAGTTTACGTAATAAACTTTTAAAAAATGCTGAGGGCATTACACAGCTATCCGCATAAAGGTACCTCTTTAATCTGACATATTTAAGAATCAGAAAAAGGGGCCAGCAGATGGCATAGTGGTTATATCACTGGACTCCCACATGGCCAACTGCAGTTCAAGTGCCAGACCTGCTGGCTTGACTCACAAAGGTGTATGTGTGTACATGCCCAAAATCTCAGGAGGAAAATGGAAAAAAAAGGATTAAGGCATGGCCATCCCCAGGGAGTGGGGGAAGGGGAGTGGATGGGGGGGGTGATTCCTCACTTTTCTTCTCACTGCTTCTGCTTCTCTCTCAGGCAAGCACACATGCCCTAAGGAAAAAAAAACTCTTTAAAAAATCAGAAAAATAAATAATCTTCAATGGCATATTTATATGACATTAAAATAGTGCTTCTCTATTCACACTACAGGGATGAAAAGGAGTATAGCTACTGATCTGATAAAAAAAACCACTTACTACATCAAACGTTTTTCACGAAGTAAATGCATCCAAACACCATTTTAAGACACTTCTAATCATTTCAATTTAGAAATTTTCACTTTAGCCCACGTACATACCCACTTGAGGATTAACTTCAATTTAACTTCAACTTTCAGATTATCAAAAAACACTAACAAAAACCTTTATTACACGGGCAGTATCGACAAACCAGAAATCCTCAAACTTCTTTAAGAAACTTCTTTGTGAAAAGCATAGGCTTACACAAGAGTGAGAAATCTTCAGAAGCAATCTTATCTGGGAAAACTGTTCCTTCTTCAAGAAAGCGTAAGTTGCTGTTTACGGAAAATTCAGTGAAAGCTACAACCTGACAATAAATGTGAAAAGAAACACAACTTTAATGGGAGCACTGAAATCGTTAATCCACCAAGAGATACTCTCGTTTGTGTCACTTAACTATGGAGATATGGAGACACATTCTGAGAAATTTGTCATTAGATGATTCTGTCATTGTGCAGTCATCATAGAGTATACTTACACAAATCTAGATGGTAAAACATGCGACACGCCTAGGCTACGCGGCATCCTACCTGTTCCTTATGGGACCACCATATTGAATATGCAGTTCATCATTAACCAAAATGTTAAGTGGCACATAATTACATTTCACCCATCAGACTATCAAAAATGTTAAAGTCTAAGATATCAAGTGTTGGCTAGTGTGTACTACAATTGGCCCTCCTGCACACTGCTTGTGAGAGTTTAAATTGGTAGCACCAATGTGGAAAACTATTTGATGTGATTATTTTTACAGTTGACAGCCTTTGTCTCAATAATCCTAGCCTCAAATACCTATACTAGAGTAGTAGCTCTCAACATTTTTAGCTAGGGCCCACAATAAAAAATATATTTTACACCATAATCCAATACATATAGAGATGCTACACTCCCATATACTTACACATACTGAAACAAAAGTCCCGTGACACAATCCTCACCCTTATAAGTAGAATGTATAGTTAAGGACACTATATGTAGAATGCACATTTACCTTTTCTGTGCCATTCTAGTCTACTCGTAGAATTGCTGTAATGCTGATCACAACCCCTTAAACTGATTTTATGATCCAGTAATGAGTCACATAGCAGTTTGAAAAACACTGCCCAAGTGCGACTTCAGTACTGAAGATATGAAGAAAATAAGTATAAGAATACTCACAACCACATTATTTACAATGACTAAAAAGCAGAAAACAACTGGATTTTATATTTATAAGTAAGTCTAAATATTTTAATAAGCAAATAGTTATATATTCATATACTCACATGACATTTTGTAGTACTAAAAAAGAATAAACTTCAGTTATATATGTTATATACATTATGATTGAATCTCAGGAATATAATGGTAAGCTGTGAAAGCAAGCTGTACATGTATATGCCTCTTATATACAGTCCAAGGCATGCAAAAGTAAAGATGGTAAGCTGTATCATTCTCGAGAAAATGAGGAACAAAGTTCAGGGCAACAGTTACTCTGTGAGGAGACAGAAAAATGGTGGTGGAGGCATAAAGGGGCATGAATGGATTGTGTGCCAATACAAATGTGCCATCTTGGACAGCTTTCCAGAGGGCAACCACTTCTGCTCAAACTACTTCCCACCTCGAGCCTCTATCAAAACGTAGTTCCTCTCCCATCCATTTCCTCAAGAGCTACACTCGCTAATAACACTTGCCACTGTTTAGAAATATGAGTTGTTAACCGTCATAGACACAGAATTTATAATGTAGAGATATCAAAATGAGCTGATAGTCGCACTTAAAGGAGAACCTAATGATAGCAGTTTGGCAAACATCAGTGGGAAAGAGGCACTGGAATAGGTAGATCTGTGACCCAGTCAGCAAATTTCCATCTAGGCTTCACCTATTACACAAGGACCTAGAATAAACTCATCAGGTTAGATTTTTTATTTTTTTCAATTTTGTTAGAGTATATGTGCACTCATTAGAGAGTGAGTAAGTGAGAAAGCATTACCCATTGGAGATGGCCACACCACAATTCCTTCTCTTCTGTTTCTATTTTTGAGACTTTAGGTGTACATGCACACACACACACACCTGGCTTTTTTTTTTTTTTTGAGGTTTTACCCCTCAAGTGGGTAGCTGTACTGCAATCCCTTTTCTTCCATTCTCCTCTCAAGATTTTAGGCAAGCATACACATGTGCCTAGTGTGATCTTTAAGTTGGATCCAGGACTCTACCACAATAGGTAATGTGGGAGTCCAGTGCGTTAAGCACCATGCTACCTCTTGGATCTACCTGGCATGTTTTGTAAGCCACCATGTCAGAGACTGGAACTGTTTATTTGGTCACGTGGGATCCAGCTGCCTTAGCCACCACATTACTGGCTGACCCCCACTTAAATTTCTAATAAGCAAAAAATTAAGTAGAATGACTTGTTCAAAGAGAAAGAATTTGAATTCAAACACATATAATCAAATTTCAACCATGTGTAAAAGAAAAATAATAGATTCAATCATGGTGTGTCACAGCTCCTGTTATTCAGATACCACAGGAAAAGCAAGTTTCTGTGAGATCTAGCATTGTACAATGACAGTACTATACAACAATTCACAGACTGCAGTGGAAACAAGTTAACATTTAAGGGTATTTAACTATGTTGTATTTTTTTGGGTTATCAAAAATTCATCAAAAGGAGATCAATAATTCCAAATAATCTATCTTTGTTGTCAAGGTCAACAGAATGGAAATAGATTTTAATTTATTAAATTAAGGTTCGAATAATACCCTTGTTTTACTGTGTATCTGATAATGGCCAAACATCTTAACAGAGAGATGGTGGGCACTGAACTTTTAAAATATTTTCTAAGCAACTATAGTGAAACCTCTTCTGGAAAAGAGACATAAAACATTCATTTATTTTTGTGTCATGCTTCTAAAACTTTAGTTAACCAGAACACACACATGAGTTTGGAAGACATCAAAGAGCAAAGCATGCCAATAACCCATACATTCTACTCTTTAAGAGAGAACAGCTCTCAAATTCTTTCAGAACAAAAAAGATAAAGATTTATAAAAACTGTAGTTCAAAACTACTTGATAACATGGCAACAGTAAGAAATTACATTGATAGCAAAAACAAGAGAAAGTCTGTTAAGTTCTCCTTTTTCTAGATAGAAATTTTTTAGAAGTGTCAACTTCAGTAGTTTTTTAGGGAAAAGTATTATTATTTCTATACTAGAGTAATAGCTGCAATTTATACAAGTGATCAGAAAGAATTAAATTATCTTTCAGACTTTTTATAGATGAAATCACAAGTTAGGAATGTGATGTATAATAATAAAAATGTCTAAAGTTGAAAGCACTGATATGTTAAAATTATCTTATATGGAACACTGCCTTAATTCTACATATTGCATTCCATATAAATAAGCTATTCACATACCAGATGTTGACTACTCAGAAAATGAACTTTTTATCTAGAATATCTTACTTATCCTTTGCAAAACTTATCTCAAAGGCAGTATAGAAATTGGTCATTCCAAGTTCTCTGTAGGCATCTCATCTTGAATCACTTTGGCACTCTTAATAGCCGTTATTGCTTCAGTGTTTAAAAGTGGTTTAATTTACATTTCAAGTTCTCAAGGCAAGGCTTTTGTCCCAAACCCATGCACTATCAGTAATAATAATTGTTAAATATCAATGATATGCCTTGTAAATTTAGCAGCCATCAAGAAATTTTGCCATCCAGGAACAATGCTTCAGTAATCTCTATTTATTGAAAAAGAATTGCCTCATCTCCCAACAAATCATTCCTTTGAGTCCTTCTAATTTCTCATTGATAGTTGATAGTCAGTATTTTTACTGTGACTTACAGTTTTTTTAAAAATTCTCAATGACGTATCCTCTGTGATGTAGACAGTAGCATACTGAATTACAGTGTTGGAAGCCACATGGCTGACCATGGGATCAAATCTCTGGCCTGGTCAACCTGAAACATGTTGGGCAGACTCATAAATGCCCAAGACCCTGACAAGCTGAAGGGCTGGAAAAGGGTATAGCAGTGTGATCAGATCCTTTGTTGAGGGTACTTCTCTCTCTCTCTACACACATAGGCAAACGCTCGCTTTCATACATAAATCTTAAGGAAGAAAATCCTCAGTGACAGAACAAGAAAATAAAAAATTCATTTTAATTTTGCTTTCTCAAACAATATGCTAGTATCCAACACAAATTATCTCAAAACTTCTTCCCTCATAGAAGCAAGAGAAATACTCCTTGGAGCATTAATTAATAATATTAAGATTCAATAAACTATCTCTCAGTTGCTGTGCCCACAAAACATTTTCCCCCCCAAACAAAACAGCAATGCTCAAGTTTGAGATTAAGGGTCTTAGCCAACACAGGAAAAAATGGACACTACATCATTGAACCTATTGGCACAGCCCAGGTCATTATCTCAAAGTGACCTTTGTCATATGATTGCTTCTCAGATAGTATGAGACTTCCAGATCATTAGACACCATTTCATAGTTCATGAATTTATAATTTGAAAGAATTCTCTAAGTACAACTCTTCTAAATTTTAACTATTGTCGTCACCAAAATTATTCTACAATCATGTGAGGTTTTTTTGTTTTGAATTATAAAAACATTTTAATCTAATTAAATTCTGACTATAAATAACTCCTAATATTATCCAAAGTTATTCATATCAGTGCATATCTATATGAATGAAATTTCATATATAACCATCAGCATTCAAACAACTGGTATCATTATCTCATATGAAGTCTACAAACTATCTACAAAAATGAGATTAAAATACATACATACACACACACACCTGTGTATAAATTTACACTTGTGTATATATTTGTGTAATTGTCTCTAGAGAGAAATAAAAGCTATAGAAAGATATACCTGTCTTTTAATTTCTTCCTTTACTTAATATGAATTTTCAGTTTTATTTAATATGAATTTTCAGTTTTTCAAACAGAGCATTATGTTTGTAATTTTAAAAAATACAAGTTTTTAAGTTTAAAAAAAAACTTACCAGTTGTTACATAGCTAATCATTGTACAAGCAGAATAAAATATTTCAATCTTATATTAAAAAGCAATAAAACATTTTCAACATCTTTGACCTCACATGTTTAGAAAGTGAGTGATTCAGGGGATAACTTGTCTAAAATCTGTCTCCTGCAGACTGACCTCCCAGGATGAAGGTTGGCCTCCTACAAAACTCCTATTTTGTAGCCAAGTGCTAAAATAATTGAAACTGGTCAATAACAAGGTTTGGACTTCAGCTCCCTTTCAGTTTGGAAAAATGTAATGCTCCCTTCAATGCTGATGAGACTACTCTGACTGAGAGTTTCCACTTCACACAGTTGAACCCAGATCACCCTTGGAGAGCGGCACTCACCACAGCCCCCTAATGTGATCCGGCAGTTTAGAGCTGGGGATAGAGTCTACAATGTTGTGTTGCCATCGGACTCAGCCCCTAATCACACCAGGGTAGGGACCTGTGCACCCCTTAACCAAGCAGCTCAAAGGTGCCATTGGGTTAAGGTCCATCTTCTGGAAAACATTTATAGATGCAGTTAGGAGAACAAATGAAATATAATTTATTTGTTGGACTATATTCACTGGCCTGGGGGAATAAAACTGGAACATGAGGGCAACCTTCCAAAAATATCCCTCTAGCTTAACCCTACCTTTTTCACAAAAACTTTAATCTATTATAATTCTTCACAAATAGATCAGGACATTCACAGACTTTGTCTATTAGGCTCTCAGCCCCTTTGTCTATACTTTGCATTGCTTATTCTTCCTGTTCCAAGTCAAGACAGTGATGTAATCAGCCAGTACAGTAAAGGCGTAGCCTATTGCCACTCTCCCCAGAGGTTCAGCTGTTCCTGGTGTCTGTCCTTTCCTTCCCTGAGGGCACAGAGGCCCAAATATTTCTATCAGCTCCCTGTCTAGCAAAGATGCTACAGCTATACTTAGAATAAAGAAAAGGAAGAAAATCTACTCATTTCAACATCTTGGTTGCATGAGGTCGAATTCTTCCAAACTGTACAAGGTTCACTGAAGATGAATATGAACCAAATAGAATTATATTCATTCTCAGACACTTAACTACTAAAGGTAAAAATTATTAAGACAAACTCTCATGCTTAAGAGGCTGCCTAGCAGGGAGCCCAGATACGTCATGAACATCAAGGCTGTATGCTAAGATTACAAGGTATACAGAGCTGTGAGAGATTTTAAAACAAGATGCTCCCCAACTGTGAAAATCAAGGACAGTTGAATAGAGAAACAGTATCTAGAGATAGATAAGAAAGTCCGGAAGATCAACTGCTCTTGAACTACTTTTACTGAATCCTGGAGCATATACTGATAATACAGGACTATCTCCCAGAAAAGCAAGTTTGGCCAGACCCTAAATGGCTCCGAATGGTAGATTAGTCAGATGTCCCCGTTGTCCTTACCATTAGGTCCCAACACCTTACTTTCAACCCTTCTTTACACTCCAACCTCCTTCTTGCATGTCCTGACTCCTTACACTCTACTTTCCAGACTGATTATTTGTTCCCTGAATATATCCTGCTCTCCCTGACCAACGGACCCCTGCTATCCTCTCTTCCTAAAATACTTTCTGCCCTTTCCCTCTTCCAGCTCCCTCCACTTCGATCCTAGGTAAATCATTTTTATTTCTCAGGCCCAATTTTGACTACATGTTTGTCAGGAGGTTTGTCAGATCCTTAGCCTTGAGTTAGATGCACTTTTTATACCTGTCCTTCCTCATCACGCCATCTTTTAGGTACCTACATATTTGTTTTCCACCTGTTTGTAAGCTCCCTGAGAGTAATAATCGTGTCTTTCTCATTCACCCTTGTGTCTCCACTCCTAACACAGTGCCTGACATATGTCAGTTTATACCCCAAAAAAACTTCCTGACAGATGAGCAAATGAATGAATAAACGGCAATTCTTTCAGCTAATTAAACAGTTTTTAAAGTACATTGAAACTGGAGTAAATAATGGCAGTAGTAATGGTATTTTTTTTAAGACAGATTTTTTTGTTTGTTTGTTTTTTGGCTATAGGGAGAGTGCACTCATTAGAGAGACAGAAAGTGAGAAATTCCCTTTCTCTCCAGGGGGGATGGCCATGCCTCAATCCCTTCTTCCCATTCTCTTCTCAGGATTTTGAACATGCATGTACATGTACCCAGCATGAGTTTTAAGCCACCGGGTCCAGGACTTGAACTGCGGTCAACAACGTGGGAGTCCAGTGATGTAACCATTACATCATCTGCTGCTCCCAGCAATAGAGATTTTAATGCTTAATCAATACCTTTGAAAAGATGAAGCGTTTTATTGGTTCTACTGTTTCATGACTCGTTACTTTATGAATACTATTTACTGTAGGGTAAAGTTCATGCAGTTGTCAGATTATTTAACTTTCATACATTCTAGCTCAGAATAAGCTTTCTATCTCTGAGTATGTGGTAAACGCTGCAAAAGATAAAATTATTCCTATGATTTCATATTTTAGAAATCTTCAATGATATATTATGGAGAAAACTCATCTCATCAAATGACCACTCACGCTCTCTTTTAGGTACCTACATATTTGTTTTCCACCTGTTTGTAAGCTCCCTGAGAGTAATAATCGTGTCTTTCTCATTCACCCTTGTGTCCCCACTCCTAACACAGTGCCTGACATATGTCAGTTTATACCCCAAAAAAACTTCCTGACAGATGAGCAAATGAATGAATAAACGGCAATTCTTTCAGCTAATTAAACAGTTTTTAAAGTACATTGAAACTGGAGTAAATAATGGCAGTAGTAATGGTATTTTTTTTAAGACAGATTTTTTTGTTTGTTTGTTTTTTGGCTATAGGGAGAGTGCACTCATTAGAGAGACAGAAAGTGAGAAATTCCCTTTCTCTCCAGGGGGGATGGCCATGCCTCAATCCCTTCTTCCCATTCTCTTCTCAGGATTTTGAACATGCATGTACATGTACCCAGCATGAGTTTTAAGCCACCGGGTCCAGGACTTGAACTGCGGTCAACAACGTGGGAGTCCAGTGATGTAACCATTACATCATCTGCTGCTCCCAGCAATAGAGATTTTAATGCTTAATCAATACCTTTGAAAAGATGAAGCGTTTTATTGGTTCTACTGTTTCATGACTCGTTACTTTATGAATACTATTTACTGTAGGGTAAAGTTCATGCAGTTGTCAGATTATTTAACTTTCATACATTCTAGCTCAGAATAAGCTTTCTATCTCTGAGTATGTGGTAAACGCTGCAAAAGATAAAATTATTCCTATGATTTCATATTTTAGAAATCTTCAATGATATATTATGGAGAAAACTCATCTCATCAAATGACCACAGGGGATCAAAATCCTACCAACTTCCAGGATTGACGCAATTATAATGTAAATTGTGCTTTAGATGTATGAATGTTTAGATTAAGAAAATGTGGGAGAGTTATGCTCATAATTCGAAGGAGGGAGTGTAATAGTAAAGCAAAATACAGACTTCTTAGAATGAAATAGAGTTCAAAAACAAAGAATCTGGAGAATAAAAAAACGGAAAAGCTGTGTGATACACAGAGATATCTAGAACTATCATAATACATTTAAAACTGGAGAATAGATTGAGACAAGATAAGCAAAGGAAAAACATGATTCAGAACAACCTCTGCAAGAAGAAAACAAATTGCTACTTATCAGAAAGCACATCACAGTTAAGAAGCAGAACTTTGTTGCATTAGGAAGGACTACAGGACTTACATAAAGCTCTTCTGCAAAGAAAGCTGTTCCAACCTGAAACTGAATGCTAAACCTGGCACCAAGAAAGAAAACTTAAATAACCAAAGAATTAAGCCTACCATGCTTTGGTAGCCAACCACGGGAGCAAACCAAGAACCACAGTCATAGAAGAGTTTATGTGAACAAGTGATATACCAGTATGGAACTGTGTATTTGACATTGCCCAGGTTATTTTTAGCTTATATCCTAGGATCTCCACAAAAAGCAGTAAACAATCTTATATGGACATGCAGACTAAATAATTAATCACTTGAATGGGGAAATTGTTCAGAGTATCAAGGGGTGCCACTAATGATTAAACTGGTACCTGAATAAATTGAAACATCTCAATCTGAGATGCAATGTCAACCTAATTATATATTAAACACCTATATCATGCCAGAGAAACATTTTGAAGAAAGGACACTGAAAGGGGAAGTCTTCAAGGAAAAACGAAACATCTCTGAGAAGCTAGGTGAGACTTCCAGAAGCAGGAGCAAACTAGAGGTCCCTCTGAGAACTGACCTGGATGTATGTGGTCGTATTTGTAAGGGTCTATGTTACTGGACGTGCACAATATTTACACAATTTGTAAATTTTTTGCATCTGAAATTTCTTGCTGTTTACATGCCCTTATATTGTTTTTCTAAGTTGATCTATAAAATTTTAGGGCCTTAAATGCCAGAAATTTTGTTCAGTCTCCTGTCTATAGAATTAGCTTACGTTGCTACTGCATGGTCCACATAAGGGAACATAAAGCTGTTCCCATTACTAAGAAGAAATTTCTTGTTTCAGTTCATGGATTAATCATCATAATTAGGGAAGGGTGTCGCATGTGCAGTGATGCAGCACAAGATGTCTCTGGATTACATATAGGTCGGAGATGGCACATTATAAAAGGTTACTGATCTGAGTTTAATGAAGGAGCCATTTATGAAGATGTGGACAGTGTAAAATACATCCACAAGGGATGATTTAAAAAAAAACACCCTGGGTTAGAAACCTTGAGATCACTACCACCCTTACTTGAAAGAGCCACCCTTACTTGAAAGAGCCATTGCTGGAACTTGGAAAATGCTGTAACTCTTAAGGGACGCATACAGAATATGAGCGGTGTCCTTTGGTAGAGGAACAGCCATATCTAGCCTACAATCCTTCAGGAAGAAGCTATGAAATGAATACCCCAAATTCTCCTTCTTCCAGCCATCCATTCTCTTGACAGTACTTCCTTATGGCCTAACCCATAAATCAAGGGGAACTAGCTGACAATCATCCATGAGATCAGCTCCTGGATGATGGAGCAGATTAGACAAGGAAAGAGAACAGATTTAGAGGTGCAAATGCAGAACTAGCAGGTTTTAATTGAATACTATTAAAGTTTATATTTCCAAAGTCTAGATAGTTGCATACATTCTTTAAGGTAATAAGTGACAACTAGGAACAATTTGATCTTCAGCAGAAACATGGCAGGTGCTATTGATGTTATTATTCTCATTTACAGATGAAAAAATGGAAGACAGAAAGGAAAAATCACTTGCCTAAATTATCCAAAAAATATTTAGTGAGGAGCACCACTGTTTCTGTGGTCCTGTCAGAAAGCTGATATTTTCCAAGCTGAACTAGCAACTAGATCTTCTACCTCTAAGCCCAGAGATCTCTCCACTTGACCTTGACAATATAAGCGTGTTATGTTGGTAGTACCAACATAAGCCTCATCATATGACAGAAGGAGACTAAAATTTAATTATCCAAGTAAATAGAAACAGAGGCTCATAGAATGAAGACATTGTCTTTGCCTTTCAGGGGGTCTCAGGTTATGAACAAAAAAGTATACCACTTAGAATAATTTAGAAAAACTATATATAATGTGCTCCATAAGAAAACTTGAGCAGAGAGGGTCATAGACATGGCGGCCATTAGGATGGGAAAGCTGACAACCACACCTGCAGGTCTAATGTACACATCTATGAGTGTATATGTGGCCAAAGAAGAGGAATCCAGAAAGCAGCTAGTGAAACCAGAGCAGCTCCTCATATATACTGTACCACCTCTCCAATCTAAATATGTTGAAGAGCAGCCTGGCCGTTTACAAAGAGGCTTTCCTTACATCCGCACTACAACTAGTCATTATATTGGCTGGTGCAAGGGTGTTTATATCTTTGTGAAAAAAGGGATAATGGATACAGTATAGTTTGGAAAAGATGCATATGTCTATCTGAAGAATCCTCCTCGAGATTTTCTTCCGAAAATGGGAGTGATTACCGTTTCAGGATTGGTGGGCTTTATTTCAGCGAGAAAAGGACCTAGGTTCAAGAGAATTGCTTATCCACTGGGACTGGCCACTTTAAGAGCAACTGTTTGTGATCCTGTTCAGTCAGCAATAATTGCAAAGGTAACCAGAAAAAAAGGCATATGATACAAGTCAGCAAATTTATGAAGCAAGAAAAAAAGGCATATGATACAAGTAAACAAATTTATGAAGCAGTTAGATCATTGTGGACAAAAAGAAACCAAAAAGAGTCACTTCTTGAACCTAAAGAAAAAAACTAAGCTAGGAAGCTCAGCTGAAATAGAAACACCTGCAGAAACAACTCTAAACAAATTTATGAAGCAGTTAGATCATTGTGGACAAAAAGAAACCAAAAAGAGTCACTTCTTGAACCTAAAGAAAAAAACTAAGCTAGGAAGCTCAGCTGAAATAGAAACACCTGCAGAAACAACTCATCTCCTAAAAGATTCAATGCCTTTGCCAAGAGAACTCAGCTCTGAAATAAAGACCAAATCAGAATCAATCGCAGGTGCTACACAGTTTATGCCTGACCCCAAGCTCATGGATCACGGGCAATCCCATCCAGAAGATGTAGATATGTACAGTACTAGAAGCTGAAAACTTCTGCATAGAGAACTACAAGATGTGTGAAGTTGTCAATGATGAAAAAAATCATGTAATGGGTAACTGCCATATAGAGTATAACTAAAGTTTTCCCATTACATTTTCAAATATAAAGTTTGACCAATCACATATGTGATTAAAATACAAGCTATTAATACAATCCAAATAATATGAAATGATTGATGAGGAGACACAGGTAGAAGTATTAGAATGCATTTGACTTTTAAAGGTATTGACTAAAAATCAAAACAGAATGAATGAAGATATATATACCAATGAGACTAAAATCTGATAATCCCTATGTATATGTATGTATATGGCATACATATAAACACACATATATACATTTATACCTGTTCTAGCTTTTCTGAATTTATGTCAGTTAAATTATATTGATGTGTGGAAAGATGTGTTTCCCCTTTTTTTTTATTTCTCAGAGTTGGAATAAAATATACATATTTTACGGCAAAAAAATATATATAATATTAATTAGTCCATCAGTGAACATTCCTCTAATGCCTGTTGTGCACTAAATGCCAGATAAAGGAAACCTATGTGGCTGAAACTTAACGTTTTATTACTATCATCATTGTGTTATTATGGCTTTTTGCCTTTGACGCTCAAAGGATTGATGTCAGGTTGTCAAGACTGACTCATGGTGAAATAATGGTTATGATAACAGCGTGAGTGGGCTAAATTTCATATTAAAAAGTAGATCCCAGGTAGTGTCTGACTGGAGTACCTCCTATGGAACCCTAATGCCAGCTTCAAGTCCTGGTGGTGGCAGTGGTCATGAAAATTAGTTTAAAATCAACTGATGATATTTTTTGCTCTCTGACTTAAGCAGAGACACAGAAATCAATGACTACTTAAAACCAAAGCAAAGCCTGA
Source organism: Tupaia belangeri chinensis (assembly GCF_000334495.1). Taxonomy (NCBI): domain Eukaryota; kingdom Metazoa; phylum Chordata; class Mammalia; order Scandentia; family Tupaiidae; genus Tupaia; species Tupaia belangeri. The sequence goes on from NW_006204238.1 coordinate 1,636,868, forward strand.
GAATGACTGAACATACTGCACAGGCTCTCACCTGAGACAGACGTTGCTGTGTGTTCATCACAACCCACTTCCTTTTTCCCCAGGCATTGAGACCCACCACATTTCCTATGACTCTTTCTATTAGACATAGCCAAGCAACTGAGTTCTGGTTGATGTGACTGACAGAGGTGATTTGCTCTATTTTCAGCCTGGCCTATAGAAGCCTCCAGAAATCTATTCTCCTTTCTTTCCCACCCATTAGTTTATTGTCAGTGCTCAAAAGACACTGGAAACCCTGGATTGAAGGTGGTGAAGTCTATGTCAGCCTTAATCCTTGAATGGCTATGTAGAATAGCCTCCCACCCCTACCCCACCACTCCCCAGCCAATAATTGGTTTAGTGAAATTAATGTGATTACCACAGAGACTTTAAAGAATACATGACCTCTCAAGGATAAGCATCCTTAAAATTTTTATTTGGAAATATGCATATATATTTCCTAAAAGTATGTTATACTATACATATTATACTACAGCCATTTTACTTGGCAATAGATTGTAAATAATTACCCATGTTCATGTAATTCTTTAATATTACATACAATTGCTTATGATTCTTAGTGTTGCAAATTGTGCTTACATATTATGTCAATTTTTTTACTATTTTTTAACTTCCATTTTTCAATATTGGATACTACACTATCCAAAAAGTTTTGTGATTTTATTATCATGAAAGAAACCATTTCTTCATTGTAGTTGTTTGTTGACCTATAGCTTTTATTCAGAGTAATGGACCACTGATTTTGTGCAGTTCAACCCCACACAAGTTAATATCTTTCTTTGAGTTTGTTCCATATGATAAACCTTTCTCACAATCCATAGAAAAATATCCTGTGAAAGTTAATAAGTTAATAAAATGTTACAAAATAAAAGAACTGGTGTGAATCATCAGACATTGGTATTAAGTCACTGACTGCCCCATGACCTCTATCAGCATACAAAATTATTATTAATATTTCCCCAAAACTGACTATGGTTAAGTTAAAATAATATATAAATCTAATTATTCTGAGACTTACCAAATACTCCCCTTCTAAATAGGAACATAATCAACTGAATTAATTGAACACAATCTACTTTTTTCACTTTCTCTGCTAAAAAAGTACATTTACTCTCTTTTGAAAGTTTATAAAGTTAGGGTTTTGAAATATCTCCACAGTTCTAGCAACAAATTCCAAAGAAAGTGAGTATCGTTACACTATGTTTTATATATCGCATAGTTGCAATAGGACAGAAAATAGAGGTTATCTCAAAATGCAACCTTAGAAAATTATTTAAGGCAGGAAGATCATTTTCTAAAACTTAAAAGAAAAATGCTTGAAGAACAATAAATTCCTGGCATTTCAGACAAAATGGATGAACTTAGAAGAAATAATGCTAAGTTAAACAAGTGAGACTATGGGGCCAGCAGGTGGCATGGGGGTTAAGGCACTGGATTTCCACATAGGAGACTACGGTTCAAGTTCTAGACCTGGAAGCTTGCTTTTTCACTTCCTCTCTCTCCCCTTCTCACACCCGGCGTGAGTTTAAGCCACCATGTCCAGGATTCGAACCTAAGGCGACTACATGGGAGTCCAGCGACATAGCCATTACACTAACTGCTGGTCTCACTTGGTATGAGTTTTAAGCTTCCGGGTCTGGGACTTGAACAACAGTCGATTACATGGGAGTCCAGGGACGTAACCATTACACCATCTGCTGGTCCCTCACTCTTCACTATTTTTACTGAAACATTATATTTCTAATACTATCACTTAATGCTTTTGCTTAAATCAGACAGTCTTTATATCACTGAATCATTTGTATGGCATCTAAGGACAGTGCCCTTATTTATTCACAGAGGCAAAGGTAGTCATAGTACATTGATGTAAATTGCAAGTGCCCCAAGAGAACTTCAGAATGTAAGATTCTCGAACATTCCCTTGCACCTCAGCAGCTAGAATATAGGACCATTGCCCCATGGTCACTTTATCATGTATTTGTGTTAAAATACTCAAATGGCCCTACAGGGTACAAACTAAAGACTAGACTGTAGCATTACCCAGTATTATTTGTTCAGTCAGAATGATCCCTCTTTGCTAAAGCTTCAGTATCTTTCCAGATTGACTTCTATCTTTTGCCTTCCCTCTAATCTGTTTATTACATTAACAAACCTTTTTTCTCTAAGGGCTGCTCTTCATTAAAAGCTAATTCAGTTTGTCCCAGGATACTTGTACCGGAACAAGTGACAATGACCTATCTTCCCCAAGGCCCTTTTCTGTCTTGTGGGCCAATGTTGAATCCACCATGCAATATTGTGGCCCTCGTACTAATGGCCGGAACGTAGTTAAGATACATGTTTTAGGGGCTGGCAGCTGGCATGGTGGAAAAAGTGCTGGATTCCCACATGGCCAACTGTGGTTTGAGTCCCAGACCAGGTAGCTTGCTTTCTCACTTCCATTTCTCTCTCTCTCTGTCTCTTTCTGGTCAAATTAAATAATAATGATAATAATACCAAATGGAGTTAAATAAATAACTAATTCTTTTTATTATTATTTTTTTTTGGAGAGATTTTCGCTATAGGGTGCGTGCGTTCGCCAGACAGACAGAGAGAGACATAGAGACAGAAAGCAAGAAATCACCCCCCAGGGGGGATGGTCACACCACAATCCCTTCTCCTCCATTCTCCTCTCAGGATCTTGGGCACGCACGCTCTCATGCCTGGCGTGAGTTTTAAGCCACTGGGTCCGGGACACGAACCGCGGTCAAATACGTGGGAGTCCAGCGACATAGCCATTACGCTAACTGCTGGTTCCCAATAACTAATTCTTTTTAACAAAAGAAAAAGGTACATGTTTTAAACTCTCAAATATTGGGTCCCCTACACTAGAGTTAAGTGGTGGTCACACCTGGATATAGTTGAATTTGAGTGTGCCCTCGGGATCCCACCACATTCCACCCCTAGGGAAATTCAAATCTACTACATGATGCCCTCTTTTTTGGTCTTATGAGAATCTTGCTTTTCCCATTCTGCTTAATACCTTCTCTTCTGAAAAATGAGAGTGATATATACTTGCACCATACACTGCATCATGTTGATCACTGTGGCATTTTGCCCATTATAACCAGGAGACTTTCTAAGCATCTGATCATTCATATTTATAATTGCACAGTAGTCAGTCCACTGGGAACCATATACCAATATAAAGCAAATCTCAGAAACTATTTCCCAAATAATATCCTTTGTAATAACCTGGAAAAAAATTAAAAGACACTGGCATATTATTAGAGTTCCATTTAGTCACTAACAGTCCAGATGGTCGTCATGTCGTATGACCAGAATCTCTCCAAAACTGAAGCCACGCAGGATTGCATGCTGCCATTTGACCTGGTCAACTGGACAAGGTCAAACACACAGCTTCAGTCTTACACCCGTGGAGCTCTGTCCCTGACTGACAAGAGAGGATGGGATCTAGCACACATACAGAAAGGGGTCGCTCTTCTCTCGGACCAAAGATGGACATCTATCACCACAGGAAGGAAGGAAAGCACAGACACAGGAAGGTGGGTCAGCGTGCTACTAGAGATCAAAGCACGTAAATCTCTTCCAGTTGCTTTTGTTTTCCCAGGTGAAGAAGATCATTAACTGAAAATACAGATAAGAAAGAATGTTGGAAATTTAAGAGAGAAAGATATATAATATTCTACACGGGATTCTTGAAGTGGCACTGTGGACACATTGGGCAGGATCATTCTTTGTCATGGGGAGCTGTCTGTGCATATTAGGATGTTTAGCATTGTTCCAGATTTTTACCCATCTAGATACCAGTGGTGCTCTCTTCCCAGGGTTCTGACAACCAAAAATGTCTCCAGACATTGCCAATGTGCGCTGGAGGCAAAATCATCCTGATTAAGAACCACTGCCTCTACTAGGAGATTGGGAGAATGAACAGAATAGAGAAACAGAAAAGGATTGTGGTCACTTAAGGTCTCATTTGAGGTTAATTAGGAATCATGAATTTCAAATGAAGCCAGTCAGCTGGTATATGTGTATTTTTCTAGCCACAGTTAGCTGCCTAGCATCAGAGCTGGCAAGAAGTTAATACGACAAAGTGAGAAAGGGGCAAGGAGTTGAAGGTGTATCCAAGTGAGTAATTTAGTGATAGAATTTAAGTCGAATAGGAGGAAGGGAGAATGTGAGGGTAGAGAAGGACAATGAAATATGGATGGTTTAACAGACTGTAGAGTCCAAATAAATGTAAGAGTGTGGGTACCAAACAGCACGAACTGCATGATGACCAGGTTATGCTCAGCAAGACAGATTCTTGAAATTCACTTAGTCATCACTGATTGAATTTATTAGTAGTTATGTATATATATGTGTATGTCTGTATCTATATCCACAGATGTAGTTATTATTACATATAATCACCTGTAACCTATAGTTATATACACATAAAGTTATTGTATATAATTATGCCTGTAAATCCTGAGAGATCTTTAGCCCTATAAATAGCCAGGAATTGTCACCAGTGTCTGTTATTGGAAGTAGTGAAGCATAGGATTCAAATCTTCTGTAGAGTTTATCTGTAGAAAACACAAGCCTAACAAAACCTATTACACTGAGTTCTGCATTTCATTTGCTCATAACTCTCTATATCTCAACAAATAAGTTAGAGCAGCAGGGATTCCAACTGGCTACAAGTTCAAAGACTGGCATGATGGGACCAGCAGTTAGCGTAACGGCTATGTCGCTGGATTCCCATGTAGTCGAATGCAGTTCATGTCCCGGACCCGGTGGCTTAAAACTCACGCCAGGCACGTGTGCGTGCATGCCCAAGATCCCAAGAAGGGAATGGAGGAGAAGGGACTGCGGTGTGGCCATCCCCCCCAGGGGGGTGATTTCTCGCTTTCTGTCTCTCTGTGTCTCTCTGTCTGGCGAGCACACGCCCTATAGCAAAAACCTCTTTAAAAAAAAAAAAAACTGGCATGATAACTTAGCTTGCTTACTTGTGAGAAAACTTCAGCAAGAGGAGGTTTTTTTGTTTGTTTGTTTTTGTTTTGTTTTATTTTTTTCTTCCTCAGAAGAGGGGCTATCACGCCAGTGGAAATCAAAGCAGCCAAGCAGAGCTTTTATTATTAGAATAATGGCCACGACATTCAATATTCTTCAGGGAAAATTTAACCTGGTCTTTCATTTTGGCACTTTTAGCTACTTCAATAGGTCACACAATAAAGAAGAAAGAAGAATACTGAACAAAAGACAAACTAAAATCATATATCAATTTTACTTTTCAAGCACAGGTGAATGAAAAAGAAGAACAAAGTAAATATTTCTTAAGCGCAAACTGTCTACCCTTCTGGTTCTGAAGAAAAACTGGTTTTTCTGTACTTTTACAATAAATCTAAAACACTACCATTTTTAGCATGGAACACTAGGTATTGCTTTGCCAGAAATAGTCACCCTATATTACAGCCATCTAAGTTTGTTTTAATAATCCTCGGATACAAACTGCCCCTATGTCAGCCCCCTCAGTTCACCACTACGATTATCTGTTGTTTAAAATAGATGTCCTAAGTACGTTATCTAAGTGAACAAAAGCATAAACATTTCAACTATCAAATCATCAGAACTGCTTAGGCAAGCATAAATATCTCCTGGCTCCAATGCATCCCTTATGGAATTTTCTTCCCGTTACTTGCTCTGCTGTTGCAATAAAAGCAGGCCCAGGCTGAGATAATGAAATTATGGATCTTCTTTCTATCCTTTAAGTGCTTTTCATTTCTAAAAAGGTAGGGGTTTATTTCCAGGTAGTGATACATTTTAATATAGTCCACACACAAGAAAAACAAGATGGTTAGTAAATGCAATCAATAAGGGATACTACAGAGAAAATTACATTGAATTTAGGAAACGATTCCCATCTCTTTGATTGGATTGCCTTAGAGATGGCAAAAAGTTAATACCCTTTTTATATACTTCATGTTATCTGGACTTTTTTCACCCTCTCTTCTACCAGGAATCTGAGTTCTGCAAGCCCTACGTCATTTTTTTAAACGCTTCTTTGGTTTTGGATAGTGAAGGACAACTTCAGGGTTAGGCTCAACTCAGTGATGAACTGGCTTAGAAATTTCACTTGACTTTGGTTCCATCTTCACACTACTCAGGACTACTCAGAACTACTGATTCTGTCTTGATTAGAAGAGGTGACACACTGGAACGAGCAGTTAGCGTAATGGCTATGTCGCTGGACCCCCACGTAGTCGACCGCGATTCACGTCCCGGACCCGGTGGCTTAAAACTCATGCCGGGCGCGTGTGCGTGCGAACTACTGATTCTGTCTTGATTAGAAGAGGTGACACACCATACAGGATTACATAGAAATACAAGAGAAACCATGTCCTATCCCAGGTTCCTTTGGTGAGATCATTTCTTTCAGATTCATATCGAATTTCCTTTAATACTGTCCATTTCTGAGATCTTTCTCCCCCTCTCCACAGAAGTCCTTTCAACTGTCACAGTGGCAGGTCGGCCTTTTTCTGATGTCCCTAAGTGCCTGCATTACCAAGGACTCAGATAAGAACTAGAGCTGAGTGACTGGGTTAACTGATAAACTTGCTCATTCAGGCCCTGTTTTCAACACTCCTGCAAGATTAACCAACCGGGCCAAAACGTGAAGCTCAGAGAAAACTTTACTTTTAATAGTGCACACTGTGTAGTAAATAAAAGGCTTTAGTGATTGTTAAGGAAGTAAGGATGTAATGTCAAGGAATTAAGAAGTAATGCCAAGAAATTCCTAAAGACATATTTCTCTCCAAAGAAGTAGCCCAATGGGACAATTTGGTCAAAGCTTCGTGAGGGTTTTCTTCCTTGTGAACACTGTTGCGGGGCAGGGAAGCACGGAAGCTGATCAAATAAGTATGTATCACCGTCTGACACGATGATAGCAACACAAATATGGAAGCGTATTTTTCTTTTCAAAGATCAATCTAGCTTCATCATTTCCATTTTAAAATTGGTAAGAAATGCAAAAGCTGTACATTTGACTTTCTCAGTCAGATATTGCCAGAGATACAATACATAATACAATACAGAGACATAATACAGCATGTGGTTTGGGGCATGGACTGGGCAACCAAATGCCTAGGTTGAGATTCAACCTTTGCTACTTTCTAGCTGACTGACCTTGAGTTACCAAACTTGCGACCTCAGTGGTCCCATTTAGAAAACTGAAATAATAGTACTACTACCTACACCACAGGCTTCCTGTAAGGCATAAGTGGATTAAATCCATCAAGTGCTTAGAAGAGTATAAGGCAAGCAATTACATAGTAAATGTGTGTTCTTATTGTGAGCCCATAAACAAAAATAACCTTTGCGTGTTAACATAAGGCTTCATTCCTGTGTGTTCACATATGTGTCTTATAATGAGAACTACTCAGAGCTCTTCAACATCATCTTATATCTGGCATTATTTGATCACTGAATCCTTTTTAATAAGGCCCTGAATCTATCCGACACCAAGAATATTCTCATCTGTAACATGAATTTCATGCACAATGTGATTGTTTAACTTTCTCCCTACTCAGCTGATCACCAGCTTTAGGTCTGAAAGATGAAATTTGCAACTTCTGGCTTCCTTGGTCCACTCACTAATTATCACCATCCTATGACAACTCTGTCACTAATGCTACAAATCTACCGAGTGCCGAACCCCAAATGAATGTCATTTACTCTGCTGGGAAATGTCACTGTAGAATGATCTCTTATGGGGTATTTTTTTAACTTGTGGAAAAAAAAAAAAAAGGCAGGTTCCTTTTCTTTGAGGTTCAGCTCTTTTCTTAGAACCAGCCCAGCCTGCCAGTGACTGATGTGAGGCATGTGGGTAGGTGTGAGGAAAAAAGATGGAGAGTAGATGAACAGAAAAGTTAAAAATGGAAGAATCATAGCCTTGCCAGTCTTTGCCATGCTGCCGCCCTGTTTAGGGTAAAAGACTGTTAAACTGTGACCATCTTTGATATCACTTCTAATTTGGCTGGAAGCAGCTCTTGCAGTTCAAACGTGGGATGTTTAGACTGTATTAGAACAGGAGGCTCCAGTAACATCAAAGGCTACTCGTGGGTGGTGTGGGCCAGGGTGAGGTCATGGCGGCCCTGCACTGTAATAGGTGTGGAGACACTGTGTACCTGTGAAATGGTGCTGTTTGCTTTTTCTTCTGTTGATAAATGTGGAGCTGAGAGAGGAGATGCCTCTGTGTGCCTGAGGAATGATCTACTGTGGAAGGTTTAAAGGCAAACAGGTATCAAGTTAAGGTTACAGGGGGCAATTTTTTGAATGGGGATATCCTTTGTTCTTAGAGAATAGGCTTCTTTAATTCATGGCGCAGGAACAGACCTTGATAAGAAAGGCTTACTGCTTGACCACCAAATTTAAAATAAAAGCACCATTATTCTGATGATAGGTCATTTGGATGGCATCAAGCAAGGACATTAAATATGAGGGGAGGTTAACCTCATTTTGTTTTTTTATACTTAAATATGTTTATTTTACGTTAGCTCCACAACACTCATCCAATATGCTTGCTTAAACTACAGTGGCATAAAATTGAGGTAAGACAGTTTCACATGGTTTCTACTAGCCCACAGGACAAGTTCTAAGAAGCAATCCCTTTACGGACATCTACAATAGTGTTAAAGGTTTTAGTGTGATGGCTTTAAAGGTTTTTAACATTAACATTCTAAAGGTCTCTGAGATTAAGAATTTATTCTATCAAATAAACCACATGGAAACAGTCCTAACCATTTCTCAGAATAAAAAGCAATTATTATATCCATGGAAAATAGGAAGACAGAAATGACAACTTAATAAATAATATCTCACTTCTAATATAGAAGAATAAGAAAAAAAAAAGCCAAGCAGAGTCTAACCACAGCAGAGGAAGTAAGGAAAGATGAACCAGGCTGACACCTAGAGAACTGACACAGGGTAGTGTCACTTCCACCTCGTGCATCGCGGACTGAGTCGCGTTCTAAACCCCTGTCCCTGATCATCAGGAACCTCTCTGAGGGAGGTCATTTCTGAACTCTCAGGTTCTCCTGAACCCTATCAGCATGTAAGGTCCTACCATGGCATATGAATTGCTTTGAAATCAGGGTAGTATCACTTCCACCTCGTGCAGCGCGGACTGAGTCGCGTTCTAAACCCCTGGAACCTCTCTGAGGGAGGTCATTTCCGAACTCTCAGGTTCTCCTGAACCCTATCAGCATGTAAGGTCCTACCATGGCATATGAATTGCTTTGAAATTTTTCACTACCTGTGGTAACTCTTTGGCAAATTCTAGAATTTCCACTTTCTTTTCATAGTACATATAACCCAGTATAATACCATTTATAAGAGAGAAACTAAAGAATCATTGGTTGAAGTAGAAATGGGATCTCCATTTGGTGGGAAGAAAAGAAAGAGTAAAAAGAAAATCACTCTCTTCTCATACCCTTTCTGCCACTTCTCAATGGACTAAAAGCATATACAGTCATTTCAATTCTCAATGCCATGGTATACATTTGGGGGGAAAATCATTTTCTGCTAGACTCAGGTCCAATTTCCATTGTGATTTTTGCCCTCAAGAAATAAACATCGTGGTCAGGATGTCTGCCCAGCATCCTTCTGGCCAGCAAAACGGTGGTTTCCAATGAAATGCGAGTGCTCTGGTGAGACTGCTCAGGCTGGTGGCTGCAAACTCGTATGAACCACAGGTTTTTTAACCACTGGCAGAGTTTCAAACCGCTTAATTGAATGACAAGTCCCTCAAACAGTTGTCACTTAAGATTCCTGGGTTTAGATGAAAGGCCAGAAGAACTTGTAATTACTCCCCTCTAGCACCTTTTCCTAAACACAGAACATGGCATTGGAGCAATTTTCAATGAAATAACCAGCCTGGGCCTGGAAAGATGAAAAAGACATCTAAAGCTCTATAGGTTTTGTTTGTTTGTTTGTTTGTTTGTTCTTTTAAAAAAAGTAAAATAGAGGGTTTTTATTCTTTTTTCTCTTTTTACTTACAAAAAAAAAAAAAACCCAAGGTCTAAGTACAATTATAGTCCTTAAAGCCCCACTAGTTTTAATCTATTTCCATCTTGCATTGGATTCCAAGATTCAATTCCCTGTGGCAACTTTGTTGAACCCCATTCACGTTGCGCAGCTCACCTGAGAAGGAAATGCTGATTTCCTGAGTAAAGGAAGTCATTTTTAGAGGCATATCATACAATAAAATCTTGATTTATGCTAGTGTTCCACTAAGAACCTTTGGGCTGATAAATTCCAATTTCTCTAATAAAAATATTTTCCGATTTATGAGTTTAGATAGCTATTTACACTTTACCAAGTAATTTTACTTAAGAGATAAGATTTCCTCCTCTAAAGAAATACATATTTAATATAACAAAATTTAATATGTTTTAGTCATATTTGATTCTCAAGACAACCTTGTGAGAAAAGTCTCATGGGACCAGCAGATGGTGTAATGGTCACATTGCTGGGCTCCCATGTAGTCGACTGTATTTCAAGTACCAGACTTGGTGGCTTAAAACTCATGCTGCGTATGTGTGCATGCGTGCCCAAAATCCCAAGAGGAGAATAGATTGCGGCATGGCCATCCACCCAGGGGCTGACTTCTCACCTTCTGTCTCTGTGTCTCTGTCTCTCTGGTGAGCGCACACGCCCCATAGCAAAAAATGTCTCAAAAAAAAAAAAAAGTCTCACAAGCCAAGAGTCATCTCTTTTATCTCTTTTTACAGGTTAGGAAACAGAATTACACATATTAATTTATTAGTCTCAAAGCTCAGCTGCTAGAGTCAGTAGTGAACTCCACAGCCCACTGATCTTTAAACCCAGTAATCACTCTTATCATCTCTATTGGATCAATTTCTTTCACATTCATGTCTTCCTCTTCTCACTATATTTCTCTCTGCTCTCTTCTAATCTACTACTTTTCTCATCTCTGTATTCACCCTCGGCATCCTCAGAGCTTGCTTCCATCTCTTTCAACTTCCTCCACAGTCTTTTTCTCACTTCCATGTGGTCCCTTCAATGTCAACACCTGATCTGCCAATTCTAACCCTCCCACTCCAGTTTGTAGAAGCCCTGTTTAATGAGGAACAAACTTTTATCATCTCTATTGGATCAAGTTTTTATTTAATTGGTCTTTCCACCTCCTGCTCTTAAATGCATCCAGGTCACATTTCAGAGATAGCTCAAGGCAGATGGCTACATAGATTGTCTGGAATACCCACTCCTAGGCCTCCTAATAATGATTTCCCTTTTCTCATAATCACTGTTTCCAAGCCACTTGTCTGCAATTCTCTCTCAATTACCTTTGCTCTTCTAAAGGGAAACCTTCCATTTATGACACCTGTTCCTCTCCATGTTCTCTATCATCTACCAGTTTTTAGGACACTCTCATCTCCTTTTAGTATAGCCACCGTTTGTTCATAGTCTGTTCCATTCCATTAGCCATTGTTCTCAGTGACCTCAATGTCCAGAACAAGGGGCATTCCAGTGCCCCTCTGTCTAATTCCTCAACTTTTTTCAGGGTAAAAGTCTCTTATATAGAACCAGCAGAAGGTATAATGGTTATATCACTGGACTCTCACATGACTGACCATGGTTCAAGTCCTGAACCTAGAGGCTTGAAACTCAAGTCCAGTGTGTGTGTGTGTGTGTGTGTGTGTGTGTGTGTGTGCACATACCCAAAATCTTGAGAGGGGAATGAAGGAAAAGGGATTGTCCTATGGCTATCCCCCTGGGGAGATGTCTGTCTCTGTCTTTCCAGCAAACGCACATACCCTATTGCAAAAATCTCTCTTAAAAAAAAAAGTCTCTTTCTAACTTAGCTAAAAAGCAACCACATGCAAGGACAGACAACTCTGTAGAATTTGGGTTTGCAAAGAATAAAGGAAAAAACTGTTTTATAAGTGAAAACTGTAAAAAAAAATAAGGAGGTTCCAATTTAATATTGGCAGAAACAGAAATAATACAATTTGGCTAAATTATGTCTAAGACAGGAAATAGAGGAAGATAATAGTCACAGAGAGATTGATCAGTTCATCATACTTATACATCTTTTCTTCATTACTTGACTATATGCTTTTTGAGAGCAGAGGCACCTCTGAGATTATTTTTAATCTCTACATTATTTAGTAAGGCATTCAGTAAGTGTTTTCTAGGAACAGTCATCTGTTGTCCAGCAAAAGCTACTATATATTAGAGATTCTCTATAGGACGTATTTTATCATTATTCCCAGATGGCATGACACCCAATGCTTCCAGCAATAAGTTCATTAGATAAGACCTTCTCTATAAGACATAGTTTTAAGATCAGACAGTATGCCCATTAGTATACTCTTCAGTCTCAAATTATTAAACTTTCAAAATATTTTACCATTCATAATGAAGAATCTTCATTTCACATATTACCTATATCCAAAACAGGCTAGCTCTCCTCAGTCTAATATTAGCAAATATGATCTGCATCTATTTGAATTCCTCACCAATCAAGATGCTTTGCTTCAAAATCTGCTGTATTCTTGAATCATTGTTGAATTTTGAAATTTCTCTTGACCAAATTACTGATGACTACTCTTTAAACTTTTATATTTTAATCAAAGTAGTTCCTAAATATTGACATGCTTACCTTGAAGGATAAGTAGATTCGCACAGTAAGATGGCACTTTTCTCTTTCTGGGATATATTATAATACATCTCAGTTCTATTTCTAATATACTTTTCACTCTTGCTGCCAAAACATTCCAGTGCTTTAGTTAGGAAGATGAAATACTTCCCTTATTTGCCCATACAAAGCAAATGATTTACTTTCCCATGATATTTATTGTTGATGTAAAACAAATGCCACTCGGGAGAACATCACTTAGTCATGTTTCACAAGTTTCCATCTCAAATAGGTTGCCCAGTGTTCACCCATAATTTAAGGATAAATCATCCCAACAGTGAGAAGAATTTCACTCCCCTGTTAGGTATCAGTTGGGTAGACCTCTTATGGAATAATATTCGTCAAAGTTACAAAATCTCTCAGACTCCCTCTGGGAGATAATGTGGTAAATATAGTGGAAAGAGTACTGGGCCAGGACCCAAAACACATGGCTTCTAGTAAGCTGAGACACATGTTTCAAAAATAAAAATATTCTTCGGGTACCACTGAGCAGAAATCTGAAATCTGAAATCATGATTCTGCTGGAAAATTAAGACCACATGATGGCTGTAGCTCTGTTCTAGTTCTACTATTTAATATCTCTGAGATTTTGTACAAATTATGTCATCATGCCCTGTCTTATCTGCACTAGGGAATAATATCTACCTTACTGACCTCAGAACTTGTTGTCATTACATGGGAAATTGGGGTGTTTCCTCTCATTCCACTCAGGAACTGCCCTAGTTTGTCCCAATCTTCTTAGATTAGTCTTCACTCCCTGTCTCTCCAAGGAACACCATTAGACTACCTCCCCAATTCCTCAGGTCCTCACCTGTGTCTCTTCTCCTTCTTCCCTTACCACATTATCTTCTTTCTCCATTTGCTCCTTTCGACCTTCCACAAGGATGAGCTGAGCCTCAGTGGGATCTTTCTGATTCCTGGACACAGGAAAAGGGAAGTATCACGAACAGTTCTATTTTTATAACAAAAAGACATAATAGGCTGCTCAAAGAAAAGCAGCAAATTGACCCAGATTAGATTCATGTTTTTTGTCTACAATGTGCCCTTAAAATTTAGTCTATATATTTTCTTTAAAATCTCATCTCAGGTAGATGGCATAGTGGTTAAAGGCTCTGGACTCCCATATGACCAATAGCAGTTCAAGTCCCAGAACTGATGGCTTGCTTTCTCTCTCTCTCTCTCTCTCTCCCCCCCTCTCTCTCTCCCCCCTCTCTCTCTCTTTCACTCTGTCATTCTCTGGTCAAATTAAAATAAATAAAGTTAAATAAAATAATTCTTAAAAAAAAAAACCTCATCTCAAATCTTCCCCTTCTGAAAGCACACCATCTAGTCATCTACTTTATATAAATGCCCAAATTGATTTGATTATTTTCAAGGTCACTAGTTAATATCACTTAAAAAGCCTGAGAAGCAAATACTCTTCTCCAAGGCAAGAGATGTTTATAATTGGTCTATATGGAACTTAAAAGTCTGTTTTAGTAAGAGCACGGTTATTATTGGGCAATTATTTGCTGAGCTTAAGACATTTTTGCCATTATAAATGGTTCAAAAAATAAGATTCAAATATTTGACATTGTAAAATGGTCCTAGGTTTTCACATGATCCTAGGTCTTCTGGTTTTCTCTTTCTGTACTCAATGCACTGCTACAAATACCAGATGACTTCCAAATATTAGTTTAAAGATCAACTATACATTAAAAATATTAGTCAACAATTTTTATGTACCATCCTCCTTAAACATAACATGTTGAATAAGGAGCGATATCTTTCCATAACTTAACTTTTCTTCCTAAATTTTCTGTTATCTTCAATAATACTATCGACCTTCTAATTCTTCCAGCTCAAATATTATAGTTAATATTATTTCTGTCTCCAATCATCTTACACAGGAAGGGAACTATGGTTTGAAGTGAGATTACTCACTTCCTCTGCTCATCAGAAAGACAAAGAGAGACAGAGAGACTGAAAGCAAGAAATCACCCCCCAGGGTGGATGGTCATGCTACAATCCCTTCTCCTCTATTCTCCTCTTGGGATCTTGGGCATGCACATACACACACGCCCGGCGTGAGTTTAAGCCACCAGGTCCAAGACTTGAACCGTAGTCGACTATATGGGAGTCCAGTGACAAAGCCATTACGCCAACTGCTGATCCCTAACTTAATTTATTTTAATTTGACCAGAGAGGGACAGAGTTGGAGGCAGGTATGAGAAAGCAAGCCAGGTCCGGGACTTGAACCACTGTTGACCACGTGAGATTCCAGAGCCCTTAACCACCACACCACCTGCCAACCACCTGATATTATTTTCATTAGAACATTCACTATAATTGTTGACTAGAGGTTCCCTCCAACCCAACCCCACACACATTTCAATGCAGCCTATGAGAGTAAGAGCCTGTCTGCCTTATTCTCCATTGTCTCCTCTCTGCCCACACTGCTCTGTGTAGCTAAACCTAACAGGGTCTCCCCCGCGCACCCAGAATGCCCTGCACTTTGTCTTTCCATTTGTTCATCACACTTAGAATTACTCATTCAGATTCTATCTGCCACTACAGAGTGCGAGTTCAAACCAAATATGGAATGTGTCCGACCCATTCACTATTTCTCCCCCATCCACACAAAGATATAACAGGAATTGGATAAATATTTGTGGAAAGAAATAAAGGTAAAAGTAAAACAATGGGCTTTAGGATGTTATACCCCCCTAGTTTGTGTGAAATAGGAATTTCCCAGGAGGAAGGACTTTTAGTGCTTGAACCTATACAATCCCTGGAAACCCAGGACAAGTTGGTCACAATACCTTTGAAGGAAACGCTTAGAAAAAAAATTGTCTTAGGTGCTAAGCCATGGCACAGCAGTAATGCAACAGGATCCCCGTGGGAGAAGACCTGGGTTTGCCTCCGAGGAACTCACTGATCATCCCCAGCATGCATGCATATGCCCATGATCCAGGCCAGCTAGACTAGGAGTGGGTCAAGGTGTGAAAACTCCATTGAGTGCCTCTCTCTCTCTCACTCTCTCTCACTCTCCTCTCTCTCTCTCTCTCTCTCTCTCTCTTTCTCAAGAAATACATAAATAAGCTTTAAAAAAAATCATCTCAAGTCTGGTTCTGTGGCCTTGTGGTTAAGGAAGTCAGATCCCACATGGGCAACCACAATTCAAATAAATTCCAGACCCAGTGGCTTAAAAAACATGTCAGGCATGTGTGAATTTGTACTCAGAATCCTGATGGGATAAACAAATGAAAGAGAAACAATTGCAGGGTGAACATGTCCTACTGTGCGGTACTTTCCCCCCTTTCTGTCTCTCTCTGGTGAGAGTACATGCCCTCTGGCAGTTAAAAAAATTGTTGCAGACATGAAAATGCCTGCAGATGAAGTACATAAGTCTCTTCTAAGTGTTTAACAAAATAGTCAGATGTAATTTGTATTTGTCAGGTTAAGCAAAGTACTTTCTCATTACAGTCACCATTTCAAGGGAAGTCCTTTTATGCCCATTCACTCAACAGAAGGGGTCCTAATACTCTGACCATGATGTTTACACCAGGGTTGAGTGACCAACCCAACACAGTCATTAGAGGCAGGCTATCAGACTGTGAGACTCAAATGAGAACTTGGTCCCATTTTTATAGGGGGTAAGAAGGAAACCTAACATGCGTGCTGCTTAACTATATCACCCTTTTGGGGGGAGGAGATTTGAACTTGACATTTACAGAGAGAGGGTCAGGGACAGGAGAAGTGGATGGAGAAACATCAAGAAATCTCAACATAAAGGTGGCATGTGGAAGAGGGAGTAAAGGGTTTCTGAGTATCAGGGTGTCAGAGCTATTAAGAACTATTTCCTGGGTCATCAGGTGGCATAGTGGATACAGCACTGAACTCCCACATTTCAGACCTATGGTTCAAGTCCCAGACGTGGTGGCTTGAAAATCATACCAGTGCAAATACTTGTGTGTCCAAAATCCTGAGAGGAGAATGGAAGAGCAGGGACTGCCCTGTGGCCATCCTCCAGGGCATGGGGAGGGAATTTTTCATTTTCCCCTCATGATCTCTCTCTGTCTCCCTCTAGCAAAGGCACATAACAAAAACCTTACAAAATAAATAAATAAATATACCCTGAAATACTTTTTAGTCTTTGGTCTTCTTGAGGTTTGAGTGTTTAGTGATTGAAACTTTCTTATGTCCTTATTTCCCAGGGTATCATTACAATAAACCCCATTAAGTAAGGTAATCTGAGCATGTCTTTGTTTCTTACAAGTTAAAAGATAATTATTTCTTCAGTCAACGGGATTAATAGGATTAAAAAATGAGATTCAACACCAAAAAGTCAGAAAAAAAAAATAATAAAATAAGCAAAGATATAGACCACATTCCCAGGCTTTTAAATTATCAAAATCTCCAATGAGGAAAGATTAGTGACCAAGCAATCCAGCTTCATATCTATGAGTTATATGTGCTTGTTTGGTTATTTTTACCAAAAAAAATTTAGTATTTGGTTATTTTATCTGTTATAGTCTAAAATTACTATTTGGAGAGTTCTTTAAAATCCTGTTTGCTGTGGAATTTGAATAGGTAAATTGCAACAGCTTTTTTTTTTTAATCTGTCATTTGGTTTTTAATTATCTTAAGTCTTATGATGGCATAATTTACAAATCTATGCTGATGGTATATCTCCTTTACTTTAATCCTTCTAATAAATCGCCAAAAGCACCATTACCAATCACACACATACAGTAGTTCTTCAGTTTCTCTGCGGTTTTGAACAGTTGCCTAACAATCCTGAAATATAACTTAGTCTGATTTAGACAATAGAATTCAAAGGTATAATTTGACATGCAACTAAATCTTGTCACACTGGCTTTTAAAAGCACCTGAACTTACAAATCATTTATAAATGTGTGAAGTGTTACATATTCTTTATTTGATAGTATAACATAAACCACACTAAAATGTCTTTCAATAAATAAAAGGCAGTGTTTTGGATAAAGGGAATTTGAATTAAAATGGTAGAGTTAAGACCAAATTATAAAATAGACATCACTACCTTATCTTCAGTGTTTGCCTTAACAGGTTAATAAACACAAATTAATACCCAGGTGAGCCTTCTTAGTTTTGAGAAGTGAAGGGGTTTCGCCAGCATTTATGTATTCACAAAACCAGTTACATACAAGCCTAAATAAAACTAATCTCCAGTAGGCTTTGAGATGGCATTCGCCATCTTTGTAGAAATATGAGCATCACTAATTGCAACAGCTTTCTGATAGGTAAGGTAGAGTATAAGTGAGAATGAAGTACTTTAACTGGAAATACTTCCATTCACTGCAAATGAGAAGAGACGAAAACGGATTTATAAAGCTATCATGAATGCCAATATAAACAAGAGGATACATCAAAAAGTTCATGGAAAAATGGAGTTACGGTATGAGTTTGTTTTTGGTGCAAAAGGAAGAAAAACTTAAATGCATGCATACTTTTTTCATAATTTGCATTTTCCATAAACTTTTTAAAGATCATGTATATAAACAGGAGATGCTCAAAGGGGAAACAAAAATATAAACTACATATTCATTTTCCTTAGTTCTACAACTACCAGGACACTGAGTGACTCACAACTTTATCATTATTTCAAAATACTTCCAGAATTTTCAGAAAGTTTCTCAGTCTACTCAAAATCTTAAAAGAAAGACACTTGGAAATTGTTTCTAAGAGTATGTTTCCACTGTTTTAAGATGATGCTTACACTTGACAAATAGACTACTATTGACTTGTAATTACTCATTTTAGGTTCCAGAGAACTTAGCTTTTATGAATTTCTCTAATACCATTTTAATAAGTTCTTAGACTTTTTAAAACACACCAAATAAATGAAGGGGAGCAGTAATCCAAAGAAAAGATATGGTCAATCCTAAAAAACAGGCCTGAATTTAATAATTTTATTATAAAATATTTGAGAGTTAATTATACACATAATCCCCTTTCTTCTAAATTTTACTATAAAGATCTAATTATTTCCTTTTACAATAATCATCATTATATCACCACAAGTCATACTAAGTAAATACCTTCAAACAAAATAAAAATCAAATATTAAGGAGCATGAAGGAAACGAAGACCTCCATGTGCAATTAGCAAGAATATAACCTAACCAGCCATTCCACAGAGTAATTCAGCAATACTTTACAAAAACTGAGTCTCTACATATTCTATAATTCATAAACCCACCCTAAGACATATATTCCAGAGAAACTTCTGTACCGAAGACATATGCAATAGATAAATAAATAAATAGATATGTGTATATGTATGTATGTATGTATACACAATTGTACACATATGTACAAAAGACATAAATAATATTTCATTTTACTTTCTGGAATTAAAAGTTTGAGAACAAATTAAACTTCCATCTTAGAAAAACTGAGAAATAAATGTCATCCATGCACAAGATAGTCTATAATAAAACAAGAAAAGAAGGAAACTACATTTGCATAAATAGACTTGAAAAACAGTGTTGAGTGAATGGGTAGCAAATTCAGGAAACTGAAGAGTATGTTTAGCACAACAGCATTTACTTTTATAAAGAAATAGTCAATATTTTATATTTATCTTTACATTTACATTTATATTATATATATATTATATATATTATATATATATAGAAAGACAGACAGACAGAGATAATTAAAATTACATATTGGTGGGACCAGTATATGGCATAATGATTCCGTTGCTGGACTCCCATATGGCTGAACACAGTTTGAGTCCCAGACCCAGTGGCTTGAAACTCATGCCAGGCATGTGTATATGTGTGTCCAAAATCTCAGGAGGAGAAGGGATTGTGGTGAGGCCATCCCCTCTGAGGGAAGATTTCTTGCTTTCTGTCTATTTCCTTCAAAAATCTCTCTTAAAAAAATCAACTATATATTGGTAATTTAAAGTACAAAATGTGATTTGAATGCATAATTCAGATAAAATTAATAAAAATCAGGGCCAATGATAGAAAGGGAGGCAAATTTAAGTCAAGGTATAAAGGTTAGACCACTAACTAAAGGTAAAGATCAATCCAATTTGCTCCAAAGGTACCAACTTACTATGTCTCTTTTCTCACTTTCAGTGAGCTTTTCAGTTCTCATCTCATCTGACTTCTTACCAGCATTTGACTTTTCTTGACTTCTCTTTCTTAACAGCACTGGCTCTTAGATTGCCTCCTACCTCTCTGTCCACTTTTTCTTCCAGCTCAAATATTATAGTTAATATTATTTCTGTCTCCAATCATCTTACACAGGAAGGGAACTATGGTTTGAAGTGAGATTACTCACTTCCTCTGCTCATCAGAAAGACAAAGAGAGACAGAGAGACTGAAAGCAAGAAATCACCCCCCAGGGTGGATGGTCATGCTACAATCCCTTCTCCTCTATTCTCCTCTTGGGATCTTGGGCATGCACATACACACACGCCCGGCGTGAGTTTAAGCCACCAGGTCCAAGACTTGAACCGTAGTCGACTATATGGGAGTCCAGTGACAAAGCCATTACGCCAACTGCTGATCCCTAACTTAATTTATTTTAATTTGACCAGAGAGGGACAGAGTTGGAGGCAGGTATGAGAAAGCAAGCCAGGTCCGGGACTTGAACCACTGTTGACCACGTGAGATTCCAGAGCCCTTAACCACCACACCACCTGCCAACCACCTGATATTATTTTCATTAGAACATTCACTATAATTGTTGACTAGAGGTTCCCTCCAACCCAACCCCACACACATTTCAATGCAGCCTATGAGAGTAAGAGCCTGTCTGCCTTATTCTCCATTGTCTCCTCTCTGCCCACACTGCTCTGTGTAGCTAAACCTAACAGGGTCTCCCCCGCGCACCCAGAATGCCCTGCACTTTGTCTTTCCATTTGTTCATCACACTTAGAATTACTCATTCAGATTCTATCTGCCACTACAGAGTGCGAGTTCAAACCAAATATGGAATGTGTCCGACCCATTCACTATTTCTCCACCATCCACACAAAGATATAAC
The DNA here is from genome assembly GCF_000334495.1 of Tupaia belangeri chinensis. Taxonomy (NCBI): domain Eukaryota; kingdom Metazoa; phylum Chordata; class Mammalia; order Scandentia; family Tupaiidae; genus Tupaia; species Tupaia belangeri. The sequence continues at coordinate 1,657,634 of NW_006204238.1, forward strand.
AGGAATTGGATAAATATTTGTGGAAAGAAATAAAGGTAAAAGTAAAACAATGGGCTTTAGGATGTTATACCCCCCTAGTTTGTGTGAAATAGGAATTTCCCAGGAGGAAGGACTTTTAGTGCTTGAACCTATACAATCCCTGGAAACCCAGGACAAGTTGGTCACAATACCTTTGAAGGAAACGCTTAGAAAAAAAATTGTCTTAGGTGCTAAGCCATGGCACAGCAGTAATGCAACAGGATCCCCGTGGGAGAAGACCTGGGTTTGCCTCCGAGGAACTCACTGATCATCCCCAGCATGCATGCATATGCCCATGATCCAGGCCAGCTAGACTAGGAGTGGGTCAAGGTGTGAAAACTCCATTGAGTGCCTCTCTCTCTCTCACTCTCTCTCACTCTCCTCTCTCTCTCTCTCTCTCTCTCTCTCTTTCTCAAGAAATGCATAAATAAGCTTTAAAAAAAATCATCTCAAGTCTGGTTCTGTGGCCTTGTGGTTAAGGAAGTCAGATCCCACATGGGCAACCACAATTCAAATAAATTCCAGACCCAGTGGCTTAAAAAACATGTCAGGCATGTGTGAATTTGTACTCAGAATCCTGATGGGATAAACAAATGAAAGAGAAACAATTGCAGGGTGAACATGTCCTACTGTGCGGTACTTTCCCCCCTTTCTGTCTCTCTCTGGTGAGAGTACATGCCCTCTGGCAGTTAAAAAAATTGTTGCAGACATGAAAATGCCTGCAGATGAAGTACATAAGTCTCTTCTAAGTGTTTAACAAAATAGTCAGATGTAATTTGTATTTGTCAGGTTAAGCAAAGTACTTTCTCATTACAGTCACCATTTCAAGGGAAGTCCTTTTATGCCCATTCACTCAACAGAAGGGGTCCTAATACTCTGACCATGATGTTTACACCAGGGTTGAGTGACCAACCCAACACAGTCATTAGAGGCAGGCTATCAGACTGTGAGACTCAAATGAGAACTTGGTCCCATTTTTATAGGGGGTAAGAAGGAAACCTAACATGCGTGCTGCTTAACTATATCACCCTTTTGGGGGGAGGAGATTTGAACTTGACATTTACAGAGAGAGGGTCAGGGACAGGAGAAGTGGATGGAGAAACATCAAGAAATCTCAACATAAAGGTGGCATGTGGAAGAGGGAGTAAAGGGTTTCTGAGTATCAGGGTGTCAGAGCTATTAAGAACTATTTCCTGGGTCATCAGGTGGCATAGTGGATACAGCACTGAACTCCCACATTTCAGACCTATGGTTCAAGTCCCAGACGTGGTGGCTTGAAAATCATACCAGTGCAAATACTTGTGTGTCCAAAATCCTGAGAGGAGAATGGAAGAGCAGGGACTGCCCTGTGGCCATCCTCCAGGGCATGGGGAGGGAATTTTTCATTTTCCCCTCATGATCTCTCTCTGTCTCCCTCTAGCAAAGGCACATAACAAAAACCTTACAAAATAAATAAATAAATATACCCTGAAATACTTTTTAGTCTTTGGTCTTCTTGAGGTTTGAGTGTTTAGTGATTGAAACTTTCTTATGTCCTTATTTCCCAGGGTATCATTACAATAAACCCCATTAAGTAAGGTAATCTGAGCATGTCTTTGTTTCTTACAAGTTAAAAGATAATTATTTCTTCAGTCAACGGGATTAATAGGATTAAAAAATGAGATTCAACACCAAAAAGTCAGAAAAAAAAATAATAAAATAAGCAAAGATATAGACCACATTCCCAGGCTTTTAAATTATCAAAATCTCCAATGAGGAAAGATTAGTGACCAAGCAATCCAGCTTCATATCTATGAGTTATATGTGCTTGTTTGGTTATTTTTACCAAAAAAAATTTAGATTATCTTAAGTCTTACTGTTATAGTCTAAAATTACTATTTGGAGAGTTCTTTAAAATCCTGTTTGCTGTGGAATTTGAATAGGTAAATTGCAACAGCTTTTTTTTTTTAATCTGTCATTTGGTTTTTAATTATCTTAAGTCTTATGATGGCATAATTTACAAATCTATGCTGATGGTATATCTCCTTTACTTTAATCCTTCTAATAAATCGCCAAAAGCACCATTACCAATCACACACATACAGTAGTTCTTCAGTTTCTCTGCGGTTTTGAACAGTTGCCTAACAATCCTGAAATATAACTTAGTCTGATTTAGACAATAGAATTCAAAGGTATAATTTGACATGCAACTAAATCTTGTCACACTGGCTTTTAAAAGCACCTGAACTTACAAATCATTTATAAATGTGTGAAGTGTTACATATTCTTTATTTGATAGTATAACATAAACCACACTAAAATGTCTTTCAATAAATAAAAGGCAGTGTTTTGGATAAAGGGAATTTGAATTAAAATGGTAGAGTTAAGACCAAATTATAAAATAGACATCACTACCTTATCTTCAGTGTTTGCCTTAACAGGTTAATAAACACAAATTAATACCCAGGTGAGCCTTCTTAGTTTTGAGAAGTGAAGGGGTTTCGCCAGCATTTATGTATTCACAAAACCAGTTACATACAAGCCTAAATAAAACTAATCTCCAGTAGGCTTTGAGATGGCATTCGCCATCTTTGTAGAAATATGAGCATCACTAATTGCAACAGCTTTCTGATAGGTAAGGTAGAGTATAAGTGAGAATGAAGTACTTTAACTGGAAATACTTCCATTCACTGCAAATGAGAAGAGACGAAAACGGATTTATAAAGCTATCATGAATGCCAATATAAACAAGAGGATACATCAAAAAGTTCATGGAAAAATGGAGTTACGGTATGAGTTTGTTTTTGGTGCAAAAGGAAGAAAAACTTAAATGCATGCATACTTTTTTCATAATTTGCATTTTCCATAAACTTTTTAAAGATCATGTATATAAACAGGAGATGCTCAAAGGGGAAACAAAAATATAAACTACATATTCATTTTCCTTAGTTCTACAACTACCAGGACACTGAGTGACTCACAACTTTATCATTATTTCAAAATACTTCCAGAATTTTCAGAAAGTTTCTCAGTCTACTCAAAATCTTAAAAGAAAGACACTTGGAAATTGTTTCTAAGAGTATGTTTCCACTGTTTTAAGATGATGCTTACACTTGACAAATAGACTACTATTGACTTGTAATTACTCATTTTAGGTTCCAGAGAACTTAGCTTTTATGAATTTCTCTAATACCATTTTAATAAGTTCTTAGACTTTTTAAAACACACCAAATAAATGAAGGGGAGCAGTAATCCAAAGAAAAGATATGGTCAATCCTAAAAAACAGGCCTGAATTTAATAATTTTATTATAAAATATTTGAGAGTTAATTATACACATAATCCCCTTTCTTCTAAATTTTACTATAAAGATCTAATTATTTCCTTTTACAATAATCATCATTATATCACCACAAGTCATACTAAGTAAATACCTTCAAACAAAATAAAAATCAAATATTAAGGAGCATGAAGGAAACGAAGACCTCCATGTGCAATTAGCAAGAATATAACCTAACCAGCCATTCCACAGAGTAATTCAGCAATACTTTACAAAAACTGAGTCTCTACATATTCTATAATTCATAAACCCACCCTAAGACATATATTCCAGAGAAACTTCTGTACCGAAGACATATGCAATAGATAAATAAATAAATAGATATGTGTATATGTATGTATGTATGTATACACAATTGTACACATATGTACAAAAGACATAAATAATATTTCATTTTACTTTCTGGAATTAAAAGTTTGAGAACAAATTAAACTTCCATCTTAGAAAAACTGAGAAATAAATGTCATCCATGCACAAGATAGTCTATAATAAAACAAGAAAAGAAGGAAACTACATTTGCATAAATAGACTTGAAAAACAGTGTTGAGTGAATGGGTAGCAAATTCAGGAAACTGAAGAGTATGTTTAGCACAACAGCATTTACTTTTATAAAGAAATAGTCAATATTTTATATTTATCTTTACATTTACATTTATATTATATATATATTATATATATTATATATATATAGAAAGACAGACAGACAGAGATAATTAAAATTACATATTGGTGGGACCAGTATATGGCATAATGATTCCGTTGCTGGACTCCCATATGGCTGAACACAGTTTGAGTCCCAGACCCAGTGGCTTGAAACTCATGCCAGGCATGTGTATATGTGTGTCCCAAATCTCAGGAGGAGAAGGGATTGTGGTGAGGCCATCCCCTCTGAGGGAAGATTTCTTGCTTTCTGTCTATTTCCTTCAAAAATCTCTCTTAAAAAAATCAACTATATATTGGTAATTTAAAGTACAAAATGTGATTTGAATGCATAATTCAGATAAAATTAATAAAAATCAGGGCCAATGATAGAAAGGGAGGCAAATTTAAGTCAAGGTATAAAGGTTAGACCACTAACTAAAGGTAAAGATCAATCCAATTTGCTCCAAAGGTACCAACTTACTATGTCTCTTTTCTCACTTTCAGTGAGCTTTTCAGTTCTCATCTCATCTGACTTCTTACCAGCATTTGACTTTTCTTGACTTCTCTTTCTTAACAGCACTGGCTCTTAGATTGCCTCCTACCTCTCTGTCCACTTTCTATTTCCACTGCCTTGCTATGTTATCTGCTTCCTAACCAGACTTTAAATATTCTATCTCCCCCAGGTGCTTACCTACATACTCTTCTTTCTCTGGATTACCCGAATTCTGGTCTCAATTACCTTCCTTTTTTTTTTAAAGTTTCCCAAATATATTCATATCCACGGTTAGACCGCTCTGAACTTTAAATAGCTAACATCTAAAGACCTGCCTTCTTGATGTCTCCATCTTGATAGCTGAAAGGGCTTCAAGTTCGATGTGTCCAACTCATAATCCTGCGCTTTAAAACCTAGTCTTTTCCCAAAGCTCCACTGCTGGTAAACAGCACCACCATTTATCCAGTTAGTTAAGCCAGAAACCAAACGGCATTATCTGACTCCTATTCTCCAACTTCCCACTCATTCAGTATCTATTAGGCATATATCCAATATCTTACTAAATGCATTGAGGGGTTTTTGCACCTTAAACATTTCCTGCATATTTCTATTTCTCTCCATCACTGCTGCTACAGCCGAACTCCAAACTACCATAGTCTCTCACCTGGACCTCTTTAACATTGCTGACTCCCACGATGCAATTAGAGTAATTGATTCAGCAGCTTAAAACAACCGGGGGCACATGTGCCTGCTTGCCCTAGATCCCAAGAGGAGAATGGAGAACAAGGGATTGTGGCATGGCCACCCCCCCTGGGGGGGGGGGGGAGGTGATTTCTCATTTTTCTGTCTCTCTGTTTCTATCTCTCCAGTGACCATAAGTGTGCCCTATAGCAAAAATCTCTCAAAAAAAAAAAAAATCTGCAATTGTTTTACATTATTCTTTAAGATACCTTCCAATATCTCTGCCTAAGCTCCGCCCCTTTCTCTGTTCTGAGACTCACAACATATCCGTCTTACTTTCGGTTGTCATGTTCCACCCTAAGTTTCTAAAATAAGCCACGCCACTTTTTTCCTGTGGGCCTTTGCACACACTGTCTCCTTTGACCAAGATTTTCTTCTCTCTATCCTTCTAATTCTTTGAATTTCAGCTCAAATTTTACCCAAGGAAGTCTTTTCTGACTGTTACCCAAGAGCAGGATGCTATAATCTTCAAGGAATGGTTCCCTCCTCCCCCTTCCCATAAGACTTAACTCCACTTAAAATATGTATATGTTGTTATTGAATTAATTTCTCTCATCCCCATAAGAATAAAAGTTTCATGAGAGTAGAAAACTTACTTGTTTTGCTCATCAATGTATCCCAATACTTAGCACAGTACCTAGCATACTCAGTAAATATTTGTTGAATCAATGAATAAACCATAGGATAGTAACTCAACTCAGAAATTATCTTCCTATAAAATTCCTTAGAAATCCTACCCAACAAGATTAAGCATTGGCTTCTCAACTAGTGCCACAGAGACTGATAATTATTTCTTAATGTCTATTCTCAATTTCTATTAAAATAAAATACCTAACTTTTAGCCAAGAGTAAGCACTCTTATGGGTTGAATGTCTGCCTCTTCCCAAAATATTGAAACTGTCCCACAATGTAATGGTATCTGGAGGTGGGGCCTATGGGGTGTGGATTTAGATGAGATCATGAAAGTGGGATCCCCACAATGAGATGAACATCCTTATAAGAAGAGGAAGAGAGACGAAGCTTTCTCTTTCTTCACTGCATGAAGACAAGCCTCTACAGTCCAGGAAGAAGGCCCTCACCAGAAACCAAACTGTTGGCTTTTAGAACTGTGAGAAATAATAACTCCTGTTGAAACCACTAGGTCTAGGGTATTTTGTTAGAGCAACCTGAGCTGACAAAGACAGGATCTCATAAAAAAACAAAAGCCACATTTTCCAATTTCTCTTGTGTTCCAGTGGAACCGTATCCATGAATCTGAGCCACAGGGATGGAAATGCAACTTCTCGGGCATGCCTTTGAGAAGAAACAGTACACCCTCATCTTCCCCTTCTCTCCTTTGTCCTTCATCCTAGGTAGGGACACAGACAAGGTGGTGAGCAGACAAGAACAACCCTCAGAATGGAATAACAGCATGGAATAACCAGACCCCTGATGACTTTTCATGTAGTGTCACCACAACTGCCCAGACTTTAAGAAGAAAAAGATTGAAAATTTTATCTCGTTTCAGATCTCATTTTCAGCTTCCATTACAAACAACTGAGCCAATATTGATTAGATAATCATTCATTCTACTAATTAATACATTCCACAGCATGTAAATATTTTAGAGAGTGACCAAAAAAAAAGAAGAAATTGTGATATGAGTTCCACCTAACCAAAAGATCTGTGCTCCAAAGAAAATTAAGAAAGGAGAAAAAAAAGAAATGCAGATTCAAGGGAAAAAAGAAAATAGCAGCAAGAAAAACTTTCAGTTATGTAGTTTTTTTCAGGCCTGCCCAGTTCAACCATATGCCCAGCATATATCTGACCCTCGTCATTAAAACACTTCATTTAACATACCTCTTCCTGGTCTGCTCTCCAAACTTACATTCTAATCCTCCCTTCTCTTTTACTCTTTCAAAGGCTTCAGGGACCTTGAGCAAGCCACCAGTCTCAAGCTATGGTGAGTTCATTTTATATATATCATTCTTCCCCCCTTCCTCTTTTCCCTTATATCTTATCAGACCTGAAATTCCACCTATATACTCATTTCAGATATGCAGCATTAGAAGCAAGAGAAAAGTAGCCTATTTTAGCCCAAATACTAAAGCCCTATAAATCTTCCCAGCCACCCCCCCCCATGCCATCCCTTCTCCAGAGACTGCTGACACGTATGTATATATGGTGGCTGCTGCCAGGGCACAGGTGGTAACCAAACCCCCTTCCTGCCCTCCACCCATTTATTTCAAGATACCCCCTAGCCAACAGTCTCTTATCCATATGTTTCTACACAAACTTTATCTTTTCATTTGGCAGAAAACATGATGAGAACAATGACAGAGAGCTCTAAGAATTAACTAACACTCAATGATTTCTCCTTTTATAGGATCCCAGCCAACTACTCAACAAGCTATGCGGTTCTCAATATGAATGCTATTTCCTCCACTGTGGAGTAATAGCTCACCCCTGAAGGATAGATCTGATCTTTTGTCCCCTTAAATAAGTGGACCGTGCTGAATTTTCCAGAGGTCAGAAAGTCAAAACGGGTGAGCTTCTATTATAAAGTAAATGGATAGCATTTTATAATGATAGGAATTGAGACATATTTTAAATTAAAAAAATTGAAGCTATTTCTGCTTTATACCTTACTGGGGAGGCCATTTCAAGTTATAAGAAATAATTATTAGGATAAGCCCAGTGGCCTACTGGGTAAGAGAGCCAGATCCCACATGGTCAATTGCAGTTTGAATTCCAGCCTGGGTAGCTTGAAAATATGCCAGACGTGTGTGTGCAAGCATGCAGACATGTGTCCCAAATCCAGACTGGACATAGAAATGGAAGAGAAGGGATGGCAGCATATTCATGCCCCACTTCCTTTCTCTCTCTCTCCCTAGTGAGGATAGGCATCTTCTGACAATTAACAAAAAAAATTTTAAGGATCAGCATATGTGTAATGGTTACATTGCTGGACTTCCAAGTAGTTGACTGCAGTTCAAGTCCCGAACCCAGTGGCTTAAACCTCACACTGGGCATGTGTGTATGTGTGCTCAAGATCCCGAGAGAAGACTGGAGAAAAAAGGATTACAACATGGCCATCCCTGCTGGAGGGTGAGTTCTTACTTTGTTTCTCTGTATCTCTCTGTCTCGCCAACAACCACATGCACCAAATAGCAAAAATCTCTCTCAAAAAAATTGTTTTAATAATTATTCAAATATAGGCATTCATAATTGCCTATCCATGGGAGATAATAGCACCAATGATTCAATTCTCAATGCCAAGTGTTTGATGAAAGTTATCTATGAGCAATAATTTCTTTTTATACTTCTAAATATTTAATTCAGAAGCATCTTTCACTCCCACATTCCTTCACTACACATGTATTATGTGCCAGATATTAGTGATACCCAGAAATAAGATATGTCCTTAATCTGAAGATGATGTAACAAGTAATTTTGATAAAATTTGAGTGTCATAAGGAGGCACATGTAATTCTATCATGAAGAAGTGACTTATATTTAATCTTAAAGAGCAAATAGAAGTTCTTCAAGCAATAAAAGGGAAAAGTCATTTTGTATAGAACATGTAGCATATATAGAAGCACAACAGCAAGATTAAGGAAAATGCTAGTTGATTATAGCTGGAACCTCAGCAGCTTCCTAGGGAAATATCCCAGAACAAGACCAGAAAGGTGAGCAGGTATATGACCCTGAACTGCTGGTTTCTTAGATAGGTGAATGAACTCTTCCTTGTCATTTCTTAAACTTAAACTACCACTTACAAATTAACTCAGAGCTGGAACGAGCTAATGCTGGGATCTGATTGGCCAACTCATGCTTCATACATTGCCAAGCACTTTTCTGCTTTTCACGCACTTGTGAGCTAAGTATTATTATCCTTATTTCATCAATGAGTAAATGGAGAGCTAAAGAAGGAAAATGACGATATCATGAGTAACAGAAACAAGACCACAACAATGAACTCAAACAACTAAATCCAGTGACATTTCCATACACCAAAATAATAATTAACAACACTTGTTCTTTTCTGTTTATCTTATAAAATAATTTCAAATGTATCACATGATTCAATTCCCATAAAAAACCCTATAAAGAAATAAGAGGCTCACAGTTACCCCAGATTTATTCAACTGATAAAAGCATGAATCAGAGACTCAAGACATCTGAGGAGGATAATTTGTTGCTCTTGTTGTTAAACCACTATTCTTTTATTTTAGAGAGAGATTTTTTGCTATAGGATGCATGTGCTTGCTGGAAAGACAGAGAGAGAGAGAGAGAAAGAGAGAGAGAGAGAGAGAGAGCAAGAAATCACCTCCCAAGAGAGGTTGGCCATGCCACGATCCCTTCCTCTCCATTCTCCTCTCAGTATTTTGTGCACACACACACATGTGCCAGGCGTGGGTTTCAAGCCACCAAGTCCAGGATTCAAACTGTGGCTGGCCATGTGGAAGTCCAACAACATAACCCTTATGCCGTCTGCTGATCCCAAGTCACTATTCTTTTTTTTTTAAGCTTTATTTTTTTATTTAACTTTATTTATTTTAATTTGACCAGATAGGGACAGAATGAGAGAGAGAGAGAGAGGGAAAATGAGGTCTGGGATTCAAACCATGGTCGGCCATGTAGGAGTCCAGCACCTTCAATCCTCCTTAAGGATAGATTGGGGACAATTTATGCAGTTACATGACAATAAGAAGCAGGGTTTGCCAATCTGGATGTCACTCTTTATTTTTTCACTGAGCCTGTTTTTATTAAGGTCATTTTATATCTTTGCTTCATAGAAGATATCAGAGTCATGATTTTACATTTACTTCAGTAACTGATTGATATCTTTCTTCCTATAAGACTGTAAGTTCCACAAGAGTAAACACTGATTCCCTTTTTTATATGAATTTTCCAGTATCTAGCATATTTACAATAGGAACTCAGTAAGTATCCATTGAATAAATGAGTAATTCCCAAATCCAGTGACCTTCATAATCATTACCTAGAGAAGTGAAGCTTATTGACCCTCTCCCTCTTAAAACTCAATAATTAACTCTAATCATATTCTCCTCATGTTTTTCTAAGTTTTTAATTTTCTCATTCTTGGCCCTTCAAGATTTTTCCTTTTCAAACTGCTCATCATTGTCGTCCCCTACATAGAGGCCTGCTTCTTTTCCCTTCCTACCTTATTCATTCGCCCTGAGTAATCTCACATAGAACCATTTACCCACTATTAATCCCATCAACTTTTTTAAAGAATTATTTTATTTCACTTTATTTGTTTGTTTATTTATTTATTTTAATTTGACCAGAGAGGGACAGAGTGATGCGGGGAGTGAGAAAGCAAGCCACCAGTTCTGGCACTTGAACCACAGTTGGCCATGTGAGAGTCCAGCACCCTTAACCACCATGCCATTTGCTGGCCCCAATTCCATCAATTCTTAAATGTATCCATCTTGCCTGGCACCCTGATTCATATTTCCACATATCTACTGGGCTGTCCTACAATTATATCTTATACAAGTATATTCAGAACTGAATTCATGATCATTCTAACGCCAATCGTGTTTTCATCTACAGCTGTGTTGATAAATACCAGTTGCCTACAACAAAAAATTCAGAATAGTCAACCACTATCTTGCTTACTCTTATCCCCATATAGAGTTTTCTAAAGACTAGGTGTCTAGAGAGAGCACTCTTCCCATTTCGTAGACAGCCATACTTTTGCTGTGATCTCAAAATGGCAGAGAGTGTGAGGGATCTTTCTGGGAGTCTCTTTCATAAGGGCACTATTTGCATTCATGAAGAGTCCACCCTCATGACCTAATCACCTTCCAAAAGTTCACCCCCAAATAGTATCACCTGGGGTGTTAGGATTTCAACATATAGTATTTGGGAAGACATAAGCATTTGGTTCATTGCAACTGATAAATTATTTATATAGGAAAAAAACCTGCAGAATTAAATATGGTATAAGTCTAGCCCACAATTAATTAAGTAAAAAGATGTTAAGTATGTGCATATTTTAAAGCAACTAGTTCAATGACTTATTTCAAGATGGTTTTAGTCATATGACACACCATATACCTGATACAGAAAATTTTTCTGTAAGTTTATACAAGAGGAAATTCTGACCCACAACAAATATTTTTGGCAGCAATTTGTGTAGACAATATCCAGATCAGATTTGGCACCCAAGATCCATTTCTACATCTACTTGACCCCAAGTTTACGGTACGTGTCACTTGAAACCTAGTTTTTCAAGAAATTGTGATGCTTTTAAAAATTGCAAAGCATGCATTTTAGTTCCTTGATATGTAAATATGAGTAATTACATGTATTGCTATAGTCCTTTTTTTAAAGATTTTTTTAAATTTAACTTTATTTATTTTAATTTGACCAGAGAGAGACAGAGTGAAAGAGAGAGAAAGAGAGGGAAAGTGAGAAAGCAAGCCACCAGATCCAGGACTCGAACCGCTGTTGGTCATGTGAGAGTCCAGCACCCTTAACCACCACACTACCTGCTGGCCCCAGTGTATGCTATATTTTTAGAGGAACAAGAAATGTGATTTCTGTCAAACACACACACACACACAAACAAACAAACAAATCCAATCATCCTGTGCATTGGCTGGTGTGGATAGTCCAAGGCAACAGCTTGGAAATGTACTTCCTGGCCCTTTTTACAGTTGCAACTGCTTATGCAGCTCTCACCACCTTCATTTCAATTATTTACACCTATGACTTGTCATTACCAATGACGTGTAGATAACATATGAAAAGAAACCATATTTCTTCTATTCTCTTTGTCTGTATTCATACCTTATACCTAAGAGAGAACTCAGAAATACCAGTACAGTTCACCCTGTTCAAAAACCTTTTTGTCTATCCAAGCTCTTCACAAATGAGAATGCAAGTGGTTTTGCAATTTGTTTGAAAAACTACAGATGTCCTGATTGCCAAATGCACTTCTATACTAGTGTAAATGGAAAAATGCATTACTAAAGATTTCCAGTTTAGAGATAATTCATTAGTTTTTCTCTATAGTGTCCAGGATCTGCTCATCTCTAAAAGCAAATAATTAAGTGCTTACTGTTTTATTAAATATTGACACTCTGTGCCTTCAATTATTATTTTATTTTTTAGAGGTTTTTGCTATAGGGTGCATGCGCTCGCCAGACACACGGAGAGAAACAGAGAAACAGAAAGCGAGAAATCACCCCCCAGGGAGGATGGCCATGCCGCAATCCCTTCTCCTCCATTCTCCTCTCGGGATCTTGGGCACACACGCACACCCACCTGGCATGAGTTTTAAGCCACCAGGTCTGGGACGCGAACCACGGTCCACTACGTGGGAGTCCAGCGACATAGCCTTTATGCTAACTGCTGGTCCCTGTGCCTTCAATTATAAATCATGTTTCTTTCATATTATAAGAGCTCAGAAATGGGGATATGTCTATAAATCTTCACAAACACATGGCAATTTCTATTTTCTCACAACAAAAGTAGTTATGATACTGGGGATGCATCGAATAACTAATGATATCTTAAATTGGATGACATACCATTAAAATTTATAAAATTCCAGCAAAGGATAGCTATGAAAGCAAGTATGCTGATGTGAAGTAATTTTTTTTTAACATTCTTCATAAAAGTAACCAAGTTGTTCAACAAGACCATATTCATCTCCACCAATGCAATACATGAAATTTGATTCATTATAGTGAGTTCCTGGGCGTGGGAATAATACCTTATTACTTTGTAGGTATACACCTACTTCTCATATAGCATACCATAGGCTCCAAGACTCCTGCTGTAGTGAC
>NW_006204238.1:1670664-1683151 GCF_000334495.1 Tupaia belangeri chinensis
TGCTGAAGTGACTGTGAATTTGTAAATCAGAGGGTGTGTGGGCTTCTCATTCTTATCTCTAAGCAGAGACTTTCAGAATCTCCCAAAGCACTTCTGTCTGGGGATCACTTCAAATTGTTGTGAAATTCACTACCTGTCATTTGGTCTTGGAATCATTACTAGAATGAGAGATCAGGGTAAAAAAGAAATAAATTAGGATACTTCATCTTCTAAGCCTCACATTTCAGTTGTAGAAATCCAGGAACAGGAGAAAGGGCTGCTTTAGATTTATTTTAATGTTCTTTTTCCATATACCTTAGCTTGAAAAAAAACTGAGAAATAGTCTCCGACTGATAACTTTGAAGAAACTGAACCCCATAATTAATGTGATTTGCCCAAATTCTTTTTTTTTTTAAAGGTTTTTGCTATAGGGCGCATGCGCTCACCAGAAAGACAGAGAGACAGAAAGCGAGAAATCACCCCTCAGGGGGGATGGCCACACCGCAATCCCTTCTCCTCCATTCTCCTCTTGGGATCTTGGGCACGCATGCACACGCGCCTGGCGTGAGTTTAAGCCACTGGGTCTGGGATTCGAACTGCGATCGACTACATGAGAGTACAGTAACATAGCCATTACGCCAACTGCTAGTCCCTCTCTTTTTTTTTTTTTCTTTTCTTTTAATTTGCCCAAATTCTTACAGCTGCTGAATGGCAGATCTGGACTAAATGCATGTATGCTGCCTCCAAGGCCAGCACTTCACTGCATCAGCTCTGCCAGAGGAGAGCACCACCTCCTTGGACCCAGGTTTGCAAAGTCCTCAAGCTCAGTAGTAGCTCAATCTTTATGTGATGTTCTACACAGAATGTCCCAAAATCTCCAGTAAATCATGGTCTTTATCCTACCCCTATGTAGAATAATTACCCAGACTATCAAAGCTAAAAAGGCAGGCTAGTCCACATTTACTTTCAACTCTAATTAAAAAATTATTTTCTTACTTTAACAATGTACCCACCTCTTCTACCCATTTTTCTTTGCCATTTTTCCAGGACCAGCTGAAATTGTCTCTGATGTTTTAAATGATCTGAATAGAAAAAAGTTTCATTAGTTTGTTAGCTTCTCGTGCAATGTTTACTTTTGCCAATGTAGTTCTTATCATTTTACAACTTTAGCTTAATCCTGTAATCTTTCTTGGTCCTTATCTGCATTTTATATCTCATTATTCATATAATTCTTCCTTTCCCTAGATTACAATATTGATTAAGTCACTCTAAATTTTAGAAAACAAAACCAATGAGTATTTTTGGCTACCTTTTCATGTATTTTTGATTTTGTCCTCCTGAGCCTTCTCCCTCGACTTAGTATCTCAGTATTGCCTTTCTTTTAGCATTTTCTTTGCTTTAATTTGGTCGTCATCATCCTACACTTTACGTTTCTGGGTCTCACTTGATTTCCAATTACAATCTAACTGAATTATGATGGCTATCACTCCGGTAAGCAGTCCCTTATGTCTACTTCGCCGATCATTTCCTCTGTGTTACTCAAACGACAGACATAAATCGTTTCCTTTCTTGTTTGTTCCTTTAAAGTCCATATTGGGTAACCAACCAGTTCCCTACCATGTTTACAAACTTGGAGTCAAAATGATTTCACTTAACATCCTGAGGGCCAGTTTATGTCCAAGTGGGTGAACACTTCCATAGCCCCTTATTATCTTTTCATAAACCCTTTCCTTGTTTTTCCATTTCCCCAGACAGCATTAACCACAGTCCTCATATCAGTTTACCCTATGACTAAATTTAATTTTCAGTTGCTTAACAATGATAGTACAGTTCTTTAAAAATGTTCTCACTCTCTCAATTATTCTCAAACTTCATTTAGTTCGAAATTTGTACCTCCAAATTGGGTGAAATATCCTCATCCTGTTACAAAGGAATAAGAGCAGCATGCACACATAGTAAAGTGTGTAGGCATCAGGAAAATATTGTAAGCTTTCATCAAGTTCTATATACAAGTGGAATTTCTAAATTGCCTAAAAACACTCTTCTCACAAGTTGCTCTGGATGGGACTCGGGGCTATAGTCCTGGCTCCACCATTAATTAATGTATGACATTGAGAGAGTTTCTTAACTTCTGTGTCTTCATCTGAAAATATGACTCTCCTTGACATGCCATTAAGGCTAATAATTTACTCAGCAACCACGCTTTAAAGACTGTGCCAAGTAAACTCTAAGTCAGTCTTAAACTACATTTGCACAAATTCTTAATGAATTGGATACAAATTAATGAGTTTGAACTATAGTTTTAAATTTTGAAACCTAGTGACACAAGACTCATTTGTTTAAACCAATTAAAGAGACATTGCTGTAAAGAAAATGGAGGGGAAAAACGATAACATACGTCTTCAGTAGCAAGCAAATAGCAGAGAGCAAGGATGGATGATTCCAAACAGAATGTGATCCAAAAACTTAGAGTTGACTTTGGAAGTTTGAATTGTTGCTTAAATTAGTTCAATTATAATATTACTAACAAGCTTAATATGAAACCATCTTCTAACCATTTCTTTCTTCCTCTAGTTTCCACTTGATGTTTAAAATGGACTTAATTATTCTTCACATTGACGTAAATAATTTAGCCAAGTTCTTGGTGTGTTTTGTAAATTTGCCAAATTTATCTATTTCCCACAATAGGTTAAAGTTGCTTTTGTTTGAATGACTAGTATTGATTTGATTAACATGTTATATCAATTCAGTACTTAAATATAAAATCCATCAATGATTGAAAAAGTTAAAAGTAGTATTTGGGCATTATTTGGCAGTAGATAAGTGGTGAATGTATTCTGTCTCTTCTGTGCAGTAAAATATGAGACCCAAAAATAGAATATGAGTAGGGAAATATAGAGAATTGGGGCTGGAAGGTGGCATGGTGGTTAAGGGCGCTAGACTCCCACATGGCTGAGCACAGTTCAAGTCCCGGACCTGGTGGCTTGCTTGCGCTCGCTATCTCTCTCTGTCTCTCTCTCTGTCTCTCTCTCTCTCTCTCTCTCCCCTCTGTCCCTCTCTAGTCATGTTAAAATAAATAAATAAAGTTAAATTTAAAAATTCTAAAAATAGCCCTAAGATTATTCTGTCCTCCCTGACATTTCTACACACACACACATACACACATACAGAATTCAAAAATTTCATAAAAGTGCATAACATGAACAAATTTATAGGGTTTTTTAAATGTTTTGAACCAAGATAAACTTGTACCTAAATTCCATCTTTCCATGAATCTTTTAAAATTCCCTCAGAAGTGTTCTGCTAATAGTTCTGAAATAGAATGTCTCCTATTGATAAAACCATATTAACTCCTGTTGCATGAAAAGTAGGTTAATTTTAAGGTTCACATTTTGTAATATCTAAACGGATTCTAGACATTCTTAGTATGGAAAGGAGGTAATCTCGCTAAAAACTAAGATAATTCATCCTGTCAATCTGTAGAATCATAACAATACAGACACTGAAATTAGTACATGGCTTCAAACAGAAAAGGAAACCATGAGGAAAATTTAGCTTTACCTGTGGATCTTGATCCCAAGGGTACAAGATGACAAGTGGATTATTCTTAAGAGATTTGACATTTTGGGGAGCTAATGAGTTGTTACTTTGAGAGTAAGTTATGAAATAGAATAGAATCTATGAGCCCTGGGATGAGTAAAGTATGGAAGAGTCAGAAAACTGATTGCATAAGTATGATTATTCTAAGAAGTCTGTATTCTTTCTTTTCTTTTAATTCTTCTAAAATTGTATAAAAAATTTTAGTCTGCCTTATCTGAAAGACTGGGGACACCGTAAGTATTTTAGTCTGGATTTGAGTCAGAGCTTTAAAGGGAAAGCTGAAAAAGGACCAACAGTGATTGCCACCAGGGCCTAGAAGAAGACAACCACGAGAGGCTTGTAAACTTTTTTTTTTTTTTTTTTTGGGGGGGGAGAGATTTTCACTGTAGGGCACGTGCGCTCGCCAGACAGACAGAGACATAGAGACAGAAAGCGAGAAATCACCCCCCAGGGGGGATGGTCACGCCGCAATCCCTTCTCCTCCATTCTCCTCTTGGGATCTTGGGCACACACGCACACGCACCCGGCGTGAGTTTTAAGCCACCGGGTCCGGGACACGAACCGCGGTCGACTACGTGGGAGTCCAGCGACATAGCCATTACGCTAACTGCTGGTTCCCGAGAGGCTTGTAAACTTGAGCAAAGAGGCAGAACAGAATGAAGTCATTTGCTTTCATAAAGTTTAGAGAACAAGATAATTCTCATAGTCTATTATGAAGCCTGTCTTCAATTTTAAATAAATACTATGAAAAAAATCACCATTAGAAAAATCATTTTAATTTTGAAATCATGGCATTTCAGAAAATTTTTAAAAATATCTTACTTTAAGAAAGATATGCAACTCAATATTCCAATTTGTCACCACAGTTTTAAATTATATATATGCAGTGTCATATCTTCTCAATTGTTGATTTTAAACATTACAGAATTAAAATAACCAATAGATACTGTGTGTTTTGGGAAAATATTGGAACATACTCATACAAACAATAAAACAGAATTTTTAAATATGGGACTTACTACACTTGAAATCTCCTACATATCAAAAAACAACTACTACCAATAGTTTAACATTTATAAATAGTAAGAGGTAAGCAGAGAGTAGACAGATAGAAAGAAAAAAAAAAAAGAAAAGAAAAAGAGAGCAATCAAGAGAAGTAGAAATAAACTCTCCCTTCTTGTCAAAAATAAATTATAATAAGACCCAGCTACAGGGTTAAAAATCACATTATGATGTAATAAGCTTCATTTAGAATTCCAAATCAATATGTGTGGATTGAGAGCATTTTTAAACAGTTTATCTTTGAATGGAGTCATAGTACTTTCACAAAACTTAAAATTTGATTGATTCCAGGACAGCCACTCACAGAGTGGTTAAGGTTGCTGGATCCCATATGACTGACCACACAGTTTGAGTTCCAGATCCTGTGGCTTGAAAACCATACCAGATATGTGTGCATGTGTACCCAAAATCCCAAAAGAAGAAACAACAAAGAGATGTGATGTGGCCATCCCCCATTGCGGGGGCGGGGGTGAGGAAGTGCTTTCTCACTTTTCCTCTTCTCTCTTTCTGTCTCTCTAGCAAGAGCACACAATCTCTGGCCATTTTTTTTTTTAATTCCATAAAGATTCATCTCTTAACATAACTGTTACAAACCTTTTTCAATCTCTGAAAGAATTAGCCCTTTGAGGGACCAGTAGTTAGCATAATGGCTATGTCGCTGGACTCCCACATAGTCGACTGTGGTTCGAGCCCCAGACCCGGTGGCTTAGACTTACACCGGGCGCATGTGAATGCATGCCCAAGATCCCAAGAGAAGAATGGAGGAGAAGGGATTGCGGCATGGCCATCCCTCCTGGGGGGGTGATTTCTCGCTTTCTGTTTCTCTGTCTCTCTCTGTCTGTCTGGTGAGCGCACGTGCCCGATAGTAAAAACCTCTCAAAAAAAAAAAAAATAGTATTAGCCTTTTGGTATGATAATAAATAGGTCTTTCGCAGAAAACAAGTGTTAAAATATGTGGGAACTATTTTATAGTTTTCACATTAGCATTACTTGCTATTCTTTTTCTTTCACTTTTGAAATGTGTGCTATTTTTAAATGTTTCCACTGATCTATAATAAATCTGCTTTTCTATACATTTCACTTTCTATACAACTAAAATTATTAGCATAAAATTTGTTTTTAATTGTCATTAGCTTTTAAGGCTTCAGATTACCATAATTCATTTTCTGTGGCCTCTCTTAAGATACTTTAGAATTCGAGAATTCAAAGCTGCTTTCGCCATCACCATGATTCAGAATGCTATAGATCTGTTTTCAGTTAGCTTCTCTATTCGAATAAGCTCTTCTGGGAATTAGTCAATTTCCAAGAGAACCCACAATATTGATAAGCTGCTTTAACCATATGGTCCCTAATGATCATTTAATGCACTCAGGAGTCATACATTAAGAGATTCTCCACCAAATAAAGATGTCCCAAAGCCCCTAAGTGAATTTCAGACCTTGATCATTTCAAACTAATTAAATGGAAAGAAGGGAGCTAGCAACCTGGGCAGTTGAGCTAGCTAGACAGTCTTAAGTAAATATAAAATGATGTAATTGTCTGTAAAATTCCAACCATTAGTCTAGAGATTTCAAAACAATTTGAAGCATACTATTCTGAATCTGTTTTTACAGTAAGAAAACATTTTTGAGTTTACTGTTTTCAGTCCCCTCTAAATCATGTAGTTTTTTCTTTTTTAAGGAATCCTATCTACCTAGCTGATTACCAATACAATAAAAATTTTTCAATAGAACTTCACCTTTCTGTGTGTACTCCTTATGAATAAGCAATTACACATTTGAGCATAAGAATTTGGTCCTTTATTCCAACTTGGCCTTCTCCAAACAGTTTTGTCAGATACCCAGTGAGAATTAATGCTTAAACTGTAATTTCTATATGCAAATTTCTAAATTTAGTTTTATCTTCTCTCATGAATAAAACTGTAAAAGACAGAAAATGCTCAAGAAAAGAAAAATGAAAGCTACATCTTCAAAAGCCAAATAAGAGTAGAAGAATGATTTTTCAGTATATTTAGATATATCATTTATTTGTTCATCAAGTACTTAAAGAGCACCTACAATGCACAAGGTACTATTCTAGGTACTAGCAATAAAAGATAAATAAGGCAATAATGTACTCCCTACCAAAATCAATTTCATCTTCTAATAAAGAAGATGGACAATAAAAAAAGGAAACAAAGAAATTAATACAAAATCTCCAAAATAAAATCCCAATTACTTTATTTGTGCAAATATACACCTATACATACACATAGAAACAGACACAAATATATAAACACAAACATGTACAATAACTTGCTATCTCCCATTCTGAATAACTAAGGTAGCATTTTAATTAAGCATTTGCAAGAAAATGACATAATGGAGATGTCTCAGCAAAAATATTTTTAAAAGAAAAAATATAAAGAACAATATATTTTCCCCAGATCCACCCAACTCCTTGGATGGTGCTTTAAATGTATATGTATAACCAACCAATGAGACAATGCCAAAATCAATCACAGAATTTAACATCTGCTTGGAATCCAACTATATTCATTATTAGCCCTCTGCTCATTTACAAATAATTAGAACATTCTTTTTTTTTTTTTTTCTCCTTTTTCTTTTTAAGGTTCTTGCCATAGGACATTGTGTGCTCATGGGCAGGAGGGAGAAGACAGTGAGAGGAAAAGTGAGAAATCATCCCTCTTGGGGAGGCCACACCACAATCCCTTCTCCATTTTTCTCCTGGGATTTTTGGCACACATGCACATGCACCTGGCATAAGTTTCAAGCTGCCAGGTCCAGGACTCAAACTGCAATCAGCCATGTGGGAGTTCAGCACCTTAACCACTATGCCACTTAACTAGCCCCTAGAAGAACAATCTTAACGCACCTTGAACTTATGAGTAAATAAGTGACTGATGCCATTTTTTTTGAGAGTTTTTTTTTCGCTATAGAGTGCGTGCGCTCGCTCGCCAGACAGACAGAGAGAGACAGAGAGACAGAAAGCGAGAAATCACCCCCCAGGGGGGATGGTCACGCCGCAATTCCTTCTCCTTCATTCTCCTCTCGGGATCTTGGGCACGCACGCACACGCGCCCGGCGTGAGTTCTAAGCCACCGGGTCCAGGACACGAACTGCGATCGACTACGTGGGAGTCCAGCGACATAGCCATTACGCTAACTGCTGGTTCCCATGACTGATGCCATTTTGAATGTCAGAACATGCACTAGAGTTGGGAATTGGCTTATGATCAGTTCACAATGGCTAGTAGATAAATTTCCAGGAATTTGCTCATCTGACTAAAATCACATTAGTAACTTGAATCAGCCATGGTGAGGTCTTTATACCACAGAAATTGGTAAACATTAAAAATCATGATATCTTTTTTTTTTTTTGGAGAGATTTTCACTGTAGGGCACGTGCGCTCACCAGACAGACAGAGAGAGACAGAGAGACAGAAAACGAGAAATCACCCCCCAGGGGGGATGGTCACGCCGCAATCCCTTCTCCTCCATTCTCCTCTCGGGATCTTGGGCACGCACGCACACACGCCCGGCATGAGTTTTAAGCCACCGGGTCCAGGACACGAACCGCGGTCGACTACGTGGGAGTCCAGCGACATAGCCATTACGCTAACTGCTGGTTCCCAGGATATCTTTTATTTTTAAGAGCCAGTTAAACATTTACCACTGCTTACAGTTAACAGCAATAGTAGGCAGCAATATTAGAAGCTGACATTTTTTTCAAGTCTAAGAAAATTCAGTATGGTGAGGATATGCCTAGTGTGCCAAATTACAGCCTCACTTAATTCTCACAACTATTTGAGATTAGACTACCATTAACTCCATTTTACTAATAAGAAAACTGTAATATAAAGAGATTACATAAAGCACCCAGTCTCACATGATTTGATAATGGTGGAGCCAAGACTCAAACTCTCAGGTTTTGAGCCTTCACTTTTTTTTTTTTTTTTTTGGAGAGGTTTTTGCTATAGGGCGCGTGTGCTTGCCAGACAGACAGAGAGAGACATAGAGACAGAAAGTGAGAAATCACCCCCCAGAGGGGATGGTCACTCCACAATCCCTTCTCCTCCATTCTCCTCTCGGGATCCTGGGCACGCACGTACATGCGCCCGGCGTGAGTTTTAAGCCACCGGGTCCGGGACGCGAACCGCGGTCGACTACATGGGAGTCCAGCGACATAGCCATTATGCTAACTGCTGGTTCCCTTTAGCCTTCACTTTTAATAAGGATAAACTGATGAGGAACCAGCCTCTGAGTTCTTTTATTTTCCTCCATGGCTAGCTACTCA
The DNA here is from genome assembly GCF_000334495.1 of Tupaia belangeri chinensis. Lineage (NCBI taxonomy): Eukaryota > Metazoa > Chordata > Mammalia > Scandentia > Tupaiidae > Tupaia > Tupaia belangeri. Next base: position 1,679,601 of record NW_006204238.1, read on the forward strand.
ACCCTCAAAGACATCATATTTACTCATGTGCCACCCCATCACACACACATACGTGCACTTCTTCCTAAGCTTAACTAGCCTAAAATATATTTAAATACCTTAAAGATGTTTGAAAATTGTGGTTATGATAAAATCATTTGATACATAAGACTATTTATAAATTTATATTTAAATCTTCCCCCATATGTAGTGACATGAATATTTTACTGATGATATATTTATCAGTTCTCTATTCCTAATATGATAGTACTCTAAAGAATGATGATTAAGGGGCCAGCAAGTGGTGTAGTGGTTAACGCACTAAACTCACATGGCCGACCATTGTTGAAGTCCCAGACCTGGTGGCTTGAAAAACACATCAGAAATGTGTGCATACATGCCCAAAATCCTAACAGGAGAATAGAAGAGAAGGGATTGCAACATGGCCAACCCCCCTTGGAGGTGACAGTGATTTCTTATTTTCCCTCTCATTGTCTCTGTCTCTCTCCAGTGAGTACATGTGCCCTATGGCAAAAAACTTTTCATTCATACATATAGTCACACTACATGTGTGACTGATTTAAATATGAAAAATCTAAATTTCTTTCCACACATCCAAACCTCAAATGAAAAAATTTGGTTCACCAACACCAAGTTGCATTAAGTATATTCTGATAAGCAAAATCAAGAAGGTCATATTAAACCATTGAAAGTTATTAATAATCTATTTGAAATCAATTTATCATATTAGATAACCAGTGCTGCTAGAACCACAGCAGCCAGAGAATGAGGCAAGTATATTTATATAGAATTAGAAAAAAAATTTTTATGAGAGGTTTTCGCTATAGGGTGCATGCGCTCACCAGACAGGCAGAGAGAGACATAGAGACAGAAAGCGAGAAATCACCCCCCAGGGGGGATGGTCACGCCGCAATCCCTTCTCCTCCATTCTCCTCTTGGGATCTTGGGCAAGCACGCACACGCGCCTGGCGTGAGTTCTAAGCCACCGGGTCTGGGACACAAACCGTGGTCAACTATGTGGGGATCCAGCGACATAGCCATTACGCTAACTGCTGGTTCCCATAGAATTAGAAAACTTTTGTAACTTAATAACAACCTTACAAGTTACAAAGAGATTTCTCTAGAAACACACATTAAAACACAATAAAAGCTTTGAAAAAATACAAATGCCAAACTAAGTTTTCACAGTTCCTTCATGTCGTAAAAGTGCTTTCTCTGAGCAATAATATTTTTATTTATTTATGAATAGGATTGATTCTTTATTATGAATATGATTCATAATTATTTCTAACATTTTATGTTAATTTTTTTCTATTTTCATCTGTTGCTTTAAGTGAATAAAGTTTCTCAAGATTTAATTCTAAAAAAGGAGAAATATAAATAAAATAATGCTGTATCTTGTCTCATTTTAATTTACTAAAATTTGAGATGTGTGTTATTTTACTGAATTATGAAATGCTAATTATTGGATGAAAAGTCTATCAAAAAATATTTAAAGAGCCATAGCCAGAAAATGTTATTCCATTTAAGCATATATCCATTGGCATTTGACAGAAATATGTGATAGGATAATTAATAAAAGATTTTCTAAGTGGACAATTATGAAAGATCTAATGCTAAAGTGAAGCAAGCCAGACTATGAAAGAAAGGCATTGTATCTCCCCACTTACTATTGTATATACCAAACTTGGGAAGTTGGTAGGTGGCTTGGTGGTTGAGGGTTCTGGACTCCTACATGGCCGACCACAGTTTGAGTCACGAACCTGGTGGTTTGCTTTCTCACTCTCTCTTTCTCTCTCTCTCCCTCTCTAGTCAAATTAAAATAAAGTTAAAATAATAAACAAATAAATAAAGTTAAATAATAATTTAGAAAAAGAAGAAAATTTGGGGGCTGCCTAAGTAGCAGAGGGGTAAGACAACGCTCAAGAAATGAGGATCGATATGGAAGATTGCATGTTCATTTCCTTGGTTGATGTGTACACCCTGTGTGTGGGCATCTATAATCCTAACCAACTAGAAAGGCTAGTGGAGAGGATCACATGAGGCCTTGTTGAAAGTACTTGTCTCTCTCTCTCTTTTTCTATCTTTCCAATGAAAGAAATAAATAACTTAAAAACTAGTAACAGCTATTGGGAAATACCATACCACATTAATTCAAAACACTTTCATTCTTTTTATTCTTAGAAATTTATCAATTTTTTCCAAAAGTCTTAAAAATAAGAAATTTCAACATTCTGCTAGAAAACATTAATTTAATTTAATTAAGAACACCAAAAAGTGTGAAACATATTTTACTAGAAGTTGACAGCTACTTGAAATAAACTTTTGTAATATGTCCACGTCACATATTCGACTCTCACAGAAATCATGCACCAATAGCCAGATGCATTGATGAGTAATATTGAAGAATTCATTTGACAATCATCTTTTATTAAGAATTGATTTTAGAGGTGGACTGAGGCTACACGCCCGATCCTTCTGAATCTTCATGCATCCCCAGCATTCCACCTCCTTGGACCCCAGGTTGGTTGTCTGGGACTTTAAGGTGAACTCCCACCCCACCCCACCTGCAATCCGGATCGAGCCGGCCAGCAGTTCCAGACACCAGGCAGACTGAGGCTGCAGGCCCAACCAACCTGGTCCTGTCACTGATCCTCTGATGCTTTCCTACTAGTCTTTGCAATCTTTGATTTTTGGTAATTTGAATAACGCAATGTGCACAGGCACTGCGCGATTTCCTTCTTTTGTTTGTTTTTCTTTGCTCCTGGGGTGTTGTTTATTAGGTCAGTTGAAGACTCACCACTCCTTAGAAACAGGGAGGACTTTGGGCTATCCAGGGCTAGTGGCAACAGTTAATGGTAATTGTGAGCAACAGGTAGGCCAACCATAAGAGAAATCATCTATTTTCTAATTCTGTACAACTTTTAACAATCAGAGATACCTTAAATAAGTTAGGAAGAAACATATAGATTACCTGATGACTAGGAATAATCGCAGAGGCTCAAGAAATATGAGAAACCAACAAAAGGCCTCTCCCTCAAGGGAAATCATCAAGCCTACATCACCCACAGTCTATACAATGGATGTCATGGACATGGATAAGGAACTCAGAATATTTGTAGTGACCAAACTAACTGAGATGGAAGAGAAAAGAGACAAGGAGCTCCAGGAGATGAAGAAGTCCTTTCATGACTTGAAAGAAGAAATGGATACCTTAAACAAGAACCAGATGGAACTTCTAGGATTGAAGAATGTGATACAGGAAATCAAAACCTCCCTTGAAAGTATTAAAAGTAGGATAGACCAGGCAGAAGATCGAATCTCTAACGTAGAAGACAAAACATCTGACCTAGAAAAAAGGATCAAGAAGATTGAGAAAACAACCATGAAAAATGAGGATAATATATGAGGAATACTGGATACCATCAAGCATCCCAACATTGGATAATTGGTATTCCAGAAGAGGAAGAAAATAATAAGGGCCTAGATAATTTATTCCATGAAATCCTGGAAGAAAACTTTCCAAATCTAGAAAGGCATTCAAATATCCA
>NW_006204238.1:1686698-1691004 GCF_000334495.1 Tupaia belangeri chinensis
CAGCTTGCTTTCTTGTTTTCTCGTTCTCTCTCTCTGCCTCTCTGTCTCTGTCTAGTTGAATTAAAAAAGTAATAACAACAAATGGAATCAAATAAGTAAATAAATAATTCTTTAATTATGAATAAAATAAATAAATAAACTTTGAAAAGTTCCAACTTGGGATTGGCAGGTGGCATGATGGTTAGAGGAGCTGGACTCTCACATGGCCAACTGTGGTTTGAGTCCCAGACCTAGTGGCTTGCTCTCTTGCTTTCCCTCTCTCTCTCTCTCTCTCTGGTCAAATTAAAAGATAGTAATGATAATAAAGTTAAATAAAATAATTCTTTAGAAAAAGAAGTTCTATTTTTCCTTTGTTACTGTCTTCCATACCACACATACCCTCACTCATTCACTCACTGAGATAGTACCATACCCATACCTACTGTTTGCATGTTTCCAAATGTTTATATAAAATGCACAGAATAGGCAAATTTGTAGAATCGGGAGGTAAATTAGTGGTTATCTAGGGCTGGTGAATATGGGGGATTGAAGGGTGATAGCCAAGGGGTGCAGAATTTCTGTAGTGATGAAAATGTTGTACAATTGTGGTGATGGGTGTGGAACTCTGTATACATACGAATAGCCACTGAATTATATACTTTAACTGGAGGAATTGCATGGTATGTAAATCAGCCCATAGTATGGTGGTTAAGACAGCTAGATTCCACATGACCGACTATACTGTTCTAGTCTAGGACCAGTGGCTTGAAATACACTGCTCTGGGATTATCAGCTGATATAAGGGTTATATCACTGAACTCCCATGTAGTCAATTGTGGTTCAAGTCCTGGACCTGGTGGCTTAAACTCACACTGGGCACATATACGTGCATGCCCAAAATTTCAAGAGAAGAATGGAGAGAAATATAGCAAGAGAACAATAGAGAGGTAAGATGCTAGTGAGAAACAGATATGGCTTATTACCTGTTGATGATGACATGTATAGTATTCTCAACTGGATTGGTCTGAGAAGTATTTCATGATGGGTAAAGTCTTTTTACAAGCAAAATGAGAAATAGTGATTGACTGTTTTTAAAAAAATAATAATTAGAATAATAATAATGATTGGGGAAAACATAGAAAAGATATTGAATGTTGAAGAGGGGAGATTAATGTCTCTGTATTGACTGACATGCATGGCATTCCCTTTTGAAAAAGCAATGTAATACACTGTAAAGTTATATGTAATCCAATGTAATATAAAGAAGAGTATGATGATAATAAAAATAAAAATAATTTTTAAAAAAGAATTTACATTATTGGGGGCTGGCAGGTGGTGTAGTAGTTAAAAGCTCTGGACTCTCACGTGGTCGATCATGGTTCAAGTCCTTAGCTTAGCAGCTTGCTTTCTCACTTTCTTTCTCTCTCTCTCTCTCTCTCTCTCTCTCTCTCTCTCTTCCCTCTCTGTGTGTGTGTGTGTGTGTGTCTCTCTCTCTGGTCAAAATGAAAAATAATGATAATAAATAAATAATTCTTTTTAAAATTTGATTTTTTATTGAGATACTTATGAATATCCTTTTTATATAGCCAATTCTATAGCTTATATTTAGTTTCACCCATAATAAAAGATACATTAAACCAAGAGAGATGAATTTTTCTTTGTCTGAGGCTTAACATCTAAAATGAGTCGTCAAATAGAAAAGACATGTTATATGCTTCTTTCTATCTAGCTAGCCTGAACCAGTCTATATTTGCATGTATATATGACCTGGTGCTAACTTCAAATTTCAAATTACACTGTCTCAAGATACATGGAGAAAATACACAAGTGAGTAATCAAAAACATTTAGATGTGAAATAAGGACAGTGAAATTAAAAACATAAAATAGCACTGGTGATGATTTATGGGATATATGACATTAGAAATATAATAATTTTACTAATTGAGTATGTAGTGTGACATATATAACAAATACTCTGCACAGTACAACATCCACATTTCCTTTCCTTTTTTTTTTTTTTTTCTTGGAGAGGTTTTTGCTATAGGGCGCGTGCACTCCCAAGAAAGACAGAGAGACAGAAAGTGAGAAGTCACCCTCCTCAGGGGGGATGGCCACACCTAAATTCCTTCTCCTCCATTCTCCTCTCGGGATCTTGGGCATGCACGCACACGCTCCTGGCGTGAGTCTAAGCCACTGGGTCCAGGACTCGAACACGGTCGACTACATGGGAGTCCAGCAACATAGCCATTATACCAACTGCTGGTCCCTTCCTTTCCCTTTTTTCAATAACTCTATTTGAGTGGTGGGAAAGAAGAGACAAGTTGCCCAAGTTGAAAGAAAATTACATTACCTAACTTCCCTTGCAGCTAGGAGAAGCCTGTGATAGAGCTGGTTCTGGCCAATGAGTTAGTCACTTCTGGAAACCCACGTAAAGAGTTTTGGAGAAAGCTTTGCTTCCCTGATATAGGTACCAGATATTTCCTATATTTCCTCCTTAATCCTTAACATGGATTTAATGGCTGAGTTATAGCAGCCAGCTAATAACATAAAATTTAAGATTTTTCTTTCTCCTTAGTTGGTAAGATAAACACTTTTCAAAATTTAAAATTTCAGTCCATTAAAAACTTTCTTTTTTTGAGAGAGAGAGAGAAATTTTTGCTATAGGATGCATGTGGTGCTCACTGGACAGAGAGAGAGAGACAGAAAGACAGAAAGCAAGAAATCACCCCCCGGGAGGGATGGCCACACTGCAACCCCCTCTCTTCCATTCTCCTCTCAGGATCTTGGGCATGCATGCACATGGGCTCTACATATAAACTCCCTCTTTCTGTGAGGCCCTACTTAGGAAACGACTAAGTCAGCCAATCTGCATTTTAAAAATAAATAAATAAACACCCATTAGAAGACCAACAGTTGATGAGTTTCTTCACTGGTTAATTAGATCCAATAAATTTCCAAACTATTCCCCACAAAAATTTTGACCAGTTCATGGTCTGTTAGGCAGTTGGAATGAGATGGTAACTGACGCCAGAACAGCAGAAAACAAGAAAGATGAGGAATGGCCCAGCATCTCTGTTTCTTCATAGAGAGTCAGCGTGTCTCCATGGATTAGGTTAAGCTTCTTCACAACATGGTTGGCTCACGGCTGTCAGATCACTTACCTAGTGCTGCAGGCTTTGAGAGTAAGAATTCCAGCAAAAGAAGCAGCAGTTCCATACATTATTTGCTGAAGTCGTCACAAAGCCTATTCAGTTGGGACCTGCAGTTAGCGTAATGGCTGTGTCGCTGGACTCCCACGTAGTTGATTGCGGTTCAAGTCCCAGACCCGGTGGCTTAAACTCACACCAGGCACGTGTGCGTGCGTGCCCAGGATCCCGAGAGGAGAATGGAAGAGAGGGGACTGCGGCATGGCCATACCCCTGGGAGGGGGGGTGATTTCTTGCTGTCTCTCTGTCTCTCTGTCTGTCTAGCAAGCACACGCACCCTATAGCAAAAACCTCTCAAAAAAAAAAAAAAAGCCTATTCAGTTGCAGGGACAGGGAACACAGACTCTGCCTCTCAATGGGAAGAGTAACAAAGAATTTATGGGTATATTTTAAAACCACTATACCATGACAATATTTGCATTGTAAATTATTCATAGGTTAGGTAATGGAAATTTCCTGTGTAATTCAGGGCCAAACATAAAGCTCTCTGTATTTCATGTTATGCCTCATTGTATATAGTGGATATATACATATATATATTGTCTACCATAGCTATAATTCATTTTTACTTCTGATTTACAAATCTTTATATAGATGATCAACTGCATATAAAAATAATTCTATAGGGAACCAGCAGTTAGCGTAACGGCTATGTCGCTGGACTCCCATGTAGTCGACCATGGTTCGCGTCCCGGACCCGGTGGCTTAAAACTCACGCTGGACACGTGTGCGTGCATGCCCAAGATCCCAAGAGGAGAATGGAGGAGAAGGGATTGTGGCGTGACCATCCCCCCTAGGGGGTGATTTCTCGCTTTCTGTCTCTGTCTCTCTCTGTCTGTCTGGCGAGCGCACATGCCTATAGCGAAAACCTCTCCCAAAAAAATAATATTAGTAATTCTGTAATGATTTTCATAAAAATAAAGTATCTTATTCTCATCAAGAACAATTACACCCTGGTTTATCTTCTATATCAAAAATTTCATTTACAAAATTTACTCAGTCAGGATGTTCCAATTTCATAACCTAGAAAGAAGCACCTTTTTAGCAAGTAACTATGCTAAAGTGAATTTAAAATTTTGGTCATAGGTTATTTATTTACATATTGATAAAGGTAAAGTTC
>NW_006204238.1:1691035-1757250 GCF_000334495.1 Tupaia belangeri chinensis
AAGCAGGTAACTAACAACTCTGCAATCCTCAGCCAATTTGCTGAGCAATGCTTCAAACCATAAGAAAATTCGACAGAAAACTACTTGGATAACTCAGTGTTCTGCACTTACTCTAGCATATTTTGTCCATCATTTAAACACAATCTTAGACAAAAACCATATCGTCACACAACATAATATAAGGTAGATATTTATATATAATATTGTGAACCTGACAATAAAAGCCATGAGAATGTGACAACTTAAATTAGATCTAGGGCCCACACAGTTTAGCTGTAACAAAACCTTCACACTTAAAACAGTTGTCTTCTCTGAAACACATTTCAAACATTCAAACTTTCTTTAAAAATCTACTTCCCATTTATAAATTTATTTTAAACTGTTATTTAGCACATTTCTTTATCATAGAAAGTATACATATATATTCAAAAGAGAGAGAAAATATATCCTCTCAACCTGACATCAACACACCATAATCCCCTTTTCTTAGCACTCTGGCCTCTCAGGATCTTGGGTGCCATGAACCTGGCAAGTTTTCATGCCAGCCTGGTAATTCAAACCGATAGTTGGCCATGTGACCTCCAGCACTGTAGTCCAATATGTGACAGACTGCACTACCTAAGCGGGGTCTGTTTAACGTATTTGAATTCTATAATTTATCACCTAAAACTTTACTGTTACATTCGTAGTAAATACTTCCCTTTGTCCCAGTGTGTATCTCTTTCACTCTCCAAGGAGTTTTCTCACTTTTAATATCCTGAAAGGTAAAAATGGTAAACATGTTCTCGTATACCTAACCCACACCTTCCCCAACCTCACTGACTTCAAGCATGTGCCCCCTCCAAGAAGGGTCTTCCTCTTCCTAGACCATCTTCCAATTTGTTTTCTAACTTGCTCATTCCTCCTAACTAATGTAATTGCTCTTCTTCTTCTTCCCACCAGTCTCACCACCATTTCCAAAAACATTACAGACCTCCTAAGGCTCTGAATTAAATATGGAACTATATGGGACTATGAGATAACATTTTCTGTCTCTTTCCAACATTCTTTCAGCAAGTTATAATTTAAGCTTTCCACAGGCTCTTAAATTTCAGTGGAATAATAAAAACCTGTTGGCCCAGAAAGAAGAGAAATAAACAAGATACAGGTAATATAAGGGTACTTAGTTTAGCATCCTAGAGGCCAAGAAAATGTATGTTTCCATAGTCAGCGTTCCATTGGTACATTCCATCACTAATCAGTATAGGACCAAAGCTCTCGCTCGTTTCCTGTTCAGAAACTCATGGCCAACTGCGTGAATCTATAAATTCTTCTGATAACATATTCCATGTGAATCTTGGAATGTGAATGGAAAATAGATCATTTTTTCCTCTGAGGGTGCATGCATTCACCAGAGAGAAAGAGAGGAGAAAGCACCCCTCCACCCTGTGGGGAATAGTCATGCCACAACCCTTCTCCTCCATTTCTCCTTTGGAGCTTCTTTCTCAGGCCTTCAGGTCTGGGACTTAAACCATGCAGTCAGCCATGTGGAGTCAGGCTTCCTTAACCACAAAGTCACAGAGTTGACCCATGAAAATACACAATAATTCTAATAATGCCTGCACAGAAAAAAGAACTGCAGGACTTAAACAGGATTACTTTTTTATTTATTTCTTTGTATGCAGCACCCCAGTTAATTTTTGACTCATCATAGAATGCTGAATTTATTCATTGTTAGACAACTATACAACTTTATAACAGAAATAGACTTTTTAATTTATCTAATCTAACTTCTTATTTTGCAGATAAAGAAACTGAAATATACAAGAAACTTCATTTTGGCAAAGCCTTGGGAACATGCCCAAAATTTAATAGCTAGGTAGATGGCATAGCTATTAATCTTTATTCCACACCACTGTGTTATATCTTAGCTTGTATTAAACTTTTTTTTTATTTTTACAACATTTTAAAGAGATAATATTCCAAAGAATAAATATTCACACTTTACAACCTATAAAGTAAGTTCAGGGGATCAGCAGTTAGCATAATGGCTATGTCGCTGGACTCCCATGTAGTCAACCGCAGTTCGCGTCCTGGACCTGGTGGCTTAAAACTCACACCGGGCACGTGTGTGTGCGTGCCCAAGATCCCAAGAGGAGAACGGAGGAGAAGGGATTGCAGCGTGGCCAGCCCACTGGAGGGTGATTTCTCGTTTTCTGTCTCTTTGTCTCTCTCTGTCTATCTGGTGAGTGCATGTGCCCTATAGCAAAAACCTCTCCCAAAAACAAATAAGTTCAGTTGATGCAATATATTGATTTAGTTGACTGTTTCCTAAGTCTCACAAATTTTATAATTACTGATATTAAATTTGGTTGATATTCTCCTCACCACAGCCTCCAATACTGTGTTATACCAAGTCCTATATCAACTGCTATTTAATCTGACTTTGTTTATTGAGTCTGATTTTGTTGTGTTCAGCTGCCTTACACAGTGCTAATTTTGTAACATGTTAAGATTGACCAGGATACTGAACTATCATAATGTGAACTGCAATGGAATTTTATACACAAGAGCTAGGCAGTGGTACTGTAGTAATGCAACTGGACCCGTATGGGAAAGTTATGGGTTTGTTTCCCAGGGTCTCCCTGTACACATCAGCATGTGTATATGTGCCTGTGATCCAGGCTGACTGAGGTTGAGTGTGATGTGAAGGCCTTATTGGGAGTGCCTATCTCTGTCTCTCTTTGTTTCTCTCCCTCCCATGGATGAAATAAATAAATAAACTTAAAAAGAAGAAATTTATAAACATAATTTACTTTCAACCTACTGAATAAAAATAACATGTACCTCATTGTTATTGTGTAGGTTCCTGTGCAGATAATTCTTTACCTGTAAGAGAGTAGTTATGTGAACAATTAATTCAAACTGCCTGAATAAGTAAGACTTCATGGAGATTCATTTCAATGCCTTACATGAGACTGTGTGTACCCCCAATCTACTCCTAGTGGCCTCACTGCCATTTGCTCCTCACCCAACTTCCCCCCTTTTTTTCCCCTGTGTTTCCAGAAGAGGTCCATGCGAGTTACAATGCTGTATATAAGCCCACGAAAGGAATACGAATCCCTTGTTCTTTGCATGCTGCTCCTGATTACAGTATCTGCAAAACACACCATCCAACATCTGGGAAATAGAGCTAACAGCATTGGAAAGGCTGCCACATGTCATATAACCCCATCTTTTATACCCACATCATATAGTCCCTTAATGATAACAAACAGTTAAACATCTCCAAGGAAGGAGCTGCTACAACCTCCTTTGGTATCTATCTTATTAACTATGATAAACTGATGGAGTGAGTGTGGTATAGTCCACATTCATATGATACAGATGGCTCTTTCTTATACAATGGAATTCTCCCTGAGATGTCAACAAAACAAGAGCATGGACCTCTTTTCAGAGTCATGTGTGAGAAGATACACAATCTGGCTTGTACAAGAGTGATTGAGAAAGAAGAGAAGAACAGGAAGGAACAGAGATGTGGGAGAGAGGGGTTTTGCCTGGTTAAATATTCATTTTCTCATGATATCAATAATGAAAGATTATATGCCCTTGCCTCATTCGGCTAACACTGGAAGGCACGAAGACAATTTGACCTGTTAACATGGACATCACATCTGAGAGATGACGAATCACAACCCAAATCCCTTACATTCCGACCATCTATTGGGTAGTTAGAAAAGTCATGACATATTTTTCTGGTTTTGTATATAAAAATGCATCATGACTTTTCCAACAACCCTACATTGCTAAATACCAAATATATATTCTTAAAAAATGAGTCAGAATTCTCACTCTTATGCTCCCAGGTTTCCAAGTTTTGAAAGTGTATCCAGTATATCTTCTTAAAAAGCAATGTCTAAGTTTTAGTCAACATGGCAATAAGGGTAGTTACCTCAATGGAAGAATAGATGTCTATATATATTTGTTTTAAAGTAAATAAATAAATAAATCATTGTTCATTTTATTGACTATCAGAGAAGAAAATACTGGTGCCACTTATTTTAAAACTGCCCGAGCCTATGAGATGAGTACCCTTGCCTCTGCTTTTACACATTGAGGAATAACAAACAGAGATGTGGGAGAGAGGGGTTTTGCCTGGTTAAATATTCATTTTCTCATGATATCAATAATGAAAGATTATATGCCCTTGCCTCATTCGGCTAACACTGGAAGGCACGAAGACAATTTGACCTGTTAACATGGACATCACATCTGAGAGATGACGAATCACAACCCAAATCCCTTACATTCCGACCATCTATTGGGTAGTTAGAAAAGTCATGACATATTTTTCTGGTTTTGTATATAAAAATGCATCATGACTTTTCCAACAACCCTACATTGCTAAATACCAAATATATATTCTTAAAAAATGAGTCAGAATTCTCACTCTTATGCTCCCAGGTTTCCAAGTTTTGAAAGTGTATCCAGTATATCTTCTTAAAAAGCAATGTCTAAGTTTTAGTCAACATGGCAATAAGGGTAGTTACCTCAATGGAAGAATAGATGTCTATATATATTTGTTTTAAAGTAAATAAATAAATAAATCATTGTTCATTTTATTGACTATCAGAGAAGAAAATACTGGTGCCACTTATTTTAAAACTGCCCGAGCCTATGAGATGAGTACCCTTGCCTCTGCTTTTACACATTGAGGAATAACAATTGACTAAAGGTAATATAATAAATAACAAACAGTGTTCTGATTCAAAACCTGGTGTTTCTGATTTAAAACCACATGGTCTTTCTATTAAGCCAAGCAGAAAAAAAAAAAACCTATTTTTTTCTACAAACAAGAGAAGAGTTCTTTCTAGTGATAATTCTCACACACTTTGGTTAATAAAAATTTACTACTTTCTAGATAATGTATTGAATAAAGAAACCTTGGCTTAGATTTACCTCTTTTCATTTTTGAAGTACATCATCTGTTTCTCAAAGATAGAGGCTGCCTAATTCATTATCTTATGCTCATGATGCCTGGGCAGGGCAGTATTCTCAAGAGGATCTTTGCAGTCTATCCCATCACTACTCCTTTCAGCCAGACTTTTGGAAAGATAATCTGATCTGGAAGGGGGAGAAAATGAAGGCACAACTTTCTTCAAGGAAGTTCCCACTATATAAGAAGTGGATCAGTTAGTAGCACTTAACACCCTATCATATGTTATAATTTTTTCAATAAATCCCTTTTCAATACATCTCCTACTCTTCTATAAGCCTCATATAGGCAAGAAGCATACCTTAATCATTTATGGCTTCCCACAGTAGGCACAAATAAGACTATTTTTAATGCGTTCATTTCAACAGATATCCCTGCCAATACCAGTTGATTTTTTTTATTTTATTCCAAGTTCTTTTATACATTCAATAACATTATTTAGCTTGCAAAGTGAATATTCCAACATGTGTACATTTCTCCCCAGTCCAGTTGCTAATACTATAAAGTTATCTTCAACAGATAATACCCCATTTCTTTGTCCCATTAATGCTATGCCTCTCTATTATTCTCCTTAATGTCCTTCCTCAGACTCTACTCCTTCACACCCACCCTCTTCCCACCCTGTATCTGGTATTCACAACCATTTATTGTGTTTCTATATCCTTTAGTCATTCAGTTTCAGTCATAGAGTGAGGACACTCAGTATATATTAAGTGAGGACATACAATGCCTCTCCTTCATAGCCTGGCTTGCTATACTCAGCAGTAAATATTCCATATTCATCCACTTTCTGTCAAAAGCCAGGGTCTTGTTGTTTTTTATGGCTGAATAGTATTCCATAGAGTATATGTGTCACAGTTTTTTAATCCATTCATCTGTTCATGGGCATTTGGGTTGGTTCCACGTCTTAGCAATTGTTAATAGTGCCGTAATAAACATCGATGTGTAAGCACTTTTCCAATTAAGAATTCTTCTGTCCTTTGGGTAGATAACAAGGAGTGGGGTTGCTGGATCATATGGTAGTTCTATTTGTAAATTTTTGAGGAATCTCCTAATTGTTCTCCACAGGAAATACCAGTTAAATATTAAAGAAAGACATTAAACCAAATATATATTTGTGGAATCTAATCAAGTATCTTATTCAATAATTGATTATTAAAGAGCTACTGGTACCCAGGCATACAGAACTAAAAATACAGCTTCCTAGAATTGGCTATTTTAAGGTCTTTCTGTTAAAAAGAAAGACAATAAGCAACAGTTGCAGAATGCCAGCATTGAATAACTCCTTTAAAATCAGCTACCACAATGAATTATACAAGTGAGGAAATCTTCATGGAGAGGTTAAATAAGTTCCCTAATGTCACATATCATAGCAAGCCAGCATTAAAACCAAGGCCTCCCATTTAGGAATGAAGTGCCATTTCTCCCATGTCTTGGATCATCCTCCTTCTCATATTTCTGAATCAATAAATAAATTGACAAGTCTTATCAAACACAGAAAGTGACTGGACTAATACCGTTCTGTGGGCTAATAGTGTCAGAGTCAGCCTTTATAGGATATGACTCTTGTTTCCCCAAAGCACATAATTAAATTGCACTACATAAGTGAAAATAATAAGTCGCACAAAATCATACCACAGTCTCAATACCTGTATCTGTCTCAGTTATCTTTTGCACCTCACTGTGCAGTCACCTTTTTCTTTTTTTCATTTTCTATGTTCTTGCTTATATTTTTGAAAATGTTCTAAGTTAAATTTCAGTGAGGTTCTTAAAATACCTCAAAACCCAAGCTCAGAATTACAAACCCCCCTAAATGTTTTTTTTTCTACCTTCTTTTTTCCTTTCTCAATTTTGCAGGTCAGTTTGCAACAAAGAGAAGTCACAAATAATGATTTGGAGTGGAAAACATGCCATCTCAAGGCATTCTCAGTATTTTGTGGCCACCAGGGAGAGCATGTGACAAACCGCAGGAGAGGAGAAGACGAAAAAGAGGCTCCACTGATACATTTGTGGTTGTGTTTACTTCTTGACGAGGAACCAGGAGAAAACCATAAATGCCATAATGCAGGTCTCCATTGCCAGGGACATCCCTGAAGACAGCACATCCCACCACAGACTTAATCTTGTGACTCTTGACTCAAATCTCATGAAAGAAACACACTTCAGAGTGCTATACTGAGTGTCCCGTTCCACCCAGACCTTCTATTCTCATCTTATTTTATCTGAATCATTTACTTAATTTTACTTATTATTATTATTAATTCACCAGAGAGAAAGAGAGAAAGTGAGAAAGCAAGCGACCAGGTCTAAGATTCAAATTATGTTTGGCCATGTGGGAGTCCAGTGTCTTAACCACTCCACTACAACACCTGTTGGCCCCTCATCTTTTTATTTTAAATATTTTTCGTTGATTCTTTTTCAATGTTTTCTTTTCTGTGAGCTCTTCTTCTTCACTGGTTCTTTCACATACAAGAAAATATATTTTCTTTCTGTCCTGCTTAGTCATAGTCTCTTAACTTCTATTGAGATAACTGACATATCATGCTCCAAGAAAAGCAACAACTAGAAACAGAAATTGCAGAGCTGATAGAAAAAGAATTAACAAGCTATTAAATTATCACATAATATATATATATGTATGTATATACATATATATATATGCGCGCGTGTGTGTGTATGCCACTTACTATATATGTATAAAGACTTTGAAGAATGTATGAATAAATTCATTACTTCTATCCCACAGTACTTTTATGTCATAAACCTCTACATTGTTATCATTACCTACAATCAACTATGCGTCACTTATCTTTCAGCATGTCATATCTGAATTGCTTCAAGCTTTTTGTAGAAACCTTAATGTATACTTAGGCTGAGAGGCAGACTAGCGTAGTGACTAAAAGTGTGGGTATTAACCCCGATTTTACCAATTACCTTGTGTCCTTTTCCTGCCTTTCCTATGCCTTATAAGTCAAATATGGGCACTGATGATAATGGAATATACCTTGTTTAGTCTGAGTATCAGCAAGAAAACAATAGCACAACTGATTGTTTAAGAAAATTTTAAAGAAGAGACTATCTACAAAATTGTGAGCAGAAGAGGAAAGCACCCTGAGCAAGCAACAGAGATTTGCACCCCTAGCACTTAGCATCTAGCACCAGTAGGCCCAATGGGTAAGAGAGAAAGTTGTTATCAGACTTCAGAGAAGACCAAATAAACAGGTGCTGTGGCCTTTGAGAGAGGAATATGCAGCCAACTCACAGTGCCCAGAAGGAAAGGAACTAGTGTAATAAGTATCATGACTTCTTCATTTCCACCTTCTGGCTCACACTGGGAAACCACACTGGCAAAACACAACCAGAAAACAAGGCAAAATTTCCTGTCCCAAAGGTCAGCCTTTGAAGGCAGTAAGCAGGGTATGAGAGGGTGGAGAGTATTGGAAGGGTAAATACAAAATGAACACACCAAATAGAGTTCTAGTAGACAGAAAGTGGTAATGCACAGTATTCAGAGTAGTATTTAGTACTATGAAAGCACTTGCTTTTATTCTTGAGTACAGTCACAATATAGCTTGATAACTTGATACCATACTGCTTAAGTGAGGAGCCCAGTTTTGCCACTTACTAGAACTGTGACTTTAAACAAGCTTCCAGATTTCTTTGGCCATTTCTTCTTCTGTAAAATGGGGATACACAAAAAAAATCCTTATAAGGTTATGCAATAGTTAAGTAAATAATACATGTAAAACACTGAGGACAATTTCTAGTATACATAAGCATGTGAAAGTCTTTATTATCCTGTGTACTTAAGAACTGTGAACCTAAACAGGATTTTGGTTAATTCAGGTTCTATAAGATCCAGAAAATAACTGCTTTTAGACTGAAATATTTCCCTTCCTATCCCAAGGAAATATTAGAGGGTGTGTTAATATGCCCAATGCTAGATTATTTAATAGACCAACTAAGCACATGTATAGGTAACCTTCAGGGCAAAGAAAGAGCAAATATGAGAGGAAACAATTAAGAAAGAGAAAAATAATTTGAGTGCTGATGGATTTATCAAAAATTTTAGAGAGAAGCCATCTTAATTTCAATCTACCTCTAAGATTCAAGTAGCTTAGCATTAGTGTACTTTGTATAATAATAGATCAAGGGTGGGACAGATGAAGGGAATCTTTCCAGTACTTCGGGCCCCTTCAGATCTTAATCTAGCACTAGGAAATCATCATTTGCTTTTGGCTGTTTGTGTGTGTGTGTGTGTGTGTGTGTGTGTGTGTGTGTGTGTCTGTGCAGGCACTCCAGTTTTACAGATGATACGATCTTTTTCAAGATGCAGTGAGGAACAAGGAGAGTCCAAATGGAAAATGGAATATACTAATTAGACAGTTAGTATATAAAAGGCACTGTGTTGAGCTCAGTCCAATATATAAACTTTTATCAGAATTACTTTTTTGTTTCATTTAGTAAGCTCTCTAAGCAGTAGAGGCCATCTTTTTTCTTTTTTTCTCTTTCTTTTTTTTGATAGAGTCAGAAGATAGATCAAGTTTGCTGACAGAAGAGGTACACAGCACACCCTATGAAAGAGAAGGGGAAGGTTTGGAGCCCCTAGACTCTGTCCCTGCCCTTAGAGAGCCATTTGAATCAGGGAGAAAGAATAGGAAACTCAGTTCTTGTGTAGTAAATGTAAAAGGAAGGAGGGGAGGGAAAAGATACTCATTGCACTATTATCTTATGCTTGAATCTTTACTAGACTTATTTTTAATTTGTGCTGTTAACTGACAAAAAATTTATGTGTTGGGCCAGCCAATGGCATATATAATAGTTAAGGTGACTGGATTCCACATGACTGATTGTGTGGTTAGAGTCCAGAACTGGGTGACTTGAAAAACACACTAAGCAAGTGTGCATGTGTGTCCAAAATCCCACCAAGAGAATGGAGAAGGATTGCAGCATGGCCATATCTTGGGAGAGTGCTTCCTCGCTTTCCCTCTTTCTCTATCTCTCTCTAACTCTCTCCACTGAGCAAGCACACATGCCCTATAGCAATTTTTTTAATTGCATGTATTTATTATGTATAACCTGATGGATTTTATTTTCTTTTTTTGGAGAGGTTTTTTGTTTGTTTGTTTGTTTGTTTGTTTGTTTTTGCTATAGGGTGCGTGCACTCCCAAGACAGACAGAGAGACGGAGAGACAGAAAGCGAGAAATCACCCCCCAGGGGGGATGGCCATGGCAATGTTGCAATCCCTTCTCCTTCATTCTCCTCTTGGGATCTTGGGCACGCATGCACACGTACCTGGCATGAGTTTAAGCCACTGGGTCCAGGACTCAAACCGTGGTCGACTACATGGGAGTCCAATGACATAGCCATTACACTAACTGCTGGTCCCTATAACCTGATGTTTTGAAATATGCATATATTGTGCAATGGCTCAATAGAGCTAATTACTATATGTATTGCTTCACTTTTTCTTGAAGAATTGTTTTATTTTATTATTATTATTTCTTTTTAATTTGACCAGAGAAAGAGAGGGGGAAAGTGAGAAAGCAAGCCACTGGGTCTTGGACTCAACCAGCAGATGGCCATGTGGGAGTCCAGGGTCTTAACCACCACATCACCTGCCAGCCTTTGCTTCACATTTTTAAGTTTATTTATTTATTTCACTAGAATAAAAGTCATAGAAAGAGAAATCAATACCCTCAACAGGGTCTTTCATCACAGTTCCCTCTCCTGCCTTCCCAGCCAGTCAGAACCATGGGCACATGACTCCCAGCATCTACAGTTTGATCAGGAAACTGAACTCATGATATTCCATATGGATCCAATATCGCTTGAGTAGCATATTGTCGCTGTTCCACTAAGCCTACCCTATTACTAATTGTAGTCACAATGCTATGTAATAGGTCATTTGGACTTATTCCTATTAAGTAAATTGATTATCCTCTTTTTTACACTTTGCATAAACTGTTGTTTTCACACACATTGGCATTCTCAGATGCCACTAGATTGTATGGTGACAGTTAAGAGTATAGCTTTTAACACTGTGACTATGCCTCCATGGCCACCCCAATCGGTTACATTCCTGTCGTTGGTTAAGATTGAAAGAGGATGGTGGGACTGGGTGGGACAGATGGGTGTGTAGGGGAAACAAATCACCAAACGAGTGGACCAGCCAAACCAAGCGCTAGTGCCCTGTCTTCAGCACAGTCAAACCTAGAGCCCAGAAGATTCCTATTACTTCTTTTTCACTTTTTCATACCACCAAGAAAGACTCTGACTATTTAAAACTCAACAACCACATACCATTTCCAAAGGGGAGGGAGGGAGATTCAGGTCCCTACATCTCCTGGAGTTAAAAAAAATTTAAATACATATTTTTAGTTCTTCCAAAAAAAAGTTTAGCTTTCAAAAACACTGTTTATAATAAATCATATGTCTCTGTTTTTAAATTGTAATCAACTATAGGGTGAGAGTAGCTCTTTTATAAAAACTCTGAAATTAAAACAACCACTTAACACTCCCATCTAATGCCTGCAGTAAATCAAATGTCATTGTTGTTTAGATTTTAGCTGAACAGGTCCACATAAAAAAGGAGTTTTAGCACTATTTATAAGAAGAATTGTCTCTCTAAACCCATCCAACAACTTTTTCATCTTTTAGGTAAAAAAATTCAGCAGGAAAAAGCAGCAGGAACTTAAGTGAGGTATAGGCAAGCTACCAATAATTTCTTGTACCAGACGTTACATAACAAGGTCAACTTTTAATATACACACAAATGTACAGCAGCTTAAAAGAAGCAGTTGCTTTAAAAAGTGTCCAATAAATCATTGCCACAGGGCTGGGAGGGCTGAGAGGGCATCTGTGTTAAAACCACAGCTCTGTTGCTAGCATACTGTATGACCTCGGACATATCACTTAACCCCTGTGCTCCTCATCTCCTGTATATATGATCTCTCTACTCCTCATCCTATGACTGCCCAGGCCAAACTCTCCAGAGAAGAGTCCATGAGCAGCCTTCCTTTACACACTCCCTATGAGGTACTTGCTTCATGACCCATTCTAAAAATATGTTCCAATAAGAACATAATCCAGTGGCTGTCTTTCTCTGAACAAAGCAGACTCTTCTATAACCAGATTTTCCATTCTCTCAAAGACAGCAATAGAGAGGTAAGAGAGACACAGCATAGGAAAAAAACACTGTAAGTCAAGAAAACCAGTTTCTAGCCCTGTCTCTCCACCTCTCTGGTTTGGGAAAAGATACTTGACCTTTCTACAGCTCGTTCCTCATTTGTAAAGGATGAGGTTAGAATATGACCTACTTGTCAGTAAAACTGCATGGTATTAGCTCATGAATAGACCAGGCCAATGGAATAGAGGAGACAACCCAAAAACATACCCAGCAACTTATAGAAAACTAGTTTATGGTAGAGGTGGTATCCCAAATGACTAAGACAAGGTGGTATCTTCTTTTGTGTTTGTTGTTTTTTTTTTTTTCTTTTTGGTTTTGTTTTTGGCTAGAGAGAATATGTGCGCTCACCAGAGAGAGAGAGAGAGAAGAGAAAGCATCCCCTCCCATAGATAATGATCATTCCACAGTCCCTTCTCCATCATCTCTCCTCCTTTCAGGATTTTTGAGCATGCACACTCATGCATGAGGCACGTTTCTCAAGCAATCAGATTGCAGACTTGAGCCACACAATCAGCCATAGGGGACCCAGCTCCCTTAACCACCAGGTCACAAAGTCAGCCCAAGATATTCTCTTTAATAAATCATATTGGGAGGGACCAGCAGTTAGCATAATGGCTATGTCGCTGGACTCCCATGTAGTTGACTGTGGTTCACGTCCCAGACCCAGTGGCTTAAACTCACGCGGAGCACGTGTGCATGCGTGCCCTCCATCCTCCCGAGAGGAGAATGGAGGAGAAGGGATTGTGGTGTGGCCATCCTCCCTGGGGGGTGATTTCTCGCTTTCTGTCTCTCTGTCTCTCTCTGTCTGTCTGGCGAGCGCACGTGCCCTATAGCAAAAACCTCTAAAAAAATAATAAATAAATAAATAAAATTAAAAAATAACTCATATTGGGACAGCTGCATGGCCATTTGGAATAAAGATCAACTTAGATTCATTTCTAACAACATGAACAAGAATAAACTCCAAGTGGATTTGGAACGTAAATTAAAAAAATAAAGGCATGCAAATACTTTAAGAAAATATGGGTGGATTATTCTACGACCAGTGTGAAGAGAAGGTTTTTTTAAGGGTGATTCAAAATCCATATAAAATAAAGTAAATACTAGTAAATTTGTAGCCTTTGCCTCTCATAATCAAATTTCCCATTATACAAAATGGCAGGTGAAAAAACTGAGAAGCAGGACACTAAGGAGAAGAAACTTGAAACCAAGAACACCGATGCCAGCAGCAAGGTTAAAAAAGATGACCCAGAGGCTAAAAAGCTCAAGAAGGAGAAGACCCACTGCAATCAAAACCTGGTCCTAGTCTAAGGCATCAGCAAATACTTCCAATCTGCCATGTATTCAAGGAAGGCCATGAACAAGAGGAAGTATTCAGCCACTAAATCCAGGATTGAAAAGAAAAAGAAGGTTCTTGCCTTTGTCACAAAACCAGTTGGTAGGAAAAAGAATGGTGGTACCCAAGTGGTTAAACTGCAAAATGCCTAAGTATTATCCTACTTAATATGTGCCTTGAAAACTGTTGTACCACAGGGAAAAAAAAAAATCTTTCAATCAGCATGTGAGAAAGCTGCAAGCCAGTATTACTCCTTGGACCATTCCGGTGATCCTCATTGGATGCCACAGAGGCAAAAGAGTGGTTTTCCTGAAGCAATTGAGCAGTGGCTTGCCACTTGTGACTGGACCTCTAGTCCTCAACTGAGTTCCACTGCATAGAACACACCAGAAATTTGTCATGAAAATTGATATTAGCAAAGCAATAATCTAAAAACCTCACTGATGATTACTTCAAGAGAAAGAAGTTGCGGAAGCCCAGACAGCAGACGCCAGGATGGTGAGATCTTCATCACAAAGAAGGAGAAATACAAGATTTCAGAGCAGTGCAAGACTGATCAGAGACCTGTGGACTCACAAATCAAAGCTGTTCCTCAATTCCAGGGCTTCCTGTGATCTGTATTTGCCCTTACAAATGGAGTTTATCCTCACAAATTGGTGTTCTAAATTTCTTGCCAAAGACCTAATTAAATAGTGGATGTATTTTTTAAAATGGCAAATTACAATATAAACCACAAAGAGCTAATTATTCTTAATATTTTTTAAAAAAATTTTAATTGAGAAAAAATTTAAGAAGAAAATAATAAACAGAAAATTTACAAAAAACAAAAAAGAAAGAGAGATTTTTAAAGGCTCAAAACTCATGACATGGTGTACAAGTTCATCTATAATAAAAGAAATGCAGGGAACCAGCAGTTAGGGTAATGGCTATGTCGCTGGACTCCCACATAGTCGACTGCGGTTCACATCCCGGACCCCGTGGCTTAAAACTCATGCCGGGCGCGTGTGCGTGCGTGCCCAAGATCCCGAGAGGAGAATGGAGGAGAAGAGATTGCTGTGTGACCATCCCCTCTGGGGGGTGATTTCTCACTTTCTGTCTCTATGTCTCTCTCTGTCTGTCTGGCGAGCACACGCGCCCTAAAGCAAAAACCTCTCCAAAAAAAAAAAAAGAAATGCAAATAAAACTACACTGAGATACTTTTAAAAAAATAAGATTGATAGAAATTCAAAAGTTTGACAATACATTCTGTTGGTCTGGCTATGAGAAAAAGAAAAGATTATGAAGAAATTAAGCCTAGAGGTGAGGATTACAGTAAGTGCCCTGATCTTGTTTTCTAAATAACATTCTCCACTAAGAGAAAACAGCTTTTTGAAGAAATGGTTGATTTCAGAGCTGTTGAAGAAAACACATTATAAGCCAAGAATGTCTCGTTTGGCAAAAAGATAATGTGCTCAAAAAAAATGATGAAAGTCTATCAAAAGGACACAGGAACCATTTTGAAAAGATTCCGCCTAGCCAAAACCATGATAATTTGAACATGAAAAGAAATAAGATTAATAATAAGTCACAATCTATTGATTAAAACAGGAATTCATGAATAAATACTGATAATAAATGAATAAATAAACAGAGTTGAAGAGAGGAATTTTCTTTACAATAAAACTCCAGCTTAATAATATGGAGGAAATAGAGGAGTTGGAAAATGAGTATTTGGCAATCATCCTACTAATGATTGGCAGAGGCAAGAATCATCAGTGGATCCTAAAGAATGATAAGAAACAGGCTATTTTCATGGTCTCAAAATGTTTCCCCACTGATTACATAACAGAAAATAGTAACTATACAATGGAGAAACCTTGGAACCTTGACCAAGTTATCAAAAGTATTGGATCATTGGGACCAGCAGTTAGTGTAATGGCTATGTCGCTGGACTCCCATGTACTAGACCGTGGTTTACATCCTGGACCCGGTGGCTTAAAACTCACGCTGGGTGCGTGTGCATGTGTGCCCAAGATCCCAAGAGGAGAATGGAGGAGAAGGGATTAAGGCATGGCCATCCTCCCTGGGGGGTGATTTCTCGCTTTCTGTCTCTCTGCCTCTCTCTGTCTGCCTGGCGAGCACAAGCGCCCTATGGCAAAAATCTCTCCAAAAAAAGTATTGGGTCATTGGAAAAGTCATGATATAAATGCATCATGACTTTTCCAATGATCCAATAACATCACTGGATTGAAGACCTAAATGCAAAGCCTCAAACTATAAAATAGAAAACATAGGAAACTCTTGATGACATTGGAGTAGGCAAAGATTTCTTAAATAAGACCCCTAAAGCACAGGCAAGAACCCAAAAATAGACAAGTGGGACTACATCAGGCTAAAAAGCTACTGCACAGAAAAGGAAACAATGATCAGGGTGAAGGGACAACTCTCAGAATGGGAGAGAATATTTGCAAGCTATGCTTCAGATACAGGACTGGTGGTGCTGGCAGGTGGCGTGGTGGTTAAGGGTGCTGGACTCCTACATGGCCAACTAGGGTCAAATTAAAATAAATAAATGAATTAATGAATAAATAGATAAAGTTAAATTTAAAAAAATAAAAAATAAAAAAGGACTGGTAACCAGAATATATAAGGAACTTGGGCAGCTTAACTACAGAAAGAAGAAACAATCTAATTTTAAAATGGACAAATGAGCTGAATAGACAACTCTCTAAGGAATACATACAAATTACCAAAAACTATATGAAAAAAATGCTCAAGATCTCTTATCATAAGGGAACTGTAAATCAAACCACAATGAAATACTTATTAACCAGTCAGAATGGCTATCATTTTAAAAATAACAAGTACTGATGAGGATATGGTAAAAGGGAAACCTCTTACGCTGCTAATGGGAATGTAAATTAGTACAGCCAGTGTGAAAAACAATATGGAGGTTCCTCAAAAATCTACAAATAGAACTACCATATGACCCAGAATTACCATTTCTGGATATCTACCCAAAGGATAGAAAACACTCAGATGGAATGACACTTTCATGTCTATGTTTATTGCAGTATTACTTACAATTGTTAAGACATGAAATCAATCTAAATGACCAAGAACAGATGATGGATTGAGAAAATGTGGCATATATACACTATGAAATACTACTCAGTGATTAAAAAAAAATGAGACTCTGTCATCTGATACAAAGTGGATGAATATAGAAAATTTAATGCTAAATGAAGCAAGCCAGACTATGAAAGACAGAAATTGTATGTCGCCACTCAATAAATACCAAATGTCTGTATTTTATGGCAGAAACTAAAAGATTGGAAGATATAATAGCAGACAACAAAAGATGTAGATACCAGAGACTATTGGGGGGGTGGGTAGACTGTGGGAGATGGGAGGAAGAAGCTGAGAGGAAAAACATAAAACCACTTAATAGACACAAGGATGATAAACTATGTGTTGAGGATGATAACGTATGGTAATTTCTTTGACTTGATTAACATGCAATGCATGTATACTTTGAAAAATCTTACTGTATGCTACAAAGGTGTAAAATGATTAAATGTAAAGGATAAAAAAGAAAAGTAACATCACCAAGGAAAAGCAGACAAGCATCACATACTTCCAGGTTTGATAGCTTAAGGATATGACATCTTTATGTGGTATTCTGACTAAAAATACAAAACTTAAACCTTATCATCAAGAAATATTCAGACAATCCCATATCAATTGACATTGTATAAAGTTTTGGACTATTTTCTTTAAAAAAAGAAGTCAGTATTATAAGTCAATGAAAGATTTAAGAACTGTTTCAGTATAAAGGGGACCAAAGAATCATCGCAACTATTAATAAAATAGATCCCATATTGAAAGGTGGAAAATGTTTAAGAAAACATTATTGTGCAGTGGGAAAAGTTGAAATGGGAGCTGCAGATTGAAGTTTCATCTCGATGTTACATTTTTAAAACGTGAGATCTGTACAGTGGTTATATTAGCAAATATTCTTTTTCTTAGGACATGCATAATAAGATTTTAGGGGACAAAGGAAAAAGATGTATGTAAATTATTCTCAAATTGTTCTGATTAAAAAAATTATGAGTCTTTAAATATACATGCTGGAAAGGATAAAATATGGGGTTTAAAGACAGACTTTGGTACAAATTCATCTTTCCAATGACTTCTGATTTTTGGCAAGTTTTAAGAGCCTTAATTACCTCACTCTTAAACTGTAATAAAAGGATCTGTCTTATAATAGATTGTGAGTATAAGTAGTTTAATCTGTTTCTTAACAAAGTGTCTAGCAGCACCAAAAATACTGAATAAATTACTAGTTCCCTTGCCCTGCCACCTCTTCCTTCTACCTAAATGCTAAGATATTTTACACATTCATTAACTCTTTTACAGTGCTAGTATGCGATGAAGTATGTAGGAGCAGAGTTGTCATCGAATTAATAGATACAATCCCGGGACCAGCAGTTAGTGTAATGGCTATGTCGCTGAACTCAACCGTGGTTCGAGTCCCAGACCCGGTGGCTTAAACTCACGCCGGGCACGTGTGCGTGCGTGTCCGGGATCCCGAGAGGATAATGGAGGAGAAGGGATTGCGGCATGGCCATCCCCCCCTGGGGGGTGATTTCTCGCTTTCTGTACACTCTGTCTCTCTCTGTCTGTCTGGCGAGCGCACATGCCCTAGAGCAAAAAAACTCTCAAAAAAAATAATAAAAAGATACAATCCCAAATAGTTAAAACCAACTGTGTCAACACAGTTTTGTATCACTTTCTGTTTATAACTGTTTCCCAAAGTTGTGTGATATCCTGGAACAAAACAGAAGTCAAACACCAGCTTCACCAGTTACTAGCTGTTGACCTTCCAAAAAGTTCTTAACTATAAATAGTTCATAATGTCACCTTGCATTATTACTAAAAGGGCTAGAAAGAATATACGGAAAAGGGACCAGCAGATGGCATAGTGGTTACATCGCTGGACTCTCATGTAGTCAGCCAGGGTTCAAGTGTTGGACTCGGTGGCTTACAACTCACACCAGGTACATGTGCATGAGTGCCCAAAATCCTGAGAGGAGAATAGAGGAGAAGGAATTGTGGCATGGCCATCCCCCCGGGGGGTGATATCTCACTTTCTGTCTCTCTGTCTAGTGCACATGCCCTATAGCAAAAATTTCTAAAAAATATATGTGGAAAAGACAGTTAATGGTATAATAAGGTTATTTTAAATAGTAGATATTACTGGACAAAGAGGTGGCATAGAGGTTAAGGCAGCTGGACCCCACATGGCTGACTGCATGGTTTGAATCCCAGACTCAGAAGCTTGAAAATCACTTTGGGGCATGTGTGCGTGTGTATGTGTATGTGTGTGCCCAAAATCTTGAGAGAAGAATGTAGAGGGAATTGTGGAGTGGCCAACACCCCGGGGGTGATTTCTCACTTTTCCTCTCTCTTTCTCTCTCTCTCACTAGCACACATACCCTATAGCAAGCTATAAAAAAAAAAGAAAGAAAGAAAGAAAGAAATTAATATAAAAAAAGAAAGAAATTAATGGTAAATATTACTACTGTAGATACCAATATCTACAAAAAGGACTTTTAAAGTATAAATGAATATATTTCTGAGACGAAAACAGTAGATTACAAAACTTGTTAAAGTTTTGGTACTGAATCCTATCCAGTCTTTGTCAAGGTTGGCAATTAAAGGTATCAATTGTTATTCAAGGAAATAACAACCGAATGCAGACTGGATCCTGCTTTATTAATATCTGAAGGAGAGCCAATAGCCCAATTCCAGCAATTTCGTTAGAGATACAGATGCAGCTAGGGGTTTAATGAGGAACTAAAGAGAAAGGAAACAAAGGATTTTTTTTTTAGGAACAAAGGAATTTTTTGTTTCTTTCTTGATTTGAGAGAGAGAGTGGATAACAATGGGGATAAGAACAGGAAAATAGCCACCCAGATAAAAGAAATGAAAAATAAAGTGCCACCCAAATGACTTGGGAGAGGACTCTCCTGAGCTTCTGAAAGCAGGACAACCAGAGAAGAGCCAGACATCACCAAAGGCTTGAGTTTTCAGGATGGAAAATGCTTTGGCCCCCTTCAATGACCTGAGTGACCCCAAGTGCTCTTCCAACATGAGAGTATGTGAGACTTTCAGTTTCCACACCAACTCCATGCGTTCAATTTTAGGAGCAGTAAAGGAAAGAGGAGGCCTATCCACTAGTTTCAGAGCTGAAAGTATTAGGCTTTCCTCTTGGGTGGAGTTTTCCTAATTGTTCTCTCTGGGGACTCAGCCAATGTTGTGAGATTTCCTATCTCCTAGTTTATTACTATCCCATAGTTTAGAGATAAAGATAATTAAGATAGTTTTCAAAGTAGAAATCCCAGATCAAATTCCACAGAACATTGAAATCTCATGTGTGAACTTGGTGAAACTATCAACCATGAAATTATAAGCTCAAAACAATGAAAGAAATCAAACAATTGAAACTGGACTTCAGAATTTTTGAAAGATTATATCTGGAGATGTCACTCATATTAATGTAGACATAATGCCTTAATGGAGAAGTCAAGTGTGATGTGGAATTCAGTACTGAAATTTTGAAAGTACACCCACTTTCCAATTGTCAGTGTAAAAATCCAGGATACTGTTGACTTCCTCCTCTAATTCACACTTGGAGTAGACACAACCCACTGGACTTTGTGGACTGTTCTGACCTCAGCCAATCTGAGGAGCCTCCAAGAGAACGGACTTTTGCCTTTTCATGTACTGTGACTTCTTTCACACCGTGTTACCAATTAGAAGACTAGATAGGCAAAGTGTATTTTCAGTTAATGAGCTATTATTACCTACTAAAATTTGACCAGTTAAAGAGCAACACAATGGGTCTCATACTGTAGAAGTTCTTAACCGTGTGACTGGGTTTGTATATTTCTATAAAACTATCTTACTTCTTCCTGTTTTATCCTCTTTTGACTTGATCCGAATTCCTTCCTGATATTTCCTGTGGCAGAATTATACAGGACCACCTACGCTGGCATAGTAGGCCAGTTATCCAATTATTTCTTTATGTTTCTATTTTAATATAGAGAATGGTTTGGAGTCCCATGTAGTAGACTCATGTATAAGACTTCCTAGGTGGCAGTTCTTAACATCCTTCAAGCCAATTTTTTTGGTCCATGTACTTTATTCCTCTGGTTAAAACTTTGTAAGAGCTAGATAGTGCCTGCATTATAATCTTGAAATACAGTTGAAATTAAGCTCTTTCTCAATGCCCTGTACTTTTGTTTTAGTTTCTGGGCAACAGTTTCTTTTCTTAGATTATCCTAATCCTGTGTAATTGTGTCTAACATAGTACGAGACCTGCTCTTGTACTTGATCTTACTCCCTTTTAAATGGATTCTCCCATGTCTTTGGTCTGTAAACACTGAGCCTCAAGGACACACTTTGTCCACACTGAGCTGCTTAGAGAAACCAACAAAGTGTGAAGTTAGAAGGCAGGATTCCAAGGAGAGATTTTAAAAGGTAGAAACAGACACACTGACAAGGCATTGCTGAATAGGGTCCTGAATTAGATGCCAACTGTTTCATGTTTAAATTGGGCCTCCAGTAACCCATGATCATCTTCGCTTCCAACTAGGGTAACAGAATTATCAAGGACAATAGTACAAAAATGGAAATTTCTTTTTTTACTTTCTGAACAAAGATCATTCATTGTTCAAATATATACATACCAAAGAAATGTAACAGTCATGAAGTTCAGCACCAAGAAAGAAGAAATCCATATTGGCCAGAAACAATTGAACCACCCGAAAGTAAGATATAAAGAAGACACCTTTCAGAATGCTTAATTTAGCTGCTAGCCCATGAAAAATACCAGATTCAAAGGAAGCACATCAAAGAAAATAAAAAGAGTGTCTAAGATTCCAGGTTTCCAACCAAGATCAGTAAGATAAATATGTGAAATAAAATGGCTATGGAATTTTGACACTAACAGTTCAGCTAAAATAGCTTTTGCTAGCAAATGAATGATTCTGGAATGAAAAATCTCAGGTCTTCGGTTCATACATTTGCTCCAACCTAGGAACAAACCTTTGTCGGGTCCCTGTAAAAGCACTTACTCTAAATTGTCAACTATTTTCCCATGATTCTGTGGGAATATCATCACTATCCATATTTTTCAAGCATTTTTTCCAAAAATAAAACCATGCTGAATTCATTTTTGTTAAACATATTGCTTTCCA
This sequence comes from Tupaia belangeri chinensis, assembly GCF_000334495.1. Classification (NCBI taxonomy): domain Eukaryota; kingdom Metazoa; phylum Chordata; class Mammalia; order Scandentia; family Tupaiidae; genus Tupaia; species Tupaia belangeri. The sequence continues at coordinate 1,712,780 of NW_006204238.1, forward strand.
ATAGAAATAGAAAGGGTCTTTTCTTGCCTAGACCCTCACCTTATCTTCCTATTCCGTAGATTCTCTTTGTTTTTCTGAAACTTTTTATCACTCCAAAGACTACAGTATGGAATACACATGAGAAAACTACAGCATAGACTACATTAAGACCAAAGATACTTTCAATGATGCAAACCATCAAAACAACCCCTCACCTCACCTTCTTTCTACAACTTTATTCCACATAAATTTGTCCCCCACTGCCTTGGTCCATTTGGGCTTCTAAAACAGAATATCACACACTGGGTGGCTAGGAGCCACAGAAATTTATTTTTCACAGTTTATGACACTAAGAAGTCCAAGATCAGTAAGAACTAAATACTTGCATTTACATATACAAAAGCTTTGCTGTGAAAGCATATTTGCCTACAAACATATAAAAATACTTGCTTACTAATTTGATGAGAAACTATATAAAAATATATTGCAAAAACATTCATCATCTCTGACCCTGGAAAGATCAATTCCATATTTTATATTATATCAAACAAAAACAGTTTTAGGTTGTTTTTTTAATCCCTTATCTAGAAGTATTTGAAAAGGAAGACAGACACAAATCATTCATCTTTACTCTTAAAATGGCTGTGAAAAAAGTTAAATTAAAAAATCATGTACACTGAAGTACCTAAGTCCAAAATGAGTTCAGATATTTGGCCACATAAAATATGATCATCTTCAAGAGTAGAAGTAAAAACAAAGGCTTTATAAGAAGTGTTGTTTTTTTTAAAAAGGATTTTTAATTTTTATTTATTATCATTATTCTTCATCTTTGACCAGAGAGAGACAGAGAGAAAGGGAAAGTTTGTTTTTTAAAAAAAGGATTTTTAATTTTATTTTATTTTTAATTTTTATTTATTATCATTATTCTTCATCTTTGACCAGAGAGAGACAGAGAGAAAGGGAAAGTCAGAAAGCAAACCGCCAGGTCCAGGACTTAAGCCATAGTCGGTCTAGGACTCGAGCCATGGTCAGCCATATGTGAGTCCAGTCTTTCAAACACCATGCCACCTACCAGCCCCTTATTTATTTATTATTGTTACTCAATTTGACAAGAGAGAAACAGAGAGAGAGAAAAAGAGGGAGAGTGAGACAGCAAGCCACCAGGTTCAGAACCTGAACTGCTGTCGATCATGTGAGAGTCCAGCACCTTAACCACCATGCCATCTGTTGGCCCCATAAGTAGCTTTTTCTTTTAATTAATTAACTTATTTTTTATTATTATTTATATTTTTATTATTATTCCTGTATTAAATCGCTATACATCATTTAGATTGTGAAGAGACTTCACCCAGCATGAAGTTTTTAAAATCTATTAACACAAGTGGTATTTTGATATTTTGGCTGCTGGAAAACAAAAGCTGTAGTATCAGCAAAGTTCTGAGATAGCTCACTTCTGAATATCCAATTCAGTGTACTTAAGGTTAATTAAAGTTGACATTGACTTTAGTTTTAAAGATAAGCAAAATTCACACACACGAAAACTCCTTATATGTTTCTATGTAGAATAACAGTAGGTAACAGGATTCTAGAAGTTAAAAATTATTTCACAACCTGTGACTTCAGCTTGGCAAACAACTCAGGTTCCAAAACTGATTCATCTTAAAATGTAAGCTCTTGGGAACCAGCAGTTAGCGTAATGGCTATGTCACTGGACTCCCACGTAGTCGACTGCGGTTCCCATCCCAGACCTGGTGGCTTAAAACTCACGCCGGGCGCGTGTGCGTGCATGCCCAAGATCCCAAGAGGAGAATGGAGGAGAAGGGATTGCGGTGTGACCATCCCCCCTGGGGGGGGGTGATTTCTCGCTTTCTGTCTCTCTGTCTCTGTCTGGCGAGCGCACATGCCCTATAGCAAAAACCTCTCAAAAAAAAAAAAAAAGTAAGCCCTTATAAAAAGAGTGTGTCTTTATCTACACATATATTTTAGAGAAATCAGATAATCTTTGAAGCAGCCTTAGTGTTTCCTTTAAAGTTGTCTGGACCAGCAGATGGCATAACAGTTATGTTGCTGGACTTCTTTGTAGTCAACTGTGGTTCAAGTCCCGGACCCAGTGGCTTAAAATTCATGCTGGGTACGTGTGTATGCATGCCCAAAATCACAAGAGGAGAATGGAGAAGGGATTGCGCAAGGCCATGCTGGCCCCCCCAGGGGTGGTGGTTTCGCACTTTCTGTCTCTCTGTCTTTCTCTCTCTCTGGCAAGCACACACACCCAATAGCAAAAATCTCTCTAAAAAATGATAATAATATTTTTTTAAATGTTTTCTGGAAATAACCATTGTATTAACTTCACGGAAAGGATTAGCCAGCTTCTCATTGTTCACTTGCAACTGACAAAGAAAAAGAAGTGGAAACTACAGAAACTGTGGCCCAACTTTATCTTGCTGATCTGCTCCTGTTTGTACCCACCTTAGGCCAGTCACTTACCTATTCAAGAAACCTTCCCAGTAGAGTACGACAGGATGAGACTCCTGAATCACTTCCTGTAGTCTCTACTAGATATTGACCGTCGTGTCAAGTATTAAGGGTAAAGCTTTTAACTGGCAATTAATATATTGTGGGTGACTTTTTATTTTGTTATTAATTCTGTGAATTGTGTTTCGATAACTCAAAAGCATGTTTTTGAGATACTAAGTGGTACTGCACAGTTGTCACTTTATTGAATGTGTATGAAAGTTCCATGAAGTTTATAAAGATACCCTTGTGTAACTTCAGGTATTAGAATTAAATCTGGAAAAAAAAAGAAAAAGAAAAAAAAAGAATTAAATCTGTTATTCCCCTAACTTCCCCCCCCCAAAAATAAAAGAAGAAAAAGAAGTCCAAGATCAAGGCACTTGCACATCTGGTATCTAATAAAGGCCAGCTTCTTGGTTCATAGACAGCCATCTTCTCACTGAATCCTCACATGGAGAAAAGAGCAAGAAAACTCTCCAGGATCTCTTTCATAAGGACACCAATCATATTCATGAGGGCTACTTTCTTATAACCAGATTACTTCCCAAGGCTCCCTTCCTAATATCATTGTATTAGGGGTTAAAATTTCAATATGTGAGTTTAGAGGAGACACAGACAGCCAGACCATAGCACTGGTGAACCAGTTTTCTCTGCCAAGCCTACTCTATGCTATCATACCCAAGCTGTAAGTTGATCCATCCATCACTATTTTTTATAGAATTATTTGTTATTATTATTTTTCATTTTTGACCTGAGAGAAACAGAGAGAGAGAATAAGCTGCCAGGTCCACGACTCGAACCACAGTTGGCCATGTCAGAGTCCAGTGCCTTTAAACAACATGCCACCTGCCAGCCTCCATCCATCACTCTTTATATAACGAATTGCAAAAGCCATCCATTCTCTGTTGGCCCATAAACTGAAGAAAGCAAAACAAGTTTCCACTGACCAGACCAACCATCACTGTTGAGTGAACATAGGTATCTGCAAGGTGAAAGATACGGATGTCTCTATAAAACTGTTGCTAACCAATTAAACTCTGTCTTAATCATAGGTCTTACATTATTATTCAACAAACACATGGTAGGAAGACCTATCAAGTTCCCTTAAGAACTTTCTTTCCTTCTTGTTTAAGTTCTACCTTTTCAAGCAAGGTTATATCTCACTAATAGAAGACTATGTAAGAAAAAACAGGAGTTTAGCCTCAAGGTGGTCCAAAAATGTTCCTTCTCCCAAGCAAAATTATAAATCAACTCCAGTAGATGAGTCTTGGCTCCTGTGCAGTCAACTTGTTCTCCCAGAAACCATCACCTTGATTAGTCTACAAGTTTTTCATGAGAAAGTTGCAGCAATTCATCCCCTTTATTCATCTTTTCCCGGGGGAGGGGGGAGGGAGGGGATAAGCGATAAAAAAGATTAATAAAGCTACAAAGCCTAAGAGAGCATTTAGTTAGAATTTCTCCAAGAAAAAACTACTTTAAGAAAAAAGTACATTAAACAATAAAGTATTATCCCTGTCTTGAAATTAACATGACATTGTATAAACACACCTACCTATTCTGGATTTAAGAATATTTCCCTCATCTTTTGGATTCTATCTTTTTCCTTATGCCTGGCTAGTGCTGCTAGTTAAAACCATTGTTCTTGCCTTTCGCCACTAGTCCACCTAAACCTCTGTACTGAATCCTGTATGAGATCCCTGAATACAATCCATTTTCCCCATTCTATTAGACTGTCTCAGACACTAAGTAATGCATCTTCTAACGATGGATTTTCCTATAACCTCTGTTCAGTTTGAAACTCCAAATGTATAACCCAAACTGCCTTCTTAAAGTCCAAAAGCATCCCAAACTGGCTTAACATCTGAGGTTCTAACCTCTAATTTATCCCTCCAACTCTCTTTGTCTTGCTAATAGCCCCCAGCTCTGCCTTCTCCTGGCCCTGCTTCCTCCTGCTCTAACATTGCTTGATTATTTACCACTAAGGCCAGATGCTGACTAGAAAACATGATGGAACTCTTCAGCCAATCACTCGCCTGAATAAGAAAATCATCAGAGACCTAGAAATCATTTCCACACAAGGCAGAAAAAAAGGATCCAACTGATCATTTCAAGCATGAGTTACAGTTAAACTGATTTGATGAGAAAGTTAAATGAGAACTCCATTATTTGGCAAACAATGTTACCAGTTTGTAAAGTTGAATTTTAGTTTTGCCTTTTGTTGTTTTGTTTTGTTTTTAATGATTCAATGAGCATACCCTAGCCACATGTAGAGTGATATATTTGTTAAGTTTTCATTATTGTTGCAATATAAAGGGCAACTATCACAAGAAATATTTTAATCCTTGTAAGGAATTAGCATAACATAGCCATCAAATATTTCACCTTCATGGATACTTGAAGACAGTTTTTAAATCTTGCTACATTCTTCCACAGTTTTCTTCATTCCAATCTTAACATCAAAGATGAAATTCCTGAATGTGTAAGACTTAGGTCTTTACATTAAGTTTTAGTACTACCTCTGCACAACATCTCTGAATCATTTCTGTCTCAGAGTTCACCATTGGTCATTTACTGTGTGATCGGTGAAATATGCAGTAGTTTTGCAAATGGTACAATATTCTAGTGGAAGATATAGTGCCTGGGCCCCTCATTCTGTCTACCTCTGGTTTGTATCAAGTTGACACTGTGTAGGTGAGTTCACTCATCCTTAATACATTGTTTAAATATACAGTAAAAGCAATATTCATGGAGTGGTATAAATATCATACTCCCAAATTACAACAGTTTTATTTAAATACTTCCATCTTCTACAAAACTCAATGCTTTCAATGTTTCCACAACTTAAGATTTAAACAGACTAAAAGAAATGCTCTGAGATGAATGATACAAATATATATATATATTTTTTTAAAGACATTATTGCCTTTTTCCAAAGTATCCTTTTCAAGCAGTGCCGATTGCAACTTTGGGGGAGAATAGTAGTGAACACATGGATCATTCTAAGGGGGTAAGATCTGTTCTATAAAACATTCTATTTGTAAAACTGTTTCTCCACATCCATTGAGGCGGTCAGGGCGAGAAAAAGAATAGATGGTGTCAGCAACACCAGGCTACATTCATCATTAAGGCAACAGGACTAAGAATTAAATTACTGTACTAACTTCACACAAGGTGAGTTAGTACAATACACAACCGGAAAGCAATATCTATTATTAATCACCAGTCTCACTGATGAAAAGGACTTCTTGTTCTGATTTTCTGGAAATTTCACTTTACTAAGCAAGCAGTTTACATTGGGTATAATGAGTGCTCTGAAAGAGAAGAAAAAACCTCTTCACTTTTATCCCCCAATTAATTGCTAAATAAATGTGTGAACTATCTCAGAACTTAGGAAATAACTTAAGACTCTTATTTATATGTTTATTGAAAATAACCCCTAAAATCCAGGAAGAATAAATATTTCCTTATATCATCAGCATTCCTAAGACCTATACCTGCAGTTCTGGTTCCAAATTGTTCTAACATTTATTCTTATATATAAAATAAGAACAGATTCATTCAGAAAGAAAAAAGTCAAAAGAAGTGTGTATGTCAGTATTTATTTCATTTTATTTCATCATTAGTACTCCCTTTTAGGATGATTCAAATAAAATGGTTGAAACAAACATGAATAAGCTTGGTTGAAAAAAGTTACATTAAAATCATTTTTCTTTTGAGAGGAATGCATAGCGTATCTAAACAAATAGTTGCAGTAGATGAAGAGCTTCCTGACATGAAAGATGGCAACAGATAGTCAATAACGTAAGGTAACACCGAGTCATAGACCAAAACCTTAGCTGAAAGCTTCAAAGACCCAAAGAATTACTAGTGAATAACATTTAAATCCATTGATATGAGAAGAATCTGAAGTATTTTTCCAATGCAGATGTCTGTAGAATAATGAATTCAGTAAATACTTCACTTGACTTTTATTGAGAACTTTCTCAAAGAAAACCCATCTCCTGACATGAGTTTAGCAGTGCAATGCAGTGAAATTCAGTTGTTGTTGAGTGGACCCCCTTGCCTCTGCTTTCTGTAACTGTGGGCAATCACTAGACACAACATTTTTCGAAAGTGTAATCCAAAGCCCTGATGCCTGCCCGGATTCTATCCTTTCCAATTACTCTGACATCCTCAGTTCCTCTCATAGGAAATGAATATTAGCCTCTGTGCATCTCACCTCCTCAGTGATGTCCTGTCTCAAAGGCCAATGCCAGAAATCAGCCAGTTCTTACCTGACCCAGACACACAATTGAATGGTGCTCCACAGGTGTTTGGCAGATGAACTAAGGGAGAAGCTTCTGCAATTTTCATTTTCTACAGTCCTACTGTCTGGTGCTTAAATCACATTTTCCTTTTCTCTTACTTAATTTAAGTGCATGTTAAAATAGTTAATAAAATGAGACCACCTTTATAGCTTCTGCCATTTACTAAAATCTGCCAAGTTGGTGTACTGTTTTTACCACTTGACAACCCATTCCATGGGGCCTACTCCCGACTGACATGAGGCGCTGTGGCATCATCCATGAAGGATGAAAAATTTGTCCAGCAGCCAATTCCCTAACCAGCATACTACGTAAGATATGACGTAGGCCTCGGTCTGGACACTTGAAGAAAGCCGGGTAGGGGACAGGGGTAGAAAAGCTACATTTTTTTCCTTATGCAAAAACTACCTCTGATACCATTTCCTTGTGCTTGCTGGCAATTCTAGAAGCAGACGGACTATTTGTTCCTCTATGGGGATTTTCAAAGCCACAGGATAATAGTTTCAAAGAAAAGGAAGGGGGAATGATGAAATAACAACAATGCCATTACCCTTTCAAGGAGAAAAACTACCCGCATATTTTAACTGGGTGGTCCAATTATTACAAATGAACATCTATTTTTTATTTGTTTGTTGGTAGTATGACTTAGCCTAGAAAGGATTTAAGGCAGCTTCAAAGGAAACTTATAATACAGCAAGATACAATAACTTTAAAACACATAAGGGGAAAAATCAAATAACCGCTAAGGGAAAGAAAAATGAGAGGGAGACAGAATTTAGTAAATGAAATTTGTGTTCCGTTCTTTGCCTTGCTAAAGGTGAGCCACAGATTTTTCTCCTTATTAATTAACTATAAATTAATAAATGCACAAATAATAAGATGATGGCTTGTAGAATGAGGATGTAAGATTGAAGAGTCTCGAGAGATGTTTTTGAAATAGGATTGTGGAATTCTTTGTAGAATAGGCATTGGTGTCACTAACAGATGGATTTATTTTGTGTTGCAGGCAAACATGAATATTGTATGACTGAGGAACCATTATAGCTTTTGTGTGTATGTGTGTGTTTGCCAGTAGGCTGTGCACTTGCCAGAGAGAGAGAAAGCACCCTCGTCACTGAAATGTGGTCATGCTACAATCTTTTTTCTCCATTTCTCCAGCCTGTTAGAATTTGGGGCATGTGGGCACATGCTCCGGAGTATTTTTCAAGCCTTCAGGCCAGGATTCATACCTCAGTCTGCCATGTGGGATCTGGCTTTTGATGCACAGCACTTGACCACTGTATCAGAAAGCCAGCCCTCTGTTACAGTTTTCATCACCAAGATACTATATATTAGAGCTAATCTGAAAGAACAGCTTTATTGTGAGTTTACATATTTCAGTTAGTGACCACGCCATGAAAATTTCCCAATGCAGAGAAGCATTCATGATTTGGAGCCTGAAAGCTGATACCCTAGGATTGATTCCACGCCAAGGAGAGATGAGCAGTGACACTTAGAGTAACACTTGTTATCTGGACCCAACTCTGCTGACCAGAGAGCAGTTCTTTGAACACCATAGAAGAAAACCCACCACTGGATTTAGCAGTAGGGAAAAATCACTTCCTTTGCCACAAGAGTAGACAATACTCCACCATAATTTTGGATGGTTTATTACAACATGTGCTGGAGTTGGCAGCTAGGAAATTGATTCACCACACAGAACTATTCTATTCAAGAATCTTGTGCATGGATTGGCTTCACAGTACAGAGGTAAGCCTCTGCTCAAGAGAAGCTGGATCTCGCATGGCACTTATGGTTCAAATCCCTGACCTCATTATCCTGAAACATGCCTGGCATTCACATAAGTGCCCAGGATTTGATGGCCTGAAGGTCTGGAGGAAGGAGATCTGTGCGACCAGACCCTAAGGAGAGTACTTCTCTCTTTCTCTTTCATGTGTATATGCACAGGCTCTATCATGAATAGGGGGAAAAGTTTAATTGTATGTATGAATGACATGGCAGGATGATTTTTTTAAATCACTGGTGGTTATTTTTCACTTTTCCCCAAGTAGTCAAAACATGAGAAATATTATAGCTCTTTTCTTATTGCTGTTTTCTTTATTGACAAAAGAGTCATGTAGAAAACTGACATTAAAAATGTTCAACTGGGGACCAGTGGATGTACTGTGGTTACATCACTGGATTCCCATGTAGTTGACCATGGTTTGAGTCCTGGACCAAGCGGCTTAAAAACTCACGCCAGGCATGTGTATGTGTGAGCCCAAAATCCCAAGAGGAGAATGGAGGACAAGGAATTACAGACTGCCATCTCCCCTGAGGGATGATTTCTCACTTTCTGTCTGTCTCTCCAGTGAGCACACATGCCCTATACCAAAAATCTCTCCAAAAAAAAGTTCAACTGACTTAAAATGCCTCTTAGTTCTTTTTTTATGCTATTCTATTTTCCTATGACAACAACACAGAGAAAGAATCAAGGACCTTTTTATACTGGCCAAAACACTGACAACATTTTAGGCATATGTTAAAATTTTCACCTTAAGGCAGATTTGTGTTGGCTATTTTCTTGACACCAGCAGGGTGAGACATGGTCACTCTCCAGGGGACACCAACATGCCAAATAGTGTCCTTGGAAATATAATGCCTTATTTCACAGCGTAAGATTCAGATTTCCAAAACTTCTTCAAGACTGGTTCTGGTCCCAAGTTATAATGTATCACAGAAAATAGCCAAAATAGCCTTGCTTTGGTTGAATATTCTGGTCACTGGGAGGCTGAGGAAGAGTGAAATTCACCCCTAGAGCCTCTTGGTTTCATTTCTGAGGGCTCCCTGGTGACTCAAGGACCAGAATAACAGCATACTACATGCTCTTTCACTCCTATCCAGATTCACTTACCTTGCATCCATAGACGTAACCAAACATCATCCTAGTCACACTAATCCTAACACCAGGAGCAACTTCTATTCACAGAGGGTCTACTTACTACATGCCTGTTACTGTCTTAAACATTTTATTATGTTATTCCACTTACTCTTTACAATAGGCTTACGAAGTTGATATTATTGCCTTCACTTTATATTATCACAAAGGAATCAAAAGTCAAAGAAGTTAAGTCATTTGTCCAAGATTTTCCAAGATCACTCAACTAACAAGTGATTAGGCATAGAAAGGTAAGTGTGAGGCTACGAAAATTTCTTTCAATCCTTGAAGAAATAAACCATATAAATTTAAAATTATTTAAAACTTTTGAAAAATTTTTCTCACATATTTTGTTAACCAATCATGAAATTGCTAGGGAATACAGCAGTTCCCTCTTACTCACAGGGAATATGTTTCAAGACCCCAGCAGACACCTGAAACCACAGATACTAGCAAACTATACATACACCATTCCTTTTTTTGTTTCGTTTTTGTTTTTGTTTTTGCTGTCCATACATACCTATGATAAAGTCTATAAATTAGGCACAGTAAGGAATTAGTGAAACAATTTTCAATTATAACAAGGTACTGTAATAAAAGTTTTGTGAACATGGCTTTTTCTCTCCAAATACTTACCAGAGCCAGCCTGGTGGTTAAGGTGGCTGGATCCTGTATAGCTGACTATGTAGTTGGAGACCTGGACTGGTGGCTTGAAAAACACAAGGGAGCGTATGGGTTCATGCCCAAAAGTCTTGAAAGGAGGGAGAAATAGAGAAGGGATTATGGTGTGATCATCCTCCATGGGAGGGCTTTCCCACTTGCTCTCTCTCTCTCTTTCTCTCGAGGGCTTTCCCACTTGCGCTCTCTCTCTCTCTCTCTCTCTCTCTCCTCTAAAGCAAGCACATGCATTCTGGCAAAATTAAAAAAAAAAAAAGCAAGCATATGCATTCTGGCAAAATTAAAAAAAAAAAATTATTATAATGTACCATACTCACTTATTTTTGGACCACATTGACCACAGGTAATTAATACTGCTGAAAACAAAACCATAGATAAGGGGGGACTACTATATAGTCAATTAAGCATAAAAGACCCCATGGAAAACACAAGGTCTGCCTCCAGACAAACTGAACAATAAGGCACCATGGAATCTGTGAGTCTGTCACAAGTGCTATGTGTTAGCCTACACAAATAAAATAATGGCCATCTAAGTATCAAAACCTTCAAGTCTCCCTACCAAATTGATAGCCCTCCATCCATAGTCTATGTTAATTTTTCAATCATAATTCACCCAAAGAGTCACACTAACTCAAACTCCCTGAAAACGCTCTACTTGTTGCAAGGAGTTCAGCAAAATTCTGTCCAACTAAATAAAGGCTTAGCAAAATGCCTACAACTAATCCATGGCCTGTGGGTTCATTAGGAGATAGTTTGGGAGGTCAAAGCTTACACACAAAGGAAAACAAAACATGTGTGAATGTAGCTGAATCTTTCTGTCCAAAGCAGTGCTGGAAAATTCATGTAAACATACAAACACACTGAGCTGTATTGTGAAAGGAGCCACTTGTTTTACTAACACAAGTTGGTATGGTGCAAGATTTTTCTTGGCAAATAAACAGAACACAATGGAAAAATTTGTAAACAATGGGGTTTCTGGCAATATTTTACAAACTGAATGAACAGCCTTTCCAAAAGGTAAAAAAAAAAAAAAAAGGAAAAAAAGAAAAAAAAAAGAAATGGAAAACAAAAAAGAAAAAACACTCCTCTACTTCCTCTACCTCCCTTGAGATACTATTCACATATAATCACTTTCGAAGTCAAAGCAGATGAAGAAATATGATTCAATGACCAACAAGAGCATGTTAAAAGGACCATTTGGTCACTAGAGAGCTAATCTTCCAAGTGTGCAATATGGGGAACTATGTAGGCCAAGCCATACTGGCCAGAAGGAGAAGTCTCTCCACAATGGTCACATGCTAGAGTTCAGAAGGTGAAGAAACCACTTCATTTCCCAGAATCCCTTTACGTGTAGTCATCGTCACAGTGACGGAGATTCAAATACAAGTATTGCTTTAGTTATCAAATGTTACTATAGAGACCAAATGTTCTTGTTTAAACACAAATTGCATAGGAAAAAAAATGGCTGAAGTTCCAAAGTATAGAAAAGAAAAATTCCCCAAAGTTAAGGTATACAATGTTGGCTTAAGAAATCTGAGCTTAGGGGCAGCAGGTGGCATGGTGCTTAAGGCGCTGAACTCCCACATAGCCAACTGCAGTTCAAATCCTGGACCTGGCTTACTCACTATTCCTACGTTTTTCTCTCTGGTCAAATTTTAATAATAATAATAAATAAAATTTTAAAAATAATTATTTATAAAAATAAATCTGAGCCTGCACACATCATTCTGAGATCAGTGCCTACTCATGTATGTGTTAAAAATGCAAAGGACTATGAATTGAATCTTTTTTTAGATCAGTTTATTTCCAAAATGTTTTTAACTGAAAATTTTATACATTTTATGTTACTGTACAAAACTACATATGAAAGACAATCAGTGGGATTTGGCACGCAACTCTGATTCCTTTTCCCTAAGGAATTCATACTAATCCATAATTATTGTAGCTAAGAGGCTAATTCTTGTACAATTCTCAATCCTTTTCTCATTTTGACACATTAGGTTTATTCCAATTGTTTCATACTTCAAGGTTTCCACCATCCAAGTTTATAGATGCTACTTAAGCACTTAAAGTTTATCTTCACTTGACCAAGTAACCAATGTTGACAGATCGTTAGCAACTCGTGTATGTGTGTTTATGCCTTTCTTATGTTCATATATTAATTATGAACACATGTATAATGTATATTTATGATTTTAATGTATAATGTATATATATGATTTGATATGTACACTAATATAAGAGTTGAAAATTATTTTCTTTGACTTTCAAGAATAAAGCTATATGTAGACATACATACATACAAGTATGTATTTTTTTTGAAAGATAGAGATTTTTGCTATGGAGCACATACACTTGCCAGAGACAGAGAGACAGAGAAATCAAGAAATCTTTCTCCAGGGGGGATAGCCATGCTGCAGTCCCTTCACCTCCCTTCTCCTCTTGGGACTTTGGGCACACACACACATACTCCTGGTGTGAGTTTTAAGCTGGTGGGTCCAGGACATGAACCTCAGCTAACTACATGGGTGTCCAGTGACATAACAATTATGCCATCTGCTGGTCCCAAGTATACTTTTTTTTCTCATTTAAGAATATATCTTGGACTGCTTTCCCAATATTAATTTATCTCATTCCATTTAATCTTAAAATTAGGGGCAGCAGATTGCATAGTGGTTAGGGTGACTGAATTCCCACTTGGCCAAGTGCAGTTCAAGCCCTGGGCCTGGTGGCTTAAAAATCACATTGGGTATGTGTGCGCACATGCCCAAAATCTTGAGAGGAAAATGGAGGAGAGGAAATTGCAACATGGCCATCTCCTCTTGCGGGTGATTTCTTTCTCTCTCTCTCTCTCTCTCTCTCTCTCGCTCTCGCTCTCGCTCTCGCTCTCGAGTCCCAAGCAAGCACATGTCCCTTATGGCAAAAATTAAAACAATAAAATAAAATATCATATAATCATAATAAAGATTTGCCTGAACTTAATCATCCATCCCTCTACTTAGGAGGAGTAATTTCTCAATCTGTACAACTAAGGGTACTTAAGGCCTTCTCCAAGAAGAGTATCAAAGAAGGATTATACCACATGCCATCTATTCCTTACTCTGTGTCCTGATCTGCGTCACTACACAAACTGAGCTGTTATCCCCAACTGCAACTGGTCTTTCTATCTCTGCTCTTGCCCTTCTGCATTCCATTCTTCACACAGTAGTCAATGAGTTGTCAAGTAAGTCATCTTATTCCATTCCCTTGCTAGGAACCTCCCAATGGCTTCCATTCATACAAAGAATAAAGTCACAGTCAACCAAGCCCTTTGTGATCTAACCCATGGCTACTTCTATCTCATCCCCTGTGACCCCCACACACTCATTTCACTAACATATTTCCTTTCTTGCTCTTCCACAACTGCACCAAACCCCTCCAACTACCTTCCTTTGCATCTGCCATTCTCTCCCACATAAACCATCTTCCCTTTGAAGTCCTTGGCCCCCTCCTTCATGTAATTATTGAAGTCTCTGTTTAAATGTACTCTCTTCAGAACAGCCAGGTAGCATGGTTGTTAAGGTGGTTGGATCTCACATAGCTGGGTGTGCAGTTCGAGTCCCAGACCTGGTGGCTTGGAAAATATACCAAGCATGTGTGAGTATGTGCCCAAAATCCTGAGAGGAGAAGGGATTGCAGGGTGACCATCCCCCTTGGAAGGGTAATTTCCCACTTTTCCTCTTTCTCTTTCTCTCTCTCTGTATCTCTCTGGTGAGTGAATATGTGTTATGGCAATAAATACATATCCTCTCCTCAGACAAGCCTTCCCTGATCACCATATTTAAAATTGCCTTTTACTTTGCTATAGTTGTCTTTGAATCACTGGTCATTAAATAAATGTTTATTACAAAAATCACATAATTATTTATGTTTCTTCATTAGAATAGAAGCTCCAAACCTTGTTCTCCACAGTAGCTCCAGTCTCCCTAGAAACATGTATAATACTGGTGGGTGCTAAGTAAATATTTACAGGACAAATGAATGAACAAATGAATGCATAAAAAAGAAATACTACGAGGGAGCTACATCACATGTAGATTTTGAGACTTTTAGAGAGTTCTTGGAGGCATTTTCCCTGGATTGGCTCCAGTATGTACTTCATTTTGTATTAGTACTTTATGCTACCAAATCTTCTCCACAAGAAGACTGTCTAGATTTTCTGTGAAAGCAGACAATTGTGTAATGACCCTAAGGATTCATTATTCCATGAGTACTACTGAACTCTGTTGCCTGAGTTTTTCCATTTAACTTCACCCTTTGTAGTCTTGCTGAACATGACCTGCACAGTTATTCATGAAGACTAATGACAGCACTGGAAAGACAAATACCTCTATGTCTGAGTAGTGTTCTGCTTTTCTTTGGAGTGTGGTATCAAAAAGAATCCTCATAAATAAATATTTTATTGTATTGATTTATTCTCATTTTCCTGTGAGTCTAAAATAACTGGAAAAACAGCTACCATCATCATCTCCCATTTACAAACACTCACAGTTTGTATATGGATCTGACCTTCAATAAATAGAGCTAGTTGGCTTGTTTGTAACAAGCATTCATGGAATGAGAATCAGTTGGAGATTCCATTAAGCAGAATATAAGTAGACAGTGTTAACTCTTTCTTTAATAGAATAGTCTACCCGCTGACTTTCCTGTTGTTTCTGCTCGTATAATTTTTTTAAGGGCAGCAATTTGAGCTGATTGCCTCCACCTTATTGGACCCTACTCATATCAACCAAATTCAGAGGAATTTCCCAGTGGATAGAAAAAGCTTAGTTCACCAGGTGGTGAGAGACCTGGAATTCACAGGAGGAAAATGAGCCTGTGAGTCTCTCCACCAATAGTACAGAACCTGCAGTGGAGTCAATGCCTTTCCTGGTTTGGTTTTGTCCCTTCATCTTTACCTTCATCTGAAGTCATCCTTAATGTCAGTTTTGACTTACCTTCATCTGGATTAAGATCCTGACAATTACAGTAAAGTGAAATACATAATTTTTATTTCTAATTTATCAAAGAGTTCTATAGCTTATTATTTGTCAAACATTTTTGTAAGTATTTGAAATATTATCTCATTTAATCATCACATCAACTCTCTAAGATCAAAGCTATAATCTATTGGTTAATTGATTTTTCCTAGTCATATAATTAGAGATGGTAGAACCAGGATTTGAACCCTACTAGTCTGACTCCAAGGTCTACATTTATATCCATAACTCTATTGCCCTATAACATCATTTATATTTGACAAGTGGAAGAGGGAGCACAAAGGCCTATACACATTTTTTTTTATTTAAAAAGCTATTTGTAAAATTTATCATTAAAATGGAATAGCAACAAAACTGCCATGTTCTCTTTTAAAGCATATCAATCACTTCAGCAAAACTTAACTTGAGGAGAAAAGTTTGTATTTGAAGAAAAAAGTGGTCCTTACTCACCGCCGATGGACTGCCTTGCCACACGCACACCCTGCTGCCTGAACTCAGTCTCTTACATACAACGTGAGGAGTCAGAGCTTTATTGATGGGTAGAGCATACATGAGAAGTTACTCTTCTGATAAATGCTATTTCCTCAGTAAAATTCCTCAACAAGGAGGGCATTCATAGAGGGGCTGGCCCAGGGTAAGAATCACAGACCAAGCAGTGTAAAGAGAGAATTGATGTAGGAGAGAAATTCATCATGGGGTGTTAGAGTCCAAACATGGTAAGAAAGACATCCATGCAATAGGGTGGTCTGACATGACAATTCCAACAGAGTGACCTGTGAGAAATGAGTAGATTCCACATCTGTGCAGGGGTTGGGTCATGAGGCACAGGAGTCCAAATAGGGAGAGAGAGACCTTCACAAAAGAGTATAGCCAGACAGAGTATCACAGCCCAACCCAAGTGAAGTAAGGAGGATGTCGATGTTACCATTACACTACTGTCTACACACTACAGCATGTTTGTATAGGTGAGTGACCAGGTGCAGACCTAAGCATGATGAGGAAGATGTCCATGCCTAAAGGACAGCCCAGACTGGGAAAATAAAAATTTGAACAGAAGAGGGATCCATACATTCAAGCAGCCAGAAGAGAATAGCAAAGCCCAAGCAAGGCAAAAAGAACATTCACATAAAAAGAAAAGATGGGCACACTGCATTAAAGTTCCAGTGTGGTAATGAGAGCATCCACCCACAAAAGGAGCAAGAGCATCAAGAGGCATTTGGATGCATACAGAGGTCAAATATGCAAAAATATTAAGAACAGTTGGGGCCCAATTTTTTCACTATTGAGCTTCAAATGTAGAAAGGGAGAAAACCGAAATCATTAGAATAGGATTAGAATCATACTGGGTTGTCGGAAAAGGCATAACATATTTTTCTATGGTTTTCTATGCAAAAATATATCAAGCCTTTTCTGACAACCCAATATATTAGTGTTCATTATTTTCAACTCATATAGATTAAGGAAATGAACATAATTATAAAAAGATGCATGCGTTTCTGAGAGGACTTCAAAAAGTTGTGGAAGATTAAATTAAATTACAAGTTTATTTTGGTACAAAAAATTGAAATTCATGCATAGTTTTGTCATAATCCACATTTTTTCATAAACTTTTTGATGACCCTGGTTGGAAGGGGGAACTGAATTTTTCAAAACTGAATCAAATAACAAGTTGTTTAAAAATTTCTTTTCAATCTAAATGATGTATAGTGATTGAATGTATAAATAATAATTTTAAAATTTTTTGACATATAAAAAATAATGACACAGAAAATTTGAAATTGAAATGATCAAATATATATTTCTCAACTATTAAACTAAAGAAGAATTGAGAGCCAATTTTGAAGAACTTTATCTGCCATGCTAAGGACTCCCAAAAGTAACCACCACGATGGATTGGGTGGTAAAATGTATAATCTAGTTCGTGATCAAGATAGGCTAATGGGTAAGAAATTTAGTCACTAAGGCAACTGAGAAAAGAGTCCAAAGAGTTTTAAAATTGAGATAACAGGGCTGGCCCATAGCACAGTGGTTAGCCACCATACAGACTGGGGACTCTGTGTCTCTCCCTTTATTTATTTCTCTCTTCTACACACACACACACACACACACACACACACACACATGCCCTCTAAAATAAAAATAAATGAGATAATAACTGAAAAACTTCAATAAAAGGAGTATAGGGGCCAACTGATGGCACAGTGGTGACAAGATGGAATGAAAACGGTTCTAGGTTCATGTCCCAGGACCTACCTGAGTACCAGGTATATACTCACATGCCTGAAAGCTCCACCAACAGAGACTGAGTGGGTCATTGCATGGGGACCATGTCGAGGCTATCTGTCTTTCTCCCTCTCATGGAATAAATAAACAAACTTTTAAAAGTAAATAAATAGAAGGAGTACAGCTTATTCAACTGTGAGGATGGCTTTTTTTTTTTTTTTCGTCTGAGGGAGACCAGTTGACTGTTCCTGTGGTTTAGTTCAAGGTAGCATTTGCATTGGTAAATTTGCCAAATCCATGTTTCTCTTCTTAGAAATACTATCTCAACAGTATCTCAGAGTTTATCAGACTTGGGGAAAGAGCACTTTGACAAAATTCACAAGAGCCTGACTAATAAAATCAACACGCCAATTTAATGAATAAAGAACACTTAGGTAATTTAGAGTTATGGGTTTAGGCTGACCAGCCAATTTTCTTGCTGCACCCATATTAGAGACAATTCCAGAAGATTATTTCATGAACTTGGAATTTAAAATTTATGTCTTTCTTTTTCTCCTCTTCCTTCACCTCAGATCTAATTTTGGCCCTTCTTTTCCTTCTTACACTGTGTCTGAAGAGACTGACCCTAATGGCCTGCACTCACAATTCAACCTTCTTTGCCAAAGGCTTCTGTTTGGGTTCAGCTATTGCGAGGCACCAGAAGAAAAATAGAGGGATAGAGAAGAGAACAGTTAGTGTTTTTTCCTTGCTCCCTCCTTGCTTGGTGCCACTTTTCTGGAAGGAAACTTATGCCTCAAGACTATAACAGCCGCTAGACATCTCATCATCCCTAGCTGCAGTTTCACTCACTGGACTCTGAGTGTTGAAACACCACCAACTTCCCCCCATCTCTTTAGCCTCTAGGTAGGTAATGATTTCTTGTTGATATTAATGTCTAGACCCACCTCAGTATCCATTATGATTTCCCTCGAACTGCCACATCTCTGTAAGTACCTTCATTAAAATTATCTGGGTTAAATTAAGATTCCTGTGGTGTATAATACAGTATTTTGAAATATTAAGCATTTTCATGTCCTACTTAGGGTGACCAACCACCTTGGCTTGCTCAGAACTGAGATAGGTTTCTGGGATGCAGGACTTTCCATTTTCCAGTCAGAAGGAGTTGGTCACCCAAACTCTAATTGATTTACCATATCTGCTTAGCACATCTATATTGTTATTTATTTAATATTTTTCTTAAAAATCGGTCCTATACCACAGCAGGTAAGTACTGTGCATAGGAGAGGACCCCACATGGCTCACAGTGGCTCAAATCCCAGCCTTGGTAGCTTAAAAAACACATAAAGTTTATGTGCATACACACTCAAAATCCTGACAAATGGAGAACTGAAGGAGAAGGGATTATAGCATAACCGCTTCCCATTCACAGTTCTCTCTCTCTCTCTCTCTCTCTCTCTGGCAAACACGTGCATCCTTTGCAATTAAAAAAATAATAATAATAATTCAACTTCATTCCTTTATTACTTATTTCTTTTAAAGGAAACTTTAAATCTTTACCTTAAATGGAAAACCACCCCAACTTGCCTTTGGTCAATTGAAGAAAATATATCACAGAAAGGAAAGTAAATTAAAACTAAGTGATAATGTTAAATTTAGCTAGATATTGTTGCTTTCAAAACAAAACAAAACAAAACAAAAAAAAACCTGAGTCTGAGATCTGCTCTTTCTATGCTTAAAAAGAAGAGATTAGTGAGTGTTAGACATTAGAAACATACTGACCCTAAAATGAAGCTTTCTGCTTGACATATCAAAAGGATTGGAAGAAAATTATAAGTGGATAATTTTCTCACCATCTGACTCTATGTTATTCAATGGTACAAAGTATTCCATCCTTCAGGATCAATGATTTAATAGAGTGTTATACAATATGCCAAAGTCGGTCTCTACTACCCTGCATTCCAATCTGCACAGGAGGATGAGACCAGCAGATTAACTGGAAGCTCACGTTAGCCTAACAAAATCCTCTTTGCCTCAAGACAGGGCTGAGATAGACATCACCAGCAGCTGTTTCTGACTTTATTTCTGTTACCATCCCTACTCAAATGGACATATATTTTTCTCTGAATATGGTAATAGTTTGATCAGAAAACAGTCAAATCATTTTTCAGTTAGCAATAATCGCACCTCAGATAAACCTCATTGGCCATACTGCCACTGCGCAAAGCTGAAAATAGTCAAATCATTTTTAAAAAGGAACTATGCAGTCTCTTTCAAGTAACTCTGTAAACATCTAACCTGATAGAGTATGGGTTTATTATCATTTTAACTCTCAGAATACACTCTTCCTTCTTTCCTTTTTCTGCTTTCCAAAGTCACTATTATATCCATGTTCTACCTGTAAATACAAAATATTATAGTGACTTGTTGGAAGGGGAGTGGGTAGGCAAATGAGTGGCAGTCCGGTCTAGTATCATAGACAGGTGACAGTATTGCTCAAGTTATAAGGATTAGTTTGCTTTCTCTAGGTGGAGAGAGGGCGAAATATTGATCTAGGCAGAATGAGCAGCATGGACAAAGACATATCATGGGAAAATGCAATATACTCAGGGACTGGAAGTAGTTAAACAAGGTCTGGGAAAAGATGATTATCAAAAAACAGTTCCTGGGGGCCAGCACGTGGCATGGTACTTAAGGTGCTAGATCCCACATGGTTGACTCCATGGCTCCAGTTCCGGACCCAGCAGATTGTAAAACTCACCAGGAGTGTCTGTACATGCCCAAAATCCCAAGAGGAAAATGGAGAAGAACAAACTGTGGCATGGCTATCTCTCCTGGGGTTGGGGAGGATGTGGTAATTTTCTATCTCTGTCTGGTGAGCACACATGTCCTATAGAAAAATCTTTTTTAAAAGGGGAGGAAAAGGGAACCAGCAGTTAGCGTAATGGCTATGTCGCTGGGCTCCCACGTAGTCGACCGCGGTTCGTGTCCCGGACCCGGTGGCTTAAAACTCACGCCGGGCGCGTGTGCGTGCGTGCCCAAGATCCCGAGAGGAGAATGGAGGAGAAGGGATTGCGGCGTGACCATCCCCCCTGGGGGGTGATTTCTCGCTTTCTGTCTCTATGTCTCTCTCTGTCTGTCTGGCGAGCGCACGCGCCCTACAGTGAAAATCTCTCAAAAAAAGAAAAAAAAAAAAAAGGGGGAGGAAAAGAAAACATAGTTCCTGAGTAAATTGAGGAGCCCAAAATTTATACAGAGTAGTGAGTATGTCATATAGTTATCTGTTTCTGGGTATACTATAATATGGATATACTACTTCTGTTTCAGAAGTTACTCTTTGTATGACCCTAGCAAATTACTTAACAATATAAGCTGCCATTTCTCCACCTATGAAATGAGAAAAAAAATAATTATACCTATTTCATTCAGAGTCATTATGAAGATTAAATTACCTAATACCCTTAGATCAGTGCTTCTCAGCTGGAGGATAATTTTGCCCCCAAGGAACACTTAGTAATGTCTGGAGATATTTTGATTGTCATGATGAAGGAGACATGGAAGCTGCTACTGGCATCGAGTAGGTAAATGCTCTTAATATCCTATCATGCACAGGACAGCCCTCCCATCCACAACAAAGGCTTGTTTTGAGCAAAATATTAAATCTAAATGAAAGAAACTGAAGTTGGGAAACCTGACTTAAGACTAAAGCAAAGCCTATAGTATGTAATCAATAAATGTTAACCAGTAGAGGAGGAGGGAGGTAAGGAGAAGGAAAAGTGGAAGGGAGGAAGAGGAGAAATCCTGTTCAGAGGAGATGATTTCACTGCAGCTGCTTTCTGTTACGGTAATGCTTGGACATCATACCCTGTCGTCATTGACTACACCCCTAGTCCAGCCACATCCTGCCCTTCTACATATGCAATTAGTCATACGGTGACTAAATAAGAATTACAAACTGGTGGGCCCTGAAAGGGAAGTCAAACACCTGACCAAAATGAACTTTTATAAAACAAGGACGGTGAGTGACCAAACAACCCCTCTAATTCTAAGGCCACCATCTCCTGCACCAGGAATAATGATCACAGGCCTGAGAATACATGGGAGGACCCACTAACCAACCACAGGGCTGGCAGTTCAATCAGTCTAGCAGCCTTGAAAGAGTGAATTATTCAACTCAGGTCTAATAGACCAGGCATGTATTAAACATGAACCATAGTGCACTGAACAGGTCTAGCACAGAAAACCTGAGAGGCCAAAAGACCACAGAATATCTTCCAATCCAAAGAATGGTGTGATGAACATAGGAATGGCTGGGGACAAGAACAGAGGGTCCTTGATAAGTGTACAGGATCATTGCTTGTGTAGCTTTCTTCATGCTAAGCTTCAGTTAACCACACTTTGGCAGAACAAAATTCAGAAGTGAGGCTCTGCCAACAGAGGCTTGAGCCACAAACCAAAAAGCAATCTGCACACATATATGATGTGGAAAGGGCTACTTGTCAGACGTTGGTTTTTCTCAGCCACAGGATCACATCCAGTGGTATCATCTTCAAATTATGAAGGACAGTTTGATTCTTTAACTACCCAGGCATGCAGGAAACCAATGAAGGATAATACTATATACTGACAAGTTAATGTCTCAACAGGAAAGACCAATTAGGAAACGTGTCATTTAGGGTGCTGCCTATACTTCCAGAATCAACTCAATGTCTGTTTGAACTGACATCTCTAGAAAATGACTAAATGCTGAGGCTTTGGAGTCGGACAGAATTAGTCTCCAATACTAACTCCACCGATCATGGACCATGTAATCGAAGAACATTTAACTAAACCCCAATTTCCTCAACTCTAGAATGGGGATGATAATAATGGCTACCTTGTGAAGTTGTCAGGAGGATTGAATGTGATAGTCCAGGTAGAATTCCAACTACCGTACCTAGCACCAAGTAAGTTTTGGGTAAATACCCACTGCTATGTGGTCCATGTCCATCAAATAAATCATTTTATTTTCACATACATTCTCCTGCATTTGAGAGCAAATGATTTAGATCCTGTCGATCATACATGTGTTGATTACTATAAGTTGGGGTTCAAAGGTCTACATAAACTACAAAATATAAGTATAAACAAAAACCATCACTCATAAATTTGTTCATGATTCTTCGTATGTGGCCAGAACCTTTCTTTAGTTTGATACATCTATTCAAATGTTTGTCCTTCTTTTCATTCTTTTTTTTTACATCACCATCACTTTGAGAAAAGATATTTCTTTTTTTCTTTTATATATATATATATATATAATTTGCGAGTCCACAGCTTTCTGATCAATCTGCTCTGAAATCTCATATTTCTCCTCTGTGTCGAAGATCTCACCTTCCTGGTGTCTGGGCTTCCGCAGTTTCTTTTTCTTGAAGTAAGCATTGGTAAAGTGCTTGGGGATTTTTACTTTGCTAATATCAATTTTCGTGGAGGTGGCAATGACAAATTTCTGGTGTGTTCTACACAATGGAACTCGATTGAGAACCAGCAGTCCAGTTACAAGTAGCAAGCCACTGTTCAGCTGCTTCAGGAAAACCACGCTATTGCCTCGGTGGCGTCCAGTGAGGATGATCAGAATGGTCCCAGGAGTGATGCTGGCTCACAGCTCTCTCACATGCTGACTGAAAGGTTTTTGGCTGTGGCTCAACAGCTTTTGAGGCACACCTTCAGTAGGATAATACCTAGGCATTTTATCCAGTTTAGCCACCCGGGTACCACCATTCTTGTCTCAACCAACTGGTTTTGTCGTAAGAACCTTCTTTTCCTTTTCGATCCTCGATTTAGTGGCCGAGTATTTCCTCTTGTAAGTGGCCTTCCTGGAATACATAGCAGACTGGGAATATCTGCTGATGCCACAGACTAGGACGGGGTTTCAGCTGCAATGGGGCTTCTTCTTCTTGGGCTTTTTAGCCTTAGGGTCACCCTTTTTAACCTTGCCACTGGTACCAGCCTTCTTGACTTCAGGTGTCTTCTCCTTAGTATCCTGCTTTGCAGCTTTTTCACCTGCCATCTTGTATGGTGGGAAAGAGGGATATTTCTTTTTAATAATTTCTCCCTTGTACATTTTTCCTTCTCTGCTGTGATGCTGGTCAACCAAAATCAGAATCTGTGAGCCACTGGAAGACGTTTGCCATCTAGTAGTTCCATCTCGGGAGCTTTTGTATAACATAGAAACAAACCAATTTCTTCCTGGAATTTAGAAGCTAAGCTATCTGAAAGTCTACCATTAGAATATAACTACCTCAGGGACTAGCAGGTGATGTGGTGTTGGACTCCCGCATGGCCAACCATGGTTCAAGTCCTAGGCCTGGTGGCTTGCTTTCTCTCTCTCTTTCTCTCTCTCTCTCTCATTAAATTAAAAAATAATAATAAATAAAATGAAATAAAAATTCTTAAAGAATATAAGTACCTCTAATGAAAGAAATAATTAGTAAAATGTAAGTCAGTTTTACATACAAAGGTAGAGTAGACTACTAGAATGATAAAAAGGAAGGATAACAGCAAGAATTTCATTAAATTGGTATTTCCTCCAATAGTTTAGTGACTCTCTCTCTCTCTCTGTGTCTCTCTGTCTCTCGCTCTGTCCTTCTCTGGTCCAATTATATATCAGTCTTCATTAGTAAGTGGACCATGATGAAATGTGTCATTATAGTTAACATTTTTTAGTGTCTACCACATGCCAGGCACTGTTCTAATTCTTCATCACTCTCATGATGTGGAAAGTATAACAACCCAGTTTTCTAAGAGAAGGAAAGGAAGGTTGGAGAGGTAAAGTGCTAAAATTACCCAGCTAGTAAGTGACAGATCTAGTGCATAAACGTAAGGGCTCCAGAGACTTTCCTGGTAACTGCTATACACTAATGCCCCTGAAGGGAAGGAGAGGAATATTGCCATTCAGACAGCGTTTGAAATCTAGACAACCCATTTCACAAAATAACACTAGATAATAAAGCTATCCTCTCATTGTAACAACAATTTAAATGATTTTTCTCCCTGCCAAAGATTAATGCTGGATTTTAAGGGGAGTAAAAAGTAAAGAGACTCTTTTAAATCATTAGGATTGGAGAGTTAGCCCAGAAAACATGCAGAACTTGGTGGTCATAATGGTCTTAATGAGTATTTTTGCTCTCCAAGAGTGTAACATTTTTACCAGAAAGGAATATGAGATTTTCTCCAAGAACTTTAACTTAACTATAAAGAACTGTTTAAAATTGTTCTAATTTTTCATTGCTTTATTCAGTTTAATTCACAAATTCCTGTTTCCCCTTAAGTGAATAAATCATAAACTCCATCTTTTTCCTCATTGGCTCACAAGCACCATCTAGTGAAGAAGTGGAATAATTACAGAAGAGTTCCTGAAGGAGATGGCTGAGGTGTAATAACAAAGTCTAATACTGCATCTTTTATCATTACTCTAAAATGGAATGAGATTTAAGTACAGCCTGTGACTAAGTTTAAAACTACTATGCATTTCAAATTTTGTTATTGTTTTTAATATAGAGAAATCGAGAATTACCCCCCTTTCCAACCCCTATTGGCCTTCTACTACAGATGACTATGGGATTCCAGACAGTATTTAAATGGTACTTTGCATGGTACCAATATCCCAGACTGGTTTTCAAATTTTGTTTTTTATTATTAGTCCATGCTCTGCTTTCTTCCCTCTCCCTTTCAATTATCATGCTCTGATATTTAAATATATTCACCTATCCATTTATTAAGGACAATTTCTGCCATCAAGAAGCTCACAATCCTGGGGCTGGCAGGTGGTGTGGGGATTAAGGGCGCTGGATTCCCACATGGCTGACCACGGTTAGAGTCCTGGACCTGGTGGCTTGCTTTCTCACTCTCTCTCTCTTCTCTCTCTCTCTCTCTCTCTCTTTCCTCTCTCTCTCTCTCTCGTCTCTCGCTCTGTCCTTCTCTGGTCCAATTAAAATAAATGAATATATAAAGTTAAATAAAATAATTCTAAAATAAAAAAAGAAACTCGCAATCCAGTACATTTAGACTTTCAAGGTATAAAGTATTACAGGTATTATGATAGAATATAGTGTAAAGTAGAAAGATTAGATTGCCCAGGAAGGCATAATGTATTTTTCTTGTTTTTCTATTCAAAAATGAGTCATGACTTGCCGGACAACCCAATGATTCTAATCAGAAGGGTCAGAATTGGCTACCCTTTTGCAATTTTTCTGGAAAGCAGAAAGTATATCTTATTCTATAATAGAAACTCCCTTAACCAATCTCCTTTTAACCAGCTCACCATATCACCAGAAGCTCTCCATTATGTCTGTAAAATATATTGACTCATGCCCACTGTGCACTGAACACTTAGGGCTACTCTGAAAAGTTCATGGCCTTTTGTTCCCACTACCTGAGTTGTGCATTTAATAAGAAGCAATTGAGCTTTGTTTCCAAATATATCTATATAAGTTTAGTAGTTTCACAATATTAACTGTGCAATTTTATTAAATAATACATCAACCAATAAAATGTAAGTTTGAGAACTGGTCTCAAATCAGATAAGAAGGAAACAAGTCTAAAAGGTTGAGAAAATCATAAAAATATGAAAGGATTCCTTCTGCTCCATTCTCCTCTCTGGATTTTGGGTAAGCATGCACCCGGCATGAGTTTTAAGTTGCTAGGTCCAGGACTCAAACCATGATCAACTATGTGGGAGTCCAGCAACATAACCATTATGCCAACTCACTCATGTCTAATGTTATGTATTTATTAGGTTACTCAGTTTCCAGTTTCTGTATATTTTTAGAAAACATTTGACAAAGCTTCTAAAGCTATCCTTTTGGACAAAAAATGTGAAGAAATGTGACTTTGATATATTTGTTGCCATTTGTACATACATTGTGCTTATTAACTGACCAAAGTCAACCTTGGAGAAGAACATGAAGTATGTGTTATTCAGTTTCACCCTAAACCTTACAAAATGAGAAAATCTTTTTTTCCTCAATAAATTTAATGAGAAAATTGATAACATACTTGCAGGTGAAACAAAATTAGAAAATTAGAAGGAATAGTCAACTCATCAGATGATTGACACAAGAACCTGATATCAAAGGGCAGAAAATGGACCCAGATGAGTCAAGCTGAAAAAAAAAAAACTACAGATGTGTAAATGGATTATCAGCAGCACCTGTGGAAAAGAATAAGGGTTTTAATTCAATTCCAAATAAGAAAAAGAAACATCAAAAGATTTTATGGGGGCCAGGTGGTGACATAGTGGTAGACAAATCACATGGGAAAGTTCCTGGGTTTGTGTCTGGTACCTCCCTGAGCATGCCAGGGCTGGCTACATATACATGCATGTCAATAATCTGGAATGGCTAGGACTAGGGTAGGTCACAGTGTGAAGACCTTGAAGGGGTGCCTCTCTCTCTTTCTCAGGGAAGGAATCAATAAACATAACAGGAAAATGAGAGAGATAAAGAGATCATGTGTTCACAGACTGTACTAATTAAAGTAATGTCTTAGAGAGATGTTTTCCAGAGTGGCTGGTCAACAGTGTCCTATGTTAGAAACGTGTCCTGGAAAATGCATTCTGAGATTTACATTTGTTGATAAGGAGTTCGTTGTCAACTTTCAAGAATGATTTCAGTTAAATAATTAGGGTAGGCGCCAACAGCAGAGATACAATTGAGGAGTGAACAGCAGGTGAGTGAAAGTAAACTACCCATTTGAGAGTTTTGACTGGC
This sequence comes from Tupaia belangeri chinensis, assembly GCF_000334495.1. Taxonomy (NCBI): domain Eukaryota; kingdom Metazoa; phylum Chordata; class Mammalia; order Scandentia; family Tupaiidae; genus Tupaia; species Tupaia belangeri. Next base: position 1,740,156 of record NW_006204238.1, read on the forward strand.
AAAGAAAAGAAAATAAACTTTAAGTAGAAAAGATAAACAAGGGTTCCCTAGCACAGTAGTTTAAGGAGTTGGATCTCACATGACTGACCACAGTTCAAATCATGGCCCTAGTGGCTTGAAAAACAGGTCAGGTGTGTGCATGTGTGCCCCAAATTTTGACAGGATGGAAAGAAATAGAAGAAAAAGACTGCGGTGTGGCAAGCCCCACTAGCTGGGGCTTGAGAGAGAGAGTGTAGATGTCCTTTGGCAAAAAAAAAAAAAGAGAGAGAGAGAGAGACAGACAGAGAAAAAATAAACTAAAACTAAATCAATGTAAAGTTTTCAGCCCAGTCACTGTGGCCCAGTAGTAACACAAGTGCGCTGCAAGATGGGAAGTTACACAACCAACCACAGGTTCAGATCCCAGGGTTGGCCTTAAAATGTGAGGAGATGGAGGACTGGAGAAAGGGGATTACAATGCAACAAGACCTTGTTGGGGCACCCCCACCCTTATCTATGTGTCTATCTATCTATCTGTCTATCTATCTATCTATCTATCTATCATCTATCTATCTATCATCTATCTTTCTTTCTCTCATGTGCACACACACACATTATCCAAAAAAAAGTTCTCCAGTTTGATTTTCTTCTTCTCTAGTCTCAACTTCAGGATTTGGACACACACACCCACACCCAGGCACCTGGCATATTTTTCAAGCCCCACACAGCCAGCCACATGAGAGCCGGCACCTTAACCTCCATGCCACCTGCTGGCTCCCAAGTTCTCCATTTTTAAGAAAACTTTCATAATAATTTGGTGTGATTTAGAGAGAAAAAATTCTATTAAACTCAAGAGAGGGGCTGGCAAGTGACATGGTGGTTAAGGTGCTGGACTCCCATATGTCCTACTACTGTTCAAGTCCTAGGCCTGGCGGCTTGCTTTCTCATTTTCTCTTTCTCTCTCTGTCTTGCTCTCACTCTCGCTCTCACTCTCTCTCATCAAATTAAAAAATAAAATAAGAAGAAATGGAACGAAATAAATACATAACTCAAGAGCTATATGCTTAATCTTTCTAGATTATCCAGCTTCAGCCATGCTTTGCTTCTAATGATTTTCTTTTCTTTTGGGGGGGGGGGTTTTGCTATAGGGTGCATGTGCTCGCCAGACAGACAGAGAGAGAGACAAAGAGACAGAAAGCGAGAAATCACCCTCCAGGGGGATGGCCACGCCTCAATCCCTTCTCCTCCATTCTCCTCTTGGGATCTTGGGCATGCACGCACACATGCCCCGCGTGAGTTTAAGCCACTGGGTCCGAGACTCGAACCGCGGTCGACTATGTGGGAGTCCAGAGACATAGCCATTACGCCAACTGCTGGTCCCCTCTAATGATTTTTTTGTATTTTATTTTAATTTTACATTTATATCAGAATGGCCAATACTAGGGTAATATAGAAGCAAAATACAGTTTAGCAGAATTATGGGGCCAGCTAAAAAAAGGGGGGGGGGCTGAATCTAAGCTGTGAGCAACAGCAGAACAAAAGACAATTTTCTGCAAGAATTCTTTCAGCTCTATTATAAAGAAGCAACCTCTACAGGAAACATGGACAAGCATGGGACAAAGAAGAGGACCAGAAATAAGAAGACAGAGATCCTGCCCAAACCAGGCTAGACAGCAGGTTCCCTAGCTTTCTAGTAAGGGAAGAGTAGCAGTTAACACCAGGACCACAGTGCGGTTTTGTAGCTGAATTTATAGCTTGCTGTGTGGATATGCATGCTTAAGTATATAAGGTTAACAGTTATAACATTAAGAAAAGAAGAGAGAATGAAGGAGGGAGGGAAGAAGGAAGGATTTCAAAGCAGCCTGCGCTTACAAGCGAGTAGATCAGGTTCTAGGAGAGAAGCACATCCTTCTCACGGTACCACACAAAAAGGATGCTGCATTTCTTTTTGTGTTTTGTTTTGTTTTTGTTTTTTTCTTTTTTTGGAGATGTTTTTGCTATAGGGCATGTGCACTCACCAGAAAGACAGAGAGAGACAGAGAGATAGAAAGCAAGAAATCACCCCCCAGGGGGGATGGCCACACCGCAATCCCTTCTCCTCCTTTCTCCTCTCGGGATCTTGGGCACGCATGCACACGCACCTGGCATGAGTTTAAGCCACCAGGTCCGGGAACCTGGTCAAACCGCCGTCAACTACATGGGAGTCCAGTGACATAGCCATTACACTAACTGCTGGTCCCAGGATGCTGTATTTCTAAAAGTGAAGAAATCTTCGGAAAAATTGACTCTGCCAGACACATGCATGAAGTTAAGAAAATCTCAAATTGGTACATTACACTGTATTTCTTTGCTTTTTTGTTTAGTATCCTAAAGAGGTTACAAATTACAAGTTCCCAACTTACCAAAAAGTTGTTTTCTGCAAGTTAGTTGACAAATCAGTTCCATGACAGCACAGTGTTGTCATTCAGAATAGAGTCTGATTGCCCAGCTTCAAATCCGGACTCCACCACTGACTTAACTAATTGGACTTCCACATCTATAAATCAGGATACCTACTCAAAGGACTATTCTGTTTTCATTAGTAAATTATTAAACTGAAAGCCTTTAGAACTGTGCCTAGTACTTAGTGAGTATTCAACAAAGGTTAGCCATTATTACAGTTAGCTTACAAAAACAGGAACATAGTAATTGTTCCTAGAACAGGTAGACTACAGGGCTCTGACTTTAGGAAAGACTAAGAGAGAAATACATTGTCATCAGGGATTTGATCATGCACATACCTCACTATACATATAAGAAGAGGCTTTCTTTTATGTTACAGCTCCCAAAATGTTTAGCAGAACACGTGTAAATTCTAAAAGACCCACTAAACCAAAGGAAGAAAAAATTAAATTAAAAGCCCAGTGATCAGATGACAATGGGAAATGCCATATATTAATATCCTTGCTTCTCAGAGAGTTGCAGTGCATATTACTATTAGTCCTGTGATTTAAAAAGAAAGAACCCTGATTAATTTTGCTTAATCCACCCTTTCTCTAACTTGTTTGACCACAGAATCCAGTCTTCTCTTACCTACCATTGACATCACGCTTTGAGAAATGCCTCTCCGGGTCAACTACTTTCTAAAATTTACAATTAGAGAAAAAACAACAGTTATCCCTAGGGAAATAAAAGTGGAGGTTTTTGGCTAAAATCCTTCAGAAAATTATAAAAATGCTATTCATAATATTAATATTGGTTAAACCATGATTGCTATTCCTGCTCAACCCATTCAAAGACAGAATAGCAGTGTTAAAATAAAATCTAAAGCTCCATCACTCCCCCTGTCTTGCACATACAGGGTATTAGTAAATCCGCTCTAAATAATTTTTGTGTTTAATTAATTCCTACAGACTTTAATGAAGATAAATCTGAAACTGCAAAGTATATTAAAGCAGTATAACTCTTCCTTTCCAAATCTGAAATTATTTAATTATAAAAGAAAGGGAAGGTTCTAACTGTCATTGCATGGAAAAACAGAAATGATATTTATGGCATCCTAGTGATGTTTTGCATTGCAAGTTAGTACAATGCATGTAAGCTCTTATGACTCTTCCTGTTTCTGGGAATGACTTTGTTCATGGGCTAGAATTTAAATGAAAGAGGCATTGTAAAGGAGTCCACATTGGTCTAATAAGTCTCTATTTCAGCATACCACTCCTAACACTTTAATTTTTTTCTCTTAAAACACCCATAGAGCTTTTAGAATGCCAAGTGCCTGCTTTCTCATCCCCAGCAGTAATGGGACACGAAGACACAACAGGCACAGGAATTTCTAAAGTAAGAACCTAAGAAAGAATATGTAATTGTTCAGAATCTCAGTTCATTCATTCATTCATTCATTCATCCATGAAACAAATACTGAGTGCATTTCAATATTTGCATAGTACTGGGGATACTACAATTGACAAAATATGTAAGATCTCTGTCCTCTTGGGGTTTATAGAACATTGAGTTGCATTGTGATATGGACTCTGAAGAGGGGCTATTTAGCACTCTAAGAGCCTATAGTGGGAGAACTGACTTAACCATAGGGGTCAGGGATCATTCCCCTAAGAAATTATTATTGGAGTCAAGAGCTGAAGGAAGAGGAGTTAGCTGAATGCAGAAATAGTGAAAGCCATAGGACATCACTGTACAACACTGGAAGCATGTGAAAGGCCCAGGGTTAGATCTCAGACCAACCTAAAACACTCCAAGAATGGTGGTATGTATCTGTAATCCTAGCAGAGTGGCTGTGGTGGAAAGATCACAGTCTGGCAAGACATGGTCAAAAAAAAAATCTTTCTTTCCTTCTTTCTGTCATAAAAAGGAAAGAGAGAAAGAAGGAACAAGGAAATAAGAGGGAAAAAAAAAAAGAAGGAAAAGAGAGAACAAGGGAAGCAAGAAAAATGAGAAAGACAAAAGAAGGACCAGCTTCATGGTTTAGTGGCTAAAAGAGCTATAAAAGGTCTCATATTGCCTACAGCAGTGTTTGAGTCCCAGCCCCGGCAGCTTGAAAACTACAGGAAGCATGAGTGTGTACATGAGTGCCCAGAATCCTGATAGGATGGAGAAAAGGGAGGAGAGGGATTGCAGCATGACCACACTCTATTGAGTGGTACTTTCTCCCTCTCTTTCTCTCTCTTACTCTCTCTGGTAAGCACACACACCCTCTGGCAATAAAGAGAAAGAAAACGACGTAGAAGAATAGACTGGCAGGAAGAGGTCAATGTGTAGGCAAGGTTTTCTGGCAAGCAAGGGCCCGGTATGCAGTTAGCTGTTTCCTAGGAAAATAAACTAACTCACCCTGTCTCAATAGCAAATGTGTAATAGCGTAGATTAGTATAATGTGGCCAGGCATAGTTACATGTTCATTCTTGAGATGGAAATTCTTAGCCTGGGGAAATAATTCATTATTTGTATGAAGTTCCAAGTTACAGGCTATTAAGGAACATATTCTGGGGTAAGTAGGGCTTGCTTTCCAACTTGTACCACCTCCACAGGATCAACCATCCAAACTTCCCTGGAAAAGGGGGAAGTAGGGAAGTGGAGACAAGGAGAAGAAAACTAAAGAAAGAACTAGAAAGAGAATAGTCAAGAGAGATTGTCAGAACTGAGTGAACAGTTTGGGAGTTTGTTTTTGCTTTTGTTTTTGTTTCTAAAAAGAAAGAATGAAGTCCGTTGTTGAGACTCTATCATGGCTTGTTTCAGTCTTCCATTGCTGTGCAATAAGCTACCCGCAAATGACAATTATTCTCAGAATCCTCTTTTTTGGGAATTGTAGCAAGGTTCAGCTAGTGGTTCTGCTCCAAGTGATGGTCTACACAACTGCCTTCAGTTGGTATATCCAAGACAACCTCCAATCCTCTAGGACTTTTCAAGTTGCCATTTATGAATGGGTCCAAGCTTTTTGACACCATAGAAGCTAGCTCCCAAAAAGCCACGCCCCAGTGCACAAGGATTTATCAAATCTGTGTTTGCGTGTAATTTGCTAATGCTCCATGAGCCAAAGCAGTTATATGGCCAAGCTCAGAGTCAAAAAAGGATTGAAGCACATTTGCAGGATCACCTGTAATTTTAATGATTTATACCCTCTTAATTCTTTGTCACCCGATTAGCTACATCAGCCTTCATCATGTATTGTAAGGGAACCAACTGTATCAGCTCAGGTTCAACCAGAGAAACACAATCACCATGATTGTTAGGGAGCAAGACATTTACCAGGAATTGGACTTTACACTCTTGTGGATGCTAGTGAAGAAGTCTTTGAAAGGCCCTTGGCTCCATTTCTGGTGGTGGGCCCGAAGTGATGACTGGTGAGCAAGACTAGCAGCTAAACACGAAGAGGGAGAAACAAAGACTAATCAGAACCTTTGTCTGTCTCTTGCCATCCTCACACCTAATAGAACAGGTGGCCTGCAGAACTGGTGCCGTTCATCATAGAGCTGTGTATGAGACTTTCCAGGATGTAAAGACACTGGAAGGAAAAGAAATCCAGCAGAAGCAAGAGGACCTGTGTTCCAGGTGCCCCTCCAGGCCAACCCTTGACATTCCTTATCTCCACTTTGAACAAATCGAAAAGAACTGTCACAGACTGGGTTTCGCCCCATCTGCTGAATTCTCCTTGGTCTCTTCTCTTTTCAGGGACATTTTTCCCCTCCTCATGCAAGATGAAAGGTTCCCCATGCTCAGCAGTGGTCACTCACTCTTCTCAACCTGGGTTCCACCTTGACAAGTCTCTTATCCCACAGGCTCAAGAATGCCAAGAACACCTATGATACTGTTGCCTATGTTCCCCGAGTTCCATGATCAGATGGTAGTGTGAAAATATTAAATCATGGCAGTTTTAAACATGTTTATCTTCTTTGTTTCATTTTGCTCAACTTCATTTCTGTGGGGAAAAACATATTATTTCAGAGAAGCAAAAAGTTTATGCATAAAATAGAAGCCATGGCATTTACTGAAATGACCAAGCACTTGTAATTTAAGAAAAAAATGTAGTTATTTGCCAGAAGATATGATTCTTGCTTTTCCATCTGCCACAGGGTAATTATAGGGATGCTGTGATGGTTTGTGCTCCAATTTCTCCAGTGAAAATTACAATTAATAACGTACATAGAAATCACTGTTTTTAAAAAACATTTCATGAGTAATACTTCAGTACAAAAAAAAAAGGATGGTCTAGAAATGCTAACTTGTGTTTTTAAAATGAGGATAATTATCAAAAGAGCTGTGCTTTGACCTTTTTGTTTTTGTTTCAGATGAGCTCCAACTATGAATTAATGGTTCTTTTTCAACTTTTGGCTATAGATGTAATGCCAAAACATTACTGATAAACAAACAGAAGTTAAGATGATAGAGCATTTCTTATTCCTCACAGGACAGGGAGGATAAAAATTTTCCCCCAACAACTCAATGTCTCACTAAGTTTCTAAAAGTACAGGTTTTTTAAGTAATGCAGTTAATCTTAGGAGATGAAATAAATGGCTCCTCCTTAAAATTTTCTTTGCCTAAAGCATTTGGCTCAATTCCATCTTATATTATTTACATAGAATGCCAACTACTTTCTTCGTGGAAATAGCACTGATGTTTCACTCTCATATAAAGAGCTTTTAAAATTTTACCCAATATAAATTACAGTGGTGGGAGAAACCTCATACTTCTTCCTTCCCATTCCACATTGCTTTAAACATCTTGCAACTTCTTTTATTTCATTTAGCCCAAAGAATTAGTGCACAGATATCAATAACCAAGACTAGATAAGACAAATACATGCCTTGGGATGCCAGGCTACACAGATGAAGACCAAATATCCAAGTCACTCCACCCAAAGTGTGACATTGGGTATTTCACCCTGCTCCCCATTGCTCTTTGCCTCTAGATAAAGGGGGACCAGCAAATGACATAATGGTTACATTGATGGACCCCCACATAGTTGACTGCAGTTTGCATCCTGGACCCAGAGGCTTAAAACTCATGCTGGGCACATGTGTGTGAGTGCCCAAAATCTTGAGATGAGAATGGAAGAAAAGGGACTGTGACATAGCCATTGTCCTTGGGGGATGATCGCTCACTTTCTGTCTCTGTCTCTTTGGCGAGTACACACATCCTATAGCAAAATGTCTCAGAAAAAAAAAAAAAGATACGTCCCTAGGAGGAGAAGGAAACACTGAATTAAGGTCAAATTTCCATCACTGGGGAGAACAGACTTGAGGAATTAAGTTTAGTTATAAAAAAATAAAGTCATATTTTGGCTCATCCAAGTTTGTGCCCTATGAAAGATGAAAATCCACAGCACAAACATGTTTGTCTGGTGGCTTTGAGGCAGGAAGGTGTAGGAGGTCAAAGCAAGCAGAGATGCAGCAGGTGCTTTTTGGATGGAAAGCAAACAGAGAAAGGTGAAGGAGCTGCCACAAAGCTTCCTCGCTTCTAAGGAGGAAACATTCTCAAGATTTAAGTTTTTATGTATGAGGAAAAAAAAAAACCTGGCAGTTGCTACTTAAAAGAGAATAGGTGGACAGCACATCCTGAGTTGTATTCCAGGCACATGCGCATATGATACAGCCAGCCCCTTCCGGAATGCTATGGGCAAACAGCAGGCACTTACTTTCTCTACAAAGTAGTTAACAATTTCTCCTGTCGTTTTGTAAATGGAGAGCATCTTCTTGCTGAAAGTATAACTTGGCTTTTATAAAGTACGTTCAGGACCAGCAGTTGGCGTAATGGCTATGTTGCTGGACTCCCACTTAGTCAACCACAGTTCTAGTCCTGGACCCAATGGCTTAAACTCACGCCGGGCGCGTGTGCGTGCCTGCCCAAGATCCCGAGAGCAGAATGGAGGAGAAGGGACTGCGGCATGGCCATCCCCCCTGGGGGCTGATTTCCCACTTTCTGTCTCTCTGTCTCTGTCTTTCTGGTGAGCGCATGTACCCTATAGTAAAAACCTCTAAAAAAAAAAAAAAAGAAAGAAAAGTATGTTCAACTAGTTTAGTATGACACAATTCTTCCATGACTGCCATCCTTTCTTTTACTTATTTATTTATTTTAATTTGCTACAGGGTGCATGCACTCACCAGAAAGAAACAGAGAGAGAAGGAGAGACAGAGAGAGACAGAGAGGGAGAGTAAAATTCACCTCTCAGGGGGATGGCCATGATGTAATCCCTTCTCTATTCTCCTCTTGGGATTTTGGGCACACATGCACATGTGCCTGGAATACCACTCAAGACACTGAGTCTGAGAGTCCAAACATACAGTTGGCCAGGTGGGACCCAGTGCCTTAAACACCATGCCAAAAAGCTGGTCCTTTCTCCTTTAATTTTAGCAGAAGCCAATAGAATGATTATAATTCAGCACAGCAGTAACACGAATCTCCAATGCTGGACCCACGTGATGTCCTGGTTCCAAGGTCTTCTTGTGCACAGTGGCAGTGGGGATGCACCTGTTCATTCTCTAGACTGGCTAAGGCTAGAGTGGACTGCAGCATGAAGACCCTGTTGGGAGCTCATCCATATCTCTCTCTGACTCTCTCTCTCTTTTAGTGAATGAATATATTTTTATAAAGTAGAGGGGCCTGCAGGAGGCATGGTGGTTAAAGGATCTGTACTCCCACAGGGTCGACCACAGTTCAAGTCCTGATGACTTGCTTTCCCTCTCTCTCCCCTTGCCCTCTCTGGTCAAATTAATGTTAAATAAAATAAGTCTTTTAAAAAAATAGAAAAAGAAGTTAACAGGAAGGGCCAAACAGCTACATAATGATAAAATGTGATACTCTGCAAAACAATTTTCCCACATGGGAGAATTTCTAGTTCAACTTTAGAGACCACCAGATACCCATTTGCCTATGATCAAGGCTGGTTAAAGGTTGGAGATGGATCATGGTATCAGAATGCTATTGGGGGCTTTCTCTTTCTCTTTTTCCCTTTCCCTCTCTCTTACTTATGGGGAAAAAAATACAGAAACTTTTAAAAACTCAACAGAGTGGGTGAGTGAATCTTATTATGCTAGGCAAATTGAAAATCAATAAATAATTTAAATAAAAGAATTATTTTTAAAAAGACAATGGCAACACTTTTCACAGTGATGCCATTATCCAAATATTCATCCTGACTTCATCACTAAAATCCACCCTTTGGAGCTACTTGTGCAGACAGCATCCTGGGAAAGAGGCATTATAGCAAGGACCAAAGCCAGTAAAGATACATGGAAATCCCCACATGCATGATACTCCCATAAGTTTTTCTTTTATAGTCTCTGAATGTTCTATTGGTCTCACTTACAATGATAACTCTAATGTTGCTAAGACCATGTTTCCAACTGACTATAATCATACCCAATACTCATGATGCAGTTACCCCCACTCAGACCCCAGAGTGTAGGCCTGAAGTATGTCTAATCTTCCATGCCCATATATATCCCAATGAACACAACCACATAGCTAGCTGTAATTTGCAAGCACATAATTTTCCATGAATCAGTAAGGCCCTGACAACTTTAAAAGGTCCTTTCTACATGGAGTGATTTCTGAAATACAGTAATCCATTAAACTTGGAAACTAGTGACAAAACATTCTAAAGATAAAGCCATGACATTCTGTTTCATTCCTCTAGAGAAAGAAAATACCATCTGAATAGCACAAGGGGGTTATTTAGTACCCACATCCGCCCATTTCTTTGGAGAGTCTTAAACATGTCTTTTAGTTCTAACCCACTGCTGTTTCCATGTGTCACAGGGCACTAGAATTGTAAGACCTAAAAAGAACTGACCTGGGACAGGACCTGCTATATTAATGGTAAGCGTAGTACTCTTGTAAAAAGTGCACATCCTAACTGGAAGAAACAAAATAAATAAATAAATAAAAGGAGAAGGCTGGCCAATAACACCTCACTGGCTTTTTGGAAAATCAGTTCCAGAAAAGGACCAGTTCAGATACAAAGTTCACTGGCTAAATCTATCAGCTCTAGACCTCACTGTAGATGTTTCCAAGTTCTGTTTGTCCTGTGGTAAGCCAAAAAAAATTAGGATAGAAAAAATGACCTGAATTCAATTTCTAAATGGTCTGTTTCTAAGGGTTTTCACTAGTCCCTGCCTCCTATCACATTTCTACTGTGTGTTCTTCATTTCTCTAATGTGACAGGAAGAGGATGAGGAGTTTATTAGTCTTTCTTTCATCTTTACACTGGGGATATTTGAGCATTCTCAACCTCTGCTCTGAGTTCTTACTTCCCTTTCCACTGCTCTCCACTGTGGGGGAAAGGAACTAGCCACCACCATCCTACTGGTCACCTGCATTCCCCAAATACACGGCCCCTTTTCAAGTCTTCTCACAGTCCATGGCGATCACCCCTACTCCCCACCATTCCATTGCTACCATGTGCTTCTCCCCTCCTGGATTCCTAGTCACCTTAGGAAAGGAGGTCACTGTCCTCTCCATTCCAACATCTTCACTCCTCACAAAGACCCAAACAGTATCAGATTCTCAGAAGGTCTAGGTGGAAAAACATGAAATATCTAGAGAAAAACTTGACTCTACTTCTCTAAGGTAATTTGTCCACGAGTACCACTCTTCACAAACAAACGTTTGGCAAGAACTAGAAAGCAGAGTTCAAGGTAGTAAACTGTGGCAAGGCATAAACCACAAAGATTTTCCGTAAACAAGGCAGTCACATGCACTGACAATCAACATGACAGAGATCACGTTGTATCTCCTTAATACTCACAACTTCTAACATTCTCCATAACCATAAACTGATCTTTCTCTGCCTATCCTATATGATTTCCCACTATGCTCCAATGAATTATCTACTATTATCTATTTTTTTCTACCACCATCTTAATCACTATGGGTAAGAGTCTCAAATACTAATCACCCTAATTAATGTCTCGTCTCTTTTTTAGAGAGAGAGAGACTTTTGTTATAGGGCATGTGCACTCGCCAGAGAGACAGAAAGCAAGAAATCACCCAAGGGAATTATCATGCTGTAATCGCTTCTCCTCCATTCATTCTCCTCTAGAGATTTTGGACACACATACGCACACACTCGGTGTGAGTTTTAAGCCCCTAGGTCTAGGACTTGAACTACGGTCGACTATATGGGAGTCCAGTGACATAACCATTACGCCATCTGCTGGTCCCTAATGTCTCATCTTTTACATCACTATGCTACCATCATCCAAAAGATACTCCATTTAGAATGACAGTATGCATCATGTTAAATGTCTATAATCACTTAAATAGTGAATAAAATTTAGCTCTTTAGACCAGTATGTAACTTCTAAAACATAAAAGTTTAATAACAGGAATTCTTGAGAGCTTTGGAGTTCTTTTTCAGTTTAGTTTTGTTTTGTTTTGTTAAGGTGTCTGCCATAGGATGGATGTGCTTGCTGGAGAGAAACAGAGACAGTGAGAGGAAAGGTGAGAAATCACCCCCCACACACCCCAAAGGATGGCCAGGCCAAAATCCTTTCTCCTCCATTCTTCTCCTGGGATTATGGGCATGCACATGCATACACCCAACATCTTTTCAAGCCACAGGCCCAGGGCTCGAACTGCAGTGGGGTCACGTGAGAGTCCAGTGCCTTAATCACTATGCCACCTGCTGGCCCCGAGTGCTCTGGAATTCTAACATGACCGTTTCTGCTGCTTTACTAAAACACTTTAAAGTTTTAGTTGGAAAAGCGTTTTTCTCTCCTTGTTAACTAATCTAATTCTTCTTTCCTTTGAGAATATAAAGACCAGCTGGATTGTGCAAGTTGCTGCTGCTGGAGTGAAGAGTTCTGTTTTTTTGTTTTGTTTTTCTTACCATTCTGACCCAATAATATTTGTTGGCAAAGGCTCTCAAAAACTAGAGACAACTTATTAGATATTTGAATCCCTAGCTATACAAAAGAGCTATCCAACTTTCCAACACTTAAGTGCTTTATTCACAAAACTTATGCCTTAGGGGACTAGAAAATTTGCTTCTAAGTTAGGTGAACATATGGGTTATGAGTTATTAATTATATAGAATAAAGCTTTGAGATCAGATAAATGAACCAAAACCCCAAAGTTAACTGATACATAATATTTACCATATTTGTGTTGGATGAGAGAATACAGTAAAATCTAAAAGATAGAGTCATGACCTGGGTGGAATAAGAAAGGCCAAGATGCAGTTTCTAGATTCGTTACTAAATACCACTTAACTAACATACTAATATTCCCTGATTTGCGGCTGAAAACTTCCTACATAAAGAGATTAGTCCTCTCTATTTTAATTCCTAGAAAAGAGTATATAAAATAATAAGACTTTCCAAACAGAGAGATACATATAAGTGTGTATACATATATATATATGTATGTATATATATATATATACATGTGTGTATATATATATATATACATACATATATATGCATAAAGTTTATAATTTGCTTCTATACATGTTTTAATTAGACAGGTAACACGTGAACAAATTCCCAATTTAAGGCAAACAAGAGAAAATAAAAGATGGTTAAAAAAGCCTAAAAGACTATTTTTTTTGGTAACAGATTATAGGGTTCTTATAAACAGATAAAAAAATTATGCATATACTGGAGTATCAAAAACATATAAAGATCTGAAAAATTTAAAAATGGAATAATTCATATTCACCAGTTTTTTGATTTATCACCAAAAAAAGGAATAATGAAATAGGATGTATGAAAATCATTTCTGTTGCTAAGACTGCAATAATGGATTATCACCAAGACTATCAACTTTTTGGATTTAGAAATTACATATCCATTAATCTTTCAATATCTTAACCAATAAGGTGAAATAAAACCAACAGAGACATAAAATTTCAATTCAATTGACGTAATTGGATGATGAAGAATTGGTATGTAACAGATAAGAACATACTAAATAAAAATACGGTGAGGGGAGGGGACCAGACAGTGGTGCAGTGGTTAAATGTGATACTGCAAAGCAAACCCATAGGGAAAGTTCCTGGCTCAAGTCTGAAGACCTCCCTGAATGCACCAGGCATGAGCTTGCCCATGAGCGGGGTTTGCTTAAAACAAGGATGGACTGTAGTGCTGGGACTTTGCTGGGGTACTGTTTCTCTCGCAGAAGAAGAATAAATAAATAAGCTTTAAAATATATAAAGAGAGCAACCAGCATATGGCATAATGGTTACATCACTGGACTCCCACATAGTCAATCACAGGTTGAGTCCCAGACCCAGCAGCTTAAAACTCATGCTGAGTGTGTGTGAGCTCAAAATCCCAAGAGAACGGAGGAGAAGCGATTGCAGCATGGCCATCCCCTGGGGTGATTTCTTACTTTCTGTCTTTCTGTCTCTATCTCTCTGGCAAGTGCACACATCTTATAGGAAAAATCTTAAAAATTAAAATATATATAGAGAAAAATATTACTATAAATAACAATAATAAATTAATAAATCCAAGTATTTTTTAATTAAAATTCATTGCAACAATTTTCTTTTAAAAAAAATCCAGGGCCAGCTGGTCATATGATGGTTAAGGTGGCTGGATCACACATGGGCAACTGCAGGGTTTGAATCCTGGAACCAGCAGCTTAAAAGACATACCAGGTAAGTATGTGCACATGCCCAAAATCCTGAAAGGAAGGAGAAATGGAGATGAAGGGATTGAAGCATAACCATTCCATTGGGGGGTAGTGGGGGGGGAGGGGGAGAATGTTTTCTCACTTTCTCTCTCTTTCTCAGGCACCCACACATACTCTCTGGCAAAAATTTTTTAAAAATTTTAAAAATTAAAAAAAAATTCAAGCTGCTACTTTCCAGATATATATTGAGTTGTTGGAAAAGTCATGACACAGGACTAGCAGTTGGCATAATGGCAATGTCACTGGACTCCCATGTAGTCGACCACGGTTTGAGTCCTGGACCCAGTCGCTTAAACTCAAGCCGGGCATGTATGCGTGCATGCCCAAGATCCCAGGAAGAGAATGGAGGAGAAGGATTGTGGTGTGGCCATCCCCCTGGGGGGTGATTTCTCGCTTTCTGTCTCTCTGTCTCTCTGTCTTTCTGGCGAGCTCATGTGCCCTATAGCCAAAAAAAAAAAAAAAAAGTTGTCCATAAATGGCAATCCAGTTCTTCCTGGGCATCAACATTATGGCAGGTTCAGGGTCCTTAAAAAAAAGCCTTTAAATTAAAAAGTTATACCAGTTATTTTTTCTATATCAGAGATAGTTTTTTTATAAGTTAGTAATTTTTATATATTCAGTACCAAATTAATTATGTAGAAAGTACATTCTAAGTAATCATCACATATTCACCTATATTTAGAGCTTTTGGCACAGTAGTAAAGTCACAAAGAAAATCTAGACTTCTACTACAAAAAGATGTGATCTTTACTGATATTTGAATAAACAAAGAGGTAGCTAAAAACAGAGCCACTGTTTCTCTCCAATGTCATCAAGTATGTAAGATTTAAAAAACACACACTGATTTTGAAATCAACTCCATTCTTTTAAACAGTTAAGACAGATTAATTTCATCTATTTCAAAGTAGCAGATCTCTCTCCTAAATTTAATAACAGGCAGACTGTTCAACTTCAGAGTTTTATCAGCAGAGACAACTGCTATATCACTTGCAAACATGATAAAGTCATTTTATTAGTCAAATAGTTGAATTCCACTCAAGTGCTCTTAATACAGTACTACATATTGTAAATGATTGAAACTAAGAAGAACTCTGATTGGAAATGGAATTTTCAAAAAATACAATGCTAATTTCAAATTATATGCTTTGCTGGTGTTCTAATGAAACATATAAAGCAAATTATTTCTTTCCAGCATCTCAGAAAGATTACCTAGTCCTTTGATATATTAAAACAGCAATGAGAAAATAGATCCCTGAAATCTAATTTCTCAAGAACAGTTTGAAAAATTAAAACCAATTTGACATGATCAATTTAGATTACTGTTAAATTGCAAGGGAGGGGATAGCTCAGAAGTTGATACAAGTTTCAAACTAATCACTTTGTTGACAAAACACAAGTACAGGTGTCTGCAATGTTTACATTGTGCCTGATTTTTAATGGGTAATGTTAGTCCTGAATTCCTAAACATTAAATTTTTAAAAACATTTTTGGTTATTGAGGAGGAATAAAAAAAAAAAAAAAAGCCTACAAGATTACATCTAAAACTGAGGCTGCTCTTTCTCCTTTTAAAAAATACTTTTGATTCATAGCACAAAAAAATATATACACAGACATTGAGAAATTTTCAATCCTTTTTTAAAATTGATGGATCATTGCTCTTGAAAAATCTCCCTTTATTTGCTTTGCTATTTTCAGTCTTCCTTGTCTTCCAAGAGCTTTGCTGTAGATGTGTAGCAGCCACGTATACTGAAATGTTATTTGCCTGTTCCCAAGAAAGAAGAGTGGCTGTCTCAGACAATGGCTTGATCTTTAATATTTACTTCTGGTAGGATTCTCTAACTTTTGCCTGCAGTGCATCACAGGTCTTCTTGGCATCACCCAGAAGCATGGCTGTGTTAGGTTTGTAGAAGATTGGATTGTCCACTGCAGCATAGCCAACACCCAAAGACCTCTTCATAACGATGACCTAAGAACCAAAGATGAAATGAAAGTGGATTGAACAGACCTGGCTGGGACCTGGTAGGCACACAAACATTTCTTTTCTCTACCTTTCAGTGAGGTATGTACTGCTATGAATTCTTTCATACAGAAACTTATAAAATACACAATAAGCATTTTTAAAAGTATGTTTACATTAAATTAATTTCAATATTTAAAATGTACTCATATTCTTTCATCCATCAGAGGAAGATTATGTTAATGACAGTTTCTCTCCAAGCAATAAGACTACAATGATTTTCTTCTCAGTGCTTTTCTCTACAGAGCAAGTATAACATTTTCTAGACAGAAACATAAGCATCAGGGCTGGCAGGTGACGTGGTGATTAAGGTGCTGGACTCCCACATGGCTGACTGTGGTTCAAGTCTCAGACCTGGCAGCTGCTTTCTTGCTCGCTCTCTCTCTCTCTCTCTCTCTCTTTCTCTCTCTCTGTCTCATCAGAGCATGTGACCTATAGCAAATTTTAAAAATAATAATAAATTAAATTAGTAAGGTTTTTTTGGGTTTTTTTTTAATTTATTCATTCATTTATTTTAATTTGACCAGAGAGAGACACAGAGAAAGAGAAAGTGAGAAAGCAAGCCACCAGGCCCAGGACTTGAACCATGGTCAGTCATGTGGGAATGTCCAGCACCTTAACCACCACGCCACCCGCTGGCCCCAAATTAATAAGTTTTTTTAAAAAGAAGCACAAGCATCTTTCTATGAATATGCTAACAAGAACAAACCTACTGTATAAGCCTCCCCAAGGAATCCTAAAATAAACGTGCTTGACTAGGTGAAGATATGATTTTGATCTATAACTTTAGAGTATATCAGAAAGTTCTAAGATAAACATCCAGAGAGTAATCCACCTTCTCACAAGGATGAACTAATAATTAACAGAATGTTCGTAAGACAGCCAAAGACAAGGAGTGACTCGATCTCTAATACTGATGTGTCACAGACATTTGCAGTGACATATATTATGGATGTTGCTGTCCTGCTG
>NW_006204238.1:1757281-1771795 GCF_000334495.1 Tupaia belangeri chinensis
TCAAGCTAATTCTTCATAAAATGAAAAGCCCTTCTGTGGTTTTCTCGGACGTGTAATCTACCCAAAAATGGAAGCAATGCCCATCTGTTTACATCTCAAATAGCATTAGTACAGTGTCACACTCTGCAAACTCCCAGATATTCACTGAGGCAATAATTTTTCAGAGGCCCATGAACAAGTGTATTTCATATCCATTCATTCATCACAAATACTAGGTTTTTAAAGTCATGTGTTTATCATAAAGAGGAACAAAATTAGAGAGAAAATGTACATTATGTGATTTTGATCCCTAAAATACAGCTATGACTCAGGAGTGCTACAGAGATGTGTCCACTGCTAGGGCTGAGGAAAATTTATAAGGCTTTCCGTTCTCTAAAATCCGGCAATTAGCTTTTTCCAAAGTAATGGACATGAGCAAAGCATGTTTCCTTATGCCATGTTACTGTTCAGATTTCTAAATCACGTTTCTGCTAGACACTCCATAACAATATACAAATTCTCTTACAAAAAAAAATTCAGTGAAAAAATATGCTCATCTTGGTATATTAAGGCGATGATACTGACTCACTGTCCCAGAAGGAAGCCATCTGCTTCACTGGGCTCAATCTGGAATTCAGCCAGACTCATTCCAAAAGCTCACAGCTCTTTTTTCAGCTGTGGCTACAGATTTTGTGAATCCATCCACATAATTTCACCTGGTTCTACTTGTGAGGGGGACATTCACTCAGGTTCTCCAGTGGCCAGAGAACAGACAGGAGCTAGATAGGGGATACAGGTCCCTCCTACACATGTTCTTACTCACTGGCTCACCTAAAAGGCATCATCACTTCTCAGTCAGCAACCAAAGAAAGTTCTATGTGTGTATTTTAAGTGATCTTTGATTATCAGAACAAAATACAAGTTTGAAACTTTACCTGTTTTGATTTCCAGACCTCAAGCACTGGCATGCCTGCAATAATGGAGTTGGGATCTTCTTGAGCAGCAGAATTAACAGTGTCATTAGCTCCAATCACAAGGACCAAATCAGTGTCTACATGACAAAAGAAAAGAGAAAAATTAAAAACCAAGCGGTCAGCAGGTGACGTGGTGGTTAGGGCACAGGTCTCCCACCTGGCCATCCACAGTTCAAGTCCTGGACCTGGTGGTTTGAAACTCACCAGGAGTATGTGCAGGCATGCTCAAAATCCCTAGAGTAGAAGGGATTGTGGCATAGCTATTCCCCTTGGGAAGTACTTTCTTCTGTCTCTCTTTCGTGAGTGCACATGCCTCACCAAAAAACATGTCCTAGGGCAAAAACCATATCTACATACATATATACGTATATGTGTGTGTGTGTGTGTGTATATATATACACACACACACGTACACACACATACATACATGCTCCAAAGGGGTCACTTTATTTCTTTTCAAGCAAATCATAGTGATCTTAATTTATAATAACAACAATAACAAAAGCTAATATTTACAGAATGCTCACTTGTGCCAGGCACTATACAAAGAATTTTATCAGAGAAGTGAGGCAACTCAGCCAATGTCACAACAGCTAAAAGGCCATAGGTCCTGCCTCTCAACCTGAAAATCCTAGCTACAGCCTACACCATGACGCTCCCCCGACCCAAATAGGTCTATGTACCTTGACTTTATCATTATTTTATTATCCCGAAATGATCTTGCTAGTTACATGATTTTGTAAGATCTTCATCCCATTCTCAACTTTCAAAATGAACCACTTTAGATTCAATCTGAGGTCTAAAAGACAATGGTCTAAACGTCCATACTGTAATATGGCTGTATCTTTAATTCCTGGAACTGATTTTTACACATAATGTAGCAACAGTGAAATTTGAAAAGGGGTATTAAATTAAAGTGGCCAAAATTCTCTCTTCAAGCTCTCTAATATAAAGTACCTTAAGATGCTGCCAAAACTGTCATGTGGATATAGACATACACGCGATTTCTTTTTTTTTTTTTCTAATAAGCAGTATTTTTTAAGTTTATAGTGGATACTTGCCAGAGGGAACTGGTTTCATTTTCACAAACATAATCCCGGGCCAAATGTCATTACCATCCAACATCTACCCAATGACAGCTATAAAGTAAAATACCTTATCTAGTGAAGTCCTAGTGCTTTAAAAGAGAAAAGAAAAATACTGATCATGTATTTGGACAACTGGAAAGCAGTTAAAATCTGACGCTGGCAAGGCAAGACTCAGATGCCACATTATCAACAGAAGCACTCTGTAGATGAGTCTGAGGCTGAAGACTTCATTCAAGGCCATAAGCTACTGAGTCAAGACCTAGGTTCACAAGTCAGGTCTGCCCAGATCACCAGGCTTCACCTCTGCATCACAGCCCAGAACTTTCACCATCCTTTGGTTCTATACAGGGGAATAAAAATTTCTCATACTGCTTACAAATCTTTTGCATCTTATTCAGTACTGTCTTCCACTTCTTTCATGTTGACTGTGAACCTATTGCATGCAGATTTCTCTTCACCTGACTAGTTAGTCTTTGCTCGGTCCACTATGTACATCCCAAGTCTGGCATTGCCTTAGTCACATGTAGAATATTTAAACTTTACCACAGCCCCCATCACTTACCTGGGAAATCCTGGTTGATCTCATCCATTTCTAGCACAATATCATATGGCACTCCAGCTTCAGCCAGCAGCACATTAAGCTGACCAGGCATTCGGCCTGCAACTGGGTGAATTCCAAACCTAGACATGAAACAAATGAACAGCTGGCCTTACGTGATGGGCCAACACGGACAAAGACCCCAGTATCACCTCCAAATCTGCACATTTTGTTCTTGGCACCCCTGCTTTCTCCTGGTACTATCTGATCTCTACAGGCAGAAACAGAGTTAGCCAGATACATGATCAATCTACAAATACTGAAGTTGCAAATTCAGTCTTAGTATACACAAAATATAACTTCTCCTAGAAAAATAAAAGTATAACTTTGGAACCTGACTGATATATATATATATATTTAAGTATAATGAACTTCTGACTAAAATTAGCAAATGATATCACCTTGCATGTAAAATGCATTGTGTTATCTCAGGATACTTTCTGGTCAATGTTGAACCTTTAAAAATATGTTAAGTCAACCTGAAATTAAAAGTTTCTCATCAAAAAAAAAAAAAAATTACTCTATGAAAAGCTGACCCCACATTCAACTTGAACCTCTATGTTCAAAGGTAAGGAAATAAAATACTGCCATATATATGATGTCAAAGGCCTATAATCTCTCAGAGAATGATATGAACCTTTACTCCATTATGCAGAAGAAATGTGATAGTTACACACTAGAGTGTTTAAAAGACAGAGTGAGTAACATATAATCAGAGCTCCACATTTAAGACAAAGGAAACTGATGCATCAAGTAATTTCTTTCAACCATATACATAATGGGATCTTTAAAGCCTTTTAATCCAACCTCTTGCCCACTGTATTTATGTTTATCTCCTTAGCCCAAGGCACAATGCCTGCCATGCAGGAAGGGCTCCATACAAAGTAAACGAGTAAATGAATCCAGTGAAGAACACATTTTATAGTGTCTCTTGGCAGGGATCCATCCAATCAGCTTAAATAACTTCAGGGGCCAGAAATTTACTCTCTTCAAAGGTTTATCCCATTACTAGACTATATATATGTGTGTGTATATATATATGTGTGTGTGTGTGTGTGTATATAATATATAATATATATATAATATATATTTTATATATATACAATTCATTTAAATTAATCCAAAGAGAAAGAAATTAAGTACATACGCACGTCTGTATGTGTATATATAAAATAGTAAGCCAAAGAGAAACCCCATTTCATTGTCTTTTGAGTCTATAGTTCTGCCATCTGGAACTATTTTATGGACTGGAACTAATTCATGAACAAATCATAGGATGGATTTGCCTACTGAGCAAAACACTCGTAGTTGTTTTAACTGTTCAATGAATAACAAGACTTCCTAACCTACTGCTGTCCTAGTGACTGTTCCTACATTGTCAACGCCCAGCTTAAGTCCCAGTCCCCCAAAGTAAATAGAATGTGCGGAAGACGATCTAGATGCATAAGGCACACCAAGAAAATCACATTCTCAGATCTTCGAGTGATAAAGCCGAAGTCTGCAACAGCACCTGTGGCCACCACAACACAGTGCCAGCTTACACAGAATGCATGCTCATTTCAGGTACCCGATCACTTTCACCTGAACTGCTGCCAAGCCAGGCCCTCAAGGCAGGCTCTGGTGGGAACAGTAGATGGCATAATGGTTACATCACTGGACTCCCACATAGTCGACATAGTTTGAGTCCCAGACCCAGTGGCTTAAAACTCATGCTGGGCGTATGTGCATATGTGCCCAAAATGCCAAGAAGAGAATGGAGGAGAAGAGACTGAAGTGTGACCATTCCCCTAATGAGTAATTTCTTACTTTCTGTCTCTCTGGAGAGTGCACATACCCTATAGCAAAAATCTCTCTATAGCATATAAGGGTTTATAACAACAGTTAGTTACTACTCTTTGGGAAAACTATGACAGACAGAGTAACTTACCCAGGACAATGACTTAACCTAACCTATGAAGTACAATTTGCACAACTTTTTTTTATAGTTAATAGTAAAGTTGGGATTCAAACTAAAATCTGAACTCTTAACTATCATGCAATATAGTCATTTTATTCCTGCAATTTAAGAGGTACTTTTGTTTAGTTAACAGCTTGGGTTAATAGTTGTCTATAAGCACATATGTGCTTTAAAAAAACCTCTGTGTAAAAAGACCTATTAACACCTGCTCATCTCTACTGGAACGGATTAAATTAAGTGATAGGAAAGGTGTTCCGTTTCAGGAATATAATTCATAATGTTCTTTGAGAAAGTGAGAGTCCCAGAAAGTTTCAACAATGCTGAAAATTATAAAATCAAAATGAATAAGTAGACATAGGAGAAAAAAACTGTCCCTTAGTATGCACAGTATCTACAACAACAAAAACATTCATAGCCACCTCTTAAGTTCTCAAGAAACAGATTCTGGAAAATTACTAGTGATAGCCTGATAATGTTTCTATTCCCAACACTTCTGAAACCAAATGGGTCAGAATTAACAGCTAGCTGTCCAAGTCCCCAGACATCATCTGGGTGTCGTATAATCCAACTGCGAGAGTCAGTGTCTCATCCCAGTCTGAAAGGACTGCCCTCACTGCAGACACCAGGTGCAGGTTGCCGGCACCTGTACTGACCGTGTTGCAACTACCCCTACTGACCAATCCCCTCCTCAGTTTCAGTAATTTGCTAGACAGCCCACAAAACTCAGAGAAACATATTATTTAATTTAACAATAAAGGAGACAATTCAGGAACAACAGAATAGAAGAGATGCAAGGGGCAAGGTTTCAGGGGGAGGAATTAACAGAGCTTCTACAAACAACTTCCCAGCACCCTCATATGATCACCCACCGGACACTCTCTGAACTCTCTAATTTAAGGAGGTTTAAACCGTTGTCCATTGGTGATTCAATTCAATCTCCATACCCTCTCCCTTCCCTGGAAGTCAGGACTGGCAGTTCCAATCCTCTAATAGTATGATTAGTTCCTAGCACTCAATCCCATCCTGAAGCCACCTAAATTCCACCAAAAGTTTTTTTATTAGCACAAAGTCATTATGGTTGACAGGGGCTCATTATGAATAACAAAAGATGCTCCTATCAACCAAATCTGGAAATTCCAAGTGTTTTAAAAAGCTCTCTGTCAGAACTGGGAGACAAAGACCAAATGTGCATTCCTTATTATCACAGATGATAAGAGAAAATGAATCGTACAGAACGAATCATTAATAATCTTAGATTCTTCTAAAATGAATTCATCATTTCTCCTCCCAGTGGGTTGTCTGCAGTTTCATTTAAGTGAAGTAAAATCAAGGGCACTCATTAGTTTACTTCAGATCGTGTCACCTAACCTCCCTATCTTTATGCAGGTTTCAAGTTCTTCAACCACAAATTCTCTCACCATTTTTAGGAATGTAATAGAGTTCATCACTTCGGTAAACATCTTTTAAAAAACATTCTCTAGAACCAAGATTGCTTTTTTTTTACTAGACATTGGTATTCACATGTCATCACCTGTAAACCAAAGTAGAGTTTTCACTCACTCCTGGTTAAAAAGTGAAATAAAAATACATATTCTTCATGTAGTAATACAAACCATTCACGGCACTGTTATAGCTGTTTTCAAACTGTTCCAGAGAAAACATTTCTGAAATGTTACATGGACTCATTGATTGAGATATCACCATTAATGTTTTTAGAGCAGCAATAATATAAAACATTAATTTTTTTTCTCCAGGCCCCAAAGTGCATGCTTATTAAATGGAAAGTATTTTACTAAACCTAAAATCTGAAAATAACTATCTTTTGAATAAGCATTTTTCAGCATAAGTATAAAAAATAACCTTAGAAAGAGAAGCATTATAGGGCCAGACAGGTAGGACAGCAGTTAAGACAGTCAGATCCCATTCGGTCAACTGCAGTTTGAATCCCAGTCCCAGTGAAAAACACACTGTGTGTACGTGTGTGCATGCCCCAAATCCTAACAGGCTGGAGAAATGGAGCAGAAAGGATTGCAGCATGACCACACCCCATTGGAGGGTTCTCTCTCTTTCACTCTTTTTCTCTTTCTCTCTTTTCTTCTCTCTACCTTATTCCCTCCCTCTCTCCCTCCTTTCCTCCCTTTCTCTCTCTCTGGCAAATGTACACACTCTCTGGCAATAAAAAAGAAAAGTATCATATTGAAATAACCAAAATATACTCCTAAGACAGCTGATTGCTATGAATTCAGAAAAAAGAAAAGATCTAAATGAATGGAAGTTGCAAAGGTGCTCGATTTCATGAATAAGCACCACAGTCTTCAGTTCAAGACTTTCAACCTTTGCTTCAATGACAGGAAAAGCTGAATAATCTTCTAGGTTCATGGATAAGAATAGAGCAGTTTAAAAAAAATATATAAGAAGTCTAGCAAAGCCAAAACTCATATAAATATAATAAGAAATCAAATTTTTAAAAAAGAGAAGACATAAGAAAGTAGCATGAAACATGAACATGTGGCTTTAAAGGCACACATGACACTGGAGTGTGTAAAACTGAGAGAACGCTATTTGAACACTGAAATAAGAATAGTAATATATTGTCACCAACTGAGGAATATGAGAAACTATGAGTCAGTACTGGCAATCATTTCACAGCCAGGAAGGAAGGAAGGAAAGGAGAGGAGTGAATGGAAGGGAAGAAGGAAGAAGAAAGAAAGAAAGAAAGAAAGAAAGAAAGAAAGAAAGAAAGAAAGAAAGAAAGAAAGAAAGAGAAAGAATCCATATTTTTGTTTTCTTCCTATAAAATAACTTCTTATAAACACCTAATAAAATATTTTACCAAGGTTAACAATCCAAATCCCAGCCAAGAAGAACTGAAATTGAAATTAGTCTATTATGTATTTTAAGGCACTGTTTGCTATACAGAGGCACTGGCAGAATATTTTAACTCAATGTTCCTCTGATATTGTATGGCAGAACTAAAGTCACAGAGAATGAGCCCCAACAAAGGCAGATATTCTATAATTAAATTCTTTTTAAAATAATTATTTTATTTAACTTTTTTTTTTAATTTGACCAGAGAGGGACAGAGCAAGCAAGCAAGAGAGAGAGAAAGTAAGAAAGCAAGCCACCAGATCCGTGACTTGAACTGTGGTCAGCTATGGGAGAGTCCAGAGCCCTTTACCACCATGCCACTTGCTGGCCCTTCTATAATTAAATTCTAGGGCCCTAACATGTGATTATGTTTGAATAATGATGGAACAAAATCATTTCCAAAAAGAACTTAATATCTAAAATTTTAGTTTCACTTTACAGTGATTCTTAACATTAATAATACAAAGTATTAAATTGCATTGTTAGCTGACATTCTTTTGAAATGAATGCCAATTTGTATTTCAACTGTTATTGATTTCAAATCGACATTTCAAGTTAATTTAGATTTTTTCACTCCTTTGTATTAAGAATTATTTATTTATTTAATTCCATTTGTTATTGTTATTTTTTAATTTTATCAGAGAGAGAGAGAGAGAGAGAGAGAGAAACAGAAAAAGCAAGGCACCAGGTCTGGGACTTAAACCACAGTTAGCCATGTGGGAGTCTAGTGTCTTAACCACCACACCACTTGCCAGACCCTTCACCCCTCTTTCAACAAAAAGGTACTCTTACTTCTATTATTGTCTAAACCTAATGATGAAACTAAATAACTAAATTTAGTTCAAGGAACTGCAGCTTAAAATAGGATCAGAGGGTACTTGGAAGAGAGGTTCAGAAGAAATACAAAATACCTAACAATTTAAAAAATAACACATTCAGTTAAAAAAAAATCTGGATCAAACATCTAGAAAAACAGCAAAACTGTGATTTTCAAATAAAACAGAAGTTGATTGACTATTTCCTTTTTATTATTTTTTTTAGAGGTTTTTTGCTATAGGGCACATGTGCTTGCCAGACAGACAGAGAGAGACAGAGAGACAGAAAGCGAGAAATAACCCCCCCAGGGGGGATGGCCACCCCACAATCCCTTCTCTTTCATTCTCCTCTTGGGATCTTGGGCACACACGCACATGCACTGGTGTGGGTTTTAAGCCACCGGTCAACTATGTGGGAGTCCAGTGACATAGCCATTAAGCTAACTGCTGGTCCCACTATTTCTTATCTTCACAGAAGAAAATATATCTTCAATTGCAGAAGAATTAACTGAAGTTAAATTTTTGAACACATTTGATAACAATTTAAAACAAATGGTTGTCTAGGGAAAGGTTCAGGCTCCTTTTCAGTAGATCTGGAAGAGAGAGACTCACTAACCTGAGCTGATAGATCAACAGTCAGTTCAGCCCCATATTTATTTTATATATAACTGCAAAGGATAGTTGGCAATGAGCATGATTAAGAGAGTTATGGAAGCTGAGACAACCTTATCTTTATGGGAAGAGTCCAACCAATGCTCTTAACCACCTATAAAAGAGAGAAGGAGATTTGGTGGAACTCAAGATTTCCAAAATAACTACATGATATTGCTCTACCTCAATCCTGGTATAGTCCTGATTGTCTCTTGATTTACTCACTTGTGCTCTTTTGAGATGTTCCTAGTGATCTGGAACACCAAAATTTCTCCTGATCCTAATTACCAAGAAATTTTTCCTGGTTCCCCTAAATCCCCTCTTCTTCCCAAAACCTGATTAGCAAGACTTAAGAAAGACTAAGAAACACTACTACATATCATTAAGATCTGTATTTATTTACTGTTGCGGCCATAATGAACTACCACAAATTTAGTACTTAAAACAACACAAATTTGTTATCTTACAGTTAGTTCTGAGGACCAGAATTCCAAAATTAGTTTCCCTGGGCTACAAACAAGGTGTCAAAGGGCTGTATTCATTCTAAAGGCTCTAGCAGAAAGTCTGTTCTTTGCCTTTTCTAACTTCTGGTGGCTGCCCCATTCCTTGTCTTGTGGCCACACCACTCTGACCTCTGCTTCCACTGTTATGAGTCCTTCTTCGACTCTGACACTCCTGCCTCCCTTTCATAAGGACCCTAATGATTACATTGAGCCCACTCAAATTTCCAGGATAATCTCTCCATTTCCATATCCTCACCTTAATCAAATCTACAAAGTCCTTTTGGCCATGTAAGGTAACACATTCACAGGTTTGGGTAGTCAGAATGTAAATATCTTTGGGAAGGCCATTATTCAGCCTACTACAGAGCTCCCTTTCCACTCCTAAAACTCCATAAACGAGGGCTTCTATTTTAGCTGAATAGCCCAATATATTAAATACTTTGTCATTTACCTTTAAATTTCAATTGTTCTTTAGCCTTCCTTGGCTTCAGTAACTTTTAATTTTTTTAATATTGCTTTTGTCATTGTTATTTTTTAAGTTTATTTATATCTTCCATGTGAGAGAGAGAAGGACATACCCAACACGGTCTTCACACCACACTCAACCCAGATCACAGGCACACACACATGCCCAGAATGTACAGGAAGCCTTGGGACACAAACTGTGACCTTTCCACATAGATCTAGCATCAAAGAGTGTTGTGTTACTGTTCAACCATTGTCTGGCCTCTGCCTTCACCATCTTTAAATTAATCCATCTGGCTACCATCTTTATGCTTTAACTGAGGTGGCTTGGATGAAATTAAAACTCAAAGAGCTCTAAATATCTTAGTTCTTACTGCAATGTCTTGATTAGCTGCAGACTACATAAAGACAATGTTTCTGTTGAGCTAGTTGAGAAGGGTAAATAATCACCAAACTAACCATCATGTTATGCTGACTATCCCAAAGGAAAGATCATTTTATATGTGTTTGCATAATAATTTATTACACTAAACTTTGAGCATCTAAGGTCAGAGAAAAACACATGTAAGACTATTACAAGAGCATGCCAATGTTTTGAGAGAAATAACAGAATACATTCAAATTTGTAGAAATATATATGCACGCTGATGAGTCAATGTGAGTTAATAATAATTCTGGCCCATATAACTGGCTAATCTCCAAAGTATGTATTTAAATTAATTATATCAGACACTGGTTGGCCATGATCGGCAATTTCCAGGAACTGATGGCCAAAACTCATCATCGCACTAAGAATATCCAGAATCGCAACATGCAAAGCCTAGCAGCCTTTTAGTTCTTCCCTTTGAACCATGAAAATTATCTTTTATTATGCGTGTGCTTAAAAAGCAGAGTCAGCTGTCCCGGACCATGACAAGATTCTACAGAAGGAAAATAACTACTAAAATGAGATCATGGAAAGACCTTCCATGCAAGTCCACAGCTTTCTGATCAGCCTTGAGCTGCTCTGTAATCTCATATTTTTCCTCTGTGTCAAAGATCTCACCTTCCTGGTGTCTGGGCTTCCGCAGTTTCTTTTTCTTAAAGTAAGCATTGGTAAGGTGTTTTGGAATATATAATTTGCTAATATCAATTTTCGTGGAGGTGGCAATGACAAATTTCTGGTGTGTTCTACGCAGTGGAACTCGATTAAGGACCAGCAGTCCAACCACAAGTAGCAAGCCACCATTCAGGTGCTTCAGGAAAACCACTCTCTTGCCTCTGTGGCATCCAGTGAGGATGATCAGAATGGTCCCAGGAGTGACGCTAGCTCACAGCTTTCTCACATGCTGACTGAAAGGTTTTTGGCTGTGGCTCAAGAGCTTTCGAGGCACATCTTCAGTAGGATAATACCTAGGTATTTTGCACAGTTTAACCACTCAGGTACCACCATTCTTGTCTCCACCAACTGATTTTGTGACAGTGGCAAGAACCTTCCCCTCCTTTTTCTTTTCAATCCTGGATTTAGTGGCCGAGTATTTCCTCTTGTACATGTCCTTCCTGGAATACATGGCAGACTGGGAGTATCTGCCAATGCCCGGGACTAGGACTGGGTTTGGGCTGCAATGGGGCTTCCCCTTACTGGGCTTTTTAGCCTTGGGGTCTCCTTTTTTAACCCTGCCACTGCCATCAGCCTTCTTGATTACAGAATTCTTCTCCTGAATATCCTGCTTTGCAGCTTTTTCACCTGCCATCTTATATAATGAGAAAGGGAACTAAACTATCTGCAGGATTGTTAACAAAAATCTCTTCAAAAGATTATGTGAAAGGGAACCAGCAGTTAGCGTAATGGCTATGGTGCTGGACTCCCATGTAGTTGACCGCGGTTCACGTCCTGGACCCAGTGGCTTAAAACTCACACCGGGCGCATGTGCGTGCGTGCCCAAGATCCCGAGAGAAGAATGGAGGAGAAGGGATTGTGGCTTGACCATCCCCCCGGGGGGTGATTTCTTGCTTTCTGTCTCTATGTCTCTCTCTGTTCGCCCTATAGCGAAAATCTCTCCAAAAAAAAAAAAAAAAAAGATTATGTGAGATAGTTCATGTAAAGAAGTTTTCATACAAAGTGCTTTAGACTACTACCCAACAGACATAAGCCTCCAATAAATGTACACTATAATTATGCTTCTATTCAGATATGCTTTTGTAATATAAGTGCTCATTTTATTTCTCAAATAACTATACTATTTTTTAGATGTTTTTGCCTTAGGGTGCATGTGCTCACCAGAGAGACAGACAGACAGACATAGTGAGAGGAAAAGCAAAAAATCACTCTCTGGAGTGATGACCATGCTGCTGCAATCCCTTCTCCTCCATTGTCCTCTTGGGATCTTGGGCATGCACGCACATGTGCCTGGCATGAGTTTAAGCCACCAGGTCCAGTACTCGAACCGCAGTCGACTACATGGGAGTCCAGCAACATAGCCATTATGCTAACTGCTGGTCCCAAAAAACAATCTTCCTGATCTGATGAATTAAGAAAGCTTAAAGTTGTAGAAGCAACCTCACTGGCAAAGCTTCTTTGGCAACAGGATAAACACACAGTTTTCTAAAACCAGCAGAGTCCTTAGAAACAGTGTTTCTCACTAGTATAATTTTGAATGAAAAAAATAAAAGCAAAAAACTAGATTTTTTTATCAACCTGCTCGTTTAATTTACTAGAATTTCTAACAGCCAGAATTAGAGAATACAGTGTACCTTTCTTTACTTTTTTTCAGACAAACAAGGGTTGAACTCCTACTCTGATCCTGAAATCTGTTACTCATCCATGGCCTTCCTTTCTTTAGAAAAAAATTATGAAAGTCAAAGAGCTTACAACAATGTCTCAGGGGCACAATTTTTCTCATGCAGAATAGACCGTGTTCTATGAATGTGAATGAGGAAATGTTTGACAGGCTACAGTCATGTTTTCCATTTGTACATGTAGCCAGTGACAATGAGGCCACCCAAAGAGATAAGAAATCATCTACAAGGATGATCATCAACGTAGTTCTCTACAAAACCACATCAAAGCATTACCTCTTCCACCCTGAGATTAATTACAGATTGTGGCCAAATCTGTCTTTTCTATCACTGAACTAGATCCAGCTACTAAGACCAGAATAAAAACTGCATGGCTACTGACACATTTTATTTCAAAATACCAGCAAGACTATGAAGAATATCAGAGGAAAAACTAAAATTCAACTTGCAACTTATGCTCTATTTAGTCAACATTATACATAATTTTATCTTTTTGTCTGAGTAATTTTAATGATGTTGTTGAATAGCTCTTAGAATATAATGACTAGTAAGTATCACACAGGCAGCTTAGAGGGTGAAAAAAACTAAAATATTTATTTGTAAAAACCTGTAAAAAAAACCTTTCTGTTATAGGCAGTATTAAAAAAAAATTGCAGGTTGGGGACCAGCAGTTGGCATAATGGCTATGTCGCTGGACTCCCATGTAGTCAACTGCAATTCAAGTCCTGGACCCAGTGGCTTAAACTCACACCTGGCACGTGTGCGTGTGTGCCCAAAATCCTGAGAATGGAGGAGAAGGGACTGCAGCATGGCCATCCCCCCCGGGGGGTGATTTCTCGCCTTCTGTCCCTCTTTTTCTGTCTTTCTGGCAAGTGCATGCTCCCTATTGCAAAAAACTCTCCAAAAAAATAAAAAAATTTAAAAAACTAAAAAATTTGTAGGGCTGGTAGGTGGCGTGGTAGTTAAGGTGCTGGATTCTCCCACGGCCAACCACAATTCAAGTCCTGTACCTGCAGGCTTATTTTCTCATTTTCCCTATCTCTCTCTGGTAAAATTTTTAAAATAATAATAATGGTAATAATGATAAATAAAACTGAATAAATAATTCTTTTTTTTTAAATATGCAATATCTCCTGGGCATTTAACTACTCCACTCCTTTGCAATCCTATCCTATTTCAACTCTAATGCCTTAGCAAACTACCACATTAAATGGAATTAACTCAGTGATTCATACATTTGTTTTCTTCATGTCTATAAATCTATTTTTTAAGACAAGGTCTCACCACTGAGATCCTCCTGCCTCAGCCTCCCAGCTAGGACTACAGTGGGGTACCACACAACTAGTTCTTTTTCAGACAGGCTAGTGCTATGTTGCCCAGGCCAGCCTCAACCTCCCAACCCTTCTGCTTCAGCTTCCCCAGGTCCCAGCATTACAAGTGCTCAGCATCTCTCTGGCCTTTAGATTGAACTGGGAGTCAAACATGGGCCACCTATGTGGTCTCAGCCTGTGGAGTATAGCACCTTAGCAGCATGTACCACCACAGCTGAGCCATAATTACAAACTTCTGAGAGTGGGAACTGGTATATACAGCCTTGTATTCTCAGTACTTAGTAGTAAACCTCTATCAATAAATTATTGATAGGGTGAGCTCCACAGCTCAGTAGTTAAGAGCTGTACACTGGAAACGAGATCCCACATGGCAATTCAAATCCCAAACCCACAGCTTGGAAAGTAAATGTGTGTGTGTGCACATGACCAAAATCCTGATAGGAAGGAGAAATGAAAGAAAGGGATTGCAGCACGACCATGCCCCACCACTGGATGTTTTCTCTCTTT
>NW_006204238.1:1772439-1798177 GCF_000334495.1 Tupaia belangeri chinensis
TCTTTCCCTGTTTCTCTCTCTCTTTTTCTTTCCAGTGTTTGTATGTGCCCTCTAGCAATAACTTTTTTAAAATGATTGATAAAAAGGTATAACTATACATTAACATGAAAGCAATACATAACATCAGTTAGTTAACCAAAGTAGCTGAACAGTGTTTTCATAAATTCAATGACTTCTTTGATAATGCAAGCAATAATGTTTTATAGAAAGAAAATAAAGCAGTGCTTAATTACAAACAAACAAAAAAAGAAAAAGAAAAGGGAAAAAAAGCACACCCCTTTCTAAGAATTACTCATTGGGAACATTTTCTATGCTGTGTAATAAAAAAATCTATTATATAGTCAACTCAAAGACTGAGAATTAAAAAGAAAGAATGTCTGCGTTCCTATAGTCTAAGATCATTGCTATAAAATGCACACAGAGGTCAAGCATACATTAGGTGAGCTGCACAGGCATCCTAGGCAACCAGAAAGCAACGGTACCTTGGCCACTAAAGAAAGTCTAAGTTACTGAACTTGCATGATGTTCTGAAACGAGTTCCTGTCATGGAATGTCATGTACTTCATTATATAACCTCAGCTCTTTGGGAGCATGTTATGACTATGGCCAAAGTAAAGGAAAACAGGAGTGTCTCTAAATCAATCATGAGCCATGAAGCCAGACAGACTGTATGACAGATGCAATTTTTCTTGGCACCACTTGGGCATAACTAATTGATGACAATCGTATGTCCACGCTGGCATGTTTCCACAGGAGATGTGTGCAAATATGTCACTACATCTGGATGCTAGGCATGCTGGGGTCCTGAGGCAGAAAGACCTACGAAAACCAGAGGCCCCGCAGCTGTACTCAATGAACACCGTGGGAGCTCCACAGAGTGATGAAAGGCCTAAATTACCACAAACTGTAAATACAGATTTATTTCATTAAAATACGAGGTAACTGCTACAGTCATCTCTTGTTCAAACAGACATTTGCCTCTTTAAAAAACAAAAAAAGCTAGAATCTATATATATATACATATTTCTAAATCCATACAGAAAATTTGCATTTCAATGACTGCTCTTAAATTTTAAAAAATTCCATGCAGAAGCTAGAAAAGAAAAAAATAAGATAATCTACTGTCATCATGTTAGAATAATCCTCTTCCATTTGATTCAAATGTGACATTTATATAAATTACTACCAAGCTCATGTTGAAAATTCAACACATTATGGTAGAAAAAAATCGTAACATATTAACATATAATTTCACCTTTAAAATTAAAGACAGATTAATATAAATAGCTAACTTTTCCTAACTTAAAAAGAGAAACCAGACTGAACAATAATTTTATCCTGGGACCAGCAGGTGGTATGGTGGTTAAGGTGGTAGACTCCCACACCCACGATTCAAGTCACGAACCTGGCAGCTTGCTTTCTCACTTTCCCTCTCTCTCTCTGCCTCAAATTAATAATAATAATAATAATAATTAATAAAAATGAATAATTTTTAAAATTTTTAAATTCTTATCCTACATAATTAGTTAGTAGATTCATTCTTTAAACAGACAAAATGATATAAAACAAAGAAAAGCTCTCTCATAAAAAGCCTTCTATTTTTTTCATAAAATTATCCAATAATAAATCATTTATATGGACTAGATGGTGGTAAAATGGTACCAATACTGACCCAACATGAGAAGTCCTGGAATCACATCCCCAGGCCTCCCTCTAAGCATGTGCATGGGATCCAGGATGGCTGAGGCTGAGGGTGGAGTGCAGTATGAGGACCTTTTTAGGAATGCCTGTTTCTCTCTTTCTCTTCTCCCTCCCTCAACAACTACATATTTTTTAAATTGATAATTAAGATATTTTTAATTGATAATTAATAAACTCTTCATCCATGTGTAAATATTAGGTCATTGAGAAAGTCAAGATGTAAAAGTGTCAGGACTTTCCCGACAACCTAATGCATAAATCTCAAGCCAAACAAATGCTTTTCCCATGCGATGTGGCAGAAATCATCTTATATAGCAGTTTATACTATATCCTCATAGATAAAATTCTAGTTTTAATCAGAACATAAAAGAAAAGGTCATTTGTCTTATCACTTTCCTGTTCAGATCGTTTTTCTCCACCTCTCTTATCTGTTTCCTTTCACATCCTGTCTTCCTTCAGGCTGTCCAACAGCTTCTGATGCTTTTCAACGCCTCATCCAACCATCCAACATTGGACTGATTTTTTTAAAAAATTCTTTTATTTAACTTTATTTATTTATTTTAATTTGACCAGAGAGGGACAGAGAGGGAGAAAGTGAGAAAGCAAGCCACCAGGTCTGGGACTTGAACCGTGGTCGGCCATGTGGGAGTCCAATGCCCTTAACAATCACACCACTTGCCAGCCCCAATGTCTGTTTATCTGAGGCTTATCAATGGGTAACAAGAGGTATGTCAAATTACTCACTCCCTTCCCTAGGGATAACTAAAACATAAAAGTCACCTTTCTCTCTCTATTTGATTATGATTGCTACTCATCTTCTAAACACTTATGTGGCGATAAAAGGCATTATTAATACATTAGACTTTTTCACATGTGGATTAAATAAAGAAAACACTTCTTTTAGGAAATCATAAAAGGTTCTTTCCACTTGAAGATCTGCAAATGGTCCCAGTGGCAAGAGTACAACTAAAAGGGAAACACAGGTTGAACCTACATGGAAATAAACATAAGTAACTAAAAGGGTCTAGACTTCTTATGAAAACTCAAAAATACAAAGCTACTGACTTTTCTCATCTTTTATCTTAATTACACCTAAGATTATCACTAAACATGGAAATTTTCCATGATACAGAGATGTTGGTTCTACCGTAAAATGTTATTTTGACTGAAGATATATGAAAAAGACCAACTTCAGAGTATAAGAGGAAGAGTGAGGAGGACAAAAGGGAGAAAGAGAACAAAGAGTAAGCAGCTGACATAACTAATGACACAAAGACACTATGGGGTCCCCAACCCCCAGGCCACAAACCCTTGAAGGTTTACAACCTGTACACACACACACACACACTGTGCAGAGCAGGAGGCAGACAGAGAGCAAGCAAGCAAGGCTTCGGCTATTCACAGCCCATTGCCACCTAGGCTGCGTCTCTTTTCAGCTCAGCAGTTGTATTGGATTCTCATGGGAGCACGAATCCTATTGCTGTGTGATTGTATAATATATACTGCAGTGTGGTAGGGTGGAAATGGGGTGAATGGTGGATGTGTGCACTTGGGTCATCCTGGGACCATCACCCCACCATTTGTGGACTGTAGTCCATGAGGCCAGTCCTTGGTGCTGGAAAGGTTAAGGACTGCTGCTACAGGTAACTCCCCGATTTCATCATCTAGTCTCTTTCACACCTCTAATAGCTAGAGCATTCAAGCCAAAGATCAAGATTCTGCATCCAGCTGGCACAGATACTCTAACTCTAAGCACACTGTTAGGTTTATTTTATCATCTCCCCCAAGACAAAAGTGTATGGTTGACATCTAAAAGTAATTTTTATTAACTGACATGAACATCCTGGTGAAGAGGAGAAGTATATTTAATGAGTAACATTATCTCTCCAACCAATAGCGCTATGTCTGTGCAACTGCTAGTGAGCCAGAGTCTCAAAAATAGGCGATGCACAGTACTGCAAGAATCAGCCAAGTTCGATGGCCAATGACCCACCTTTATATTCCTCAAACCCTTTATCAAGGGATACCTAGAAATTTGAGACTTCCTGGTTTTACCCTTCTACTCTCCTCCCAAGAGCAGAGTCTAATGCTCACGTGGCAAGAGGCAAGAAAATTGCTGTTCTAATCCCTATTTCAAAGAGTATGTGTCTTTAGAAAAAGACCATTTCGGTGGTTTTTTTCACTCTGAAAATATGAGAACTAAATCAGCAAAACAATACCAGTCCACAGGTTTTTGTTTTTGTTTTTACTAAATCTTCAAAAGACTGCTCTTTTGAGGCATTTCGTTTCTTTAGTGTCCCAAGAAGATAAAACTTTATGTAGTTCAAATGTTTTGCTTGACCTCCTTCCTCAAATCAAACCACAGAGAAACAAGACTTCTGGTTTTCCCATTAATAAGTATCCTAGAATTTGGAACAATAAAATTTCCTTTTCTAAAAGGAAGCTATCTTAGAGTTGATGCTATCAGGCAGAGACAGTAAACACTAGGGAAGATGGTAGACTAAAATAGTGTTATAGGGTTGTCAGGAAAGTCATAACTCTTTAGCATGTCATGACTTTCCTGACAATCTAATATTTTACAACTCCATTTCTTTACCTAGGATTGGACACCACTTTAAGAAATAGTCTTCTTAAAAGTTATCTATTTCATTTTCGTCACACGCACGGCAAGTCTCTCACTGCAAACACTTACCTGACCTTTTTCCCTTGTTCAGTGAGCATCTTTACCAAGTCGGCAATGGGGTACTGAGCTTTGGCTGCACAGAGACCATAGCCTGAAAGAACATCAATACAGAAGAATGCATATTATATTTTGAAATTTTATGAACTACAATTTCTCTCTTAATCAAAACAAACTTGGGAACCAGCAGTTAGCGTAATGGCTATGTCGCTGGACTCCCACGTAGTCGACCGCGGTTCGTGTCCCGGACCCGGTGGCTTAAAACTCACGCCGGGCGCGTGTGCGTGCGTGCCCAAGATCCCGAGAGGAGAATGGAGGAGAAGGGATTGCGGCGTGACCATCCCCCCTGGGGGGTGATTTCTCGCTTTCTGTCTCTTTGTCTCTCTCTGTCTGTCTGGCGAGCGCACGCGCCCTACAGTGAAAATCTCTCAAAAAAAAAAACAAAAAACTTGTATGCCAACATTGGTAATCAGTTAAGAGGACAAGGAAATGAAAGCAAATTTGTAACTTTAAAAAATATTGGCCTGAATTAGAAATTCAAAAATATCCTTCCTCTCAAGATTCCATAGTGGGAAGCTATGGAAGTGGGTACTGGTTAGCCCCTCCCACATACCACACACTCACACTTGCATGTACTTTCTATTATTAGTATTATTGCTGTTGCTCTCGATACCTCACTCTCTCTCTCATGTTTTTAAACCATCTTCATATTTCGCTTTGATGACACTGCAGTCCTGTAGGTCCCCTTCTAACTTTGTTACTATTCTTCCTCAAATTCCTTCAGTAGTTTTTCTCCTATGTTCTCCTCCCTAAATGACAAAGTCTGCCCAGGTGAAAACTGTGCCCCTCACAATTCTTCTCGAACATCTCAGCTCTTCCCATAACTTCCACAACCATCTGCTGACCCCACCTCCATACATCTGAAGGTTTGAACTTTAATTGGAGCACCAGTATAGAATGCTCACTGTCCCATCTCCATCTCGAACTTTATGTCTCCAAAGAAGGACCAAAAATTCTCCATAATTCTGATGTTATTACAGGTATAACCAGGAACTTCAGTCATCTTCTTTCAGCTTTAACCCCAGTATTCCATTCATTCTACCCACACAAGGAACCCTCCATCTGTCCTCACTTCTCTTTTCTTTCTTTTCAACTGCCAGAGGGTAAGTGTGTTTGCCAGAGAAAGAGAGAGAGATACAGAAAGGGAATTCCTATAGGGAATGGTCACACTACAGCCCCTCTCCTTCATTTCTCCATGCTGTCGAGATTTGCCATATGCCTGGCATGTTTTCTAAGCCACCAGGACCAGGACTCAAACCATGGTGAACCACTGTTCCCTCTACACTAAGCTATGGGGCCAGCCCTGTTCCTGCTTTTCTACTCCATTTTTCCAAATATCAGGTTTCTGCTCAAGCTACTCCTTCTGTCCTCCACTATTCCCAATACCATCTATCCTCTAAGACTCAAAACAAACCAATACTTCCCTCCAATACTTCTTAGGTTCTTTGTGAAAGAAAAGTTTATATAGTTCAATTGAGCTGTTACCATAATGCACTTTACATTATTTATCTACAATCTGACCTCACTAGAGGGAAAATGCCCAGAGGAAAAGAGCCTGTGCTCTATATTTACACATTTCCACTCCAGTGTAATGTTCTCAACAGATTAACACCAATGCCGCTTTAGCCAGGACAACACATCATGCAAGAAAGTCTTATGCATTACAGTATATTTAGTTTATCTGCTTCCATTCACCAACTGACAGTAGCAGGCCCTTCTTTGTGATAGCCCAAAACCCAAGTTTATGTTTCAAATGGCCCTAACATGTGCTACTGTCCCATATTAAGAAAGCTTGTATCTTAGAATTCACTTACTAATGTTTATTTTTATCCTCAATATTCAATTGCACTGATGTTTGTTACTTTTATCTTAGCATTTAACTGACCAGTAAACTAGCCATATGTCAAATCAGATTTTCTTTACAGAAAACTCCCATGATAGTATGAGAATCAAAATCCTCATCTGAAACAGTGTATTATGGCTCATAATACCACAGCGTTCTGTGATAAGAGTGAAGAAGAACTAACCTAACGATCAGAAAACTGGGAAATTCAGGCCTGAAGAGATAAAATGACTTGGACCATGTCACGTTGATGGTTAGCGACAAAATTAAGAACGAAAATAAGAAGTTGTAACTCCCACACCAAACTCTTTCTCCTAGACCAGGTTGCCTCATCTTATTTTAAACCATAAGATTCTTGAGGGTTTTTACATATTTATTTTTAAAAAGAGATCAAAATTGCCAAGTGAGTCTAATGAGTGAGCTAGACACTTTCATATGCCATACATAATTCAATCTTAAAAACAGTTATTCTAGAGGGAAAAAATCAAGACTCAAAAATAATTTAAGCATGTGCATGGTCTCATACAAAGAGCTGCCTAGAACCCACAACATCCATTTATAGAATCTCTATGTGATCCCCAATTAGCATAAGCCAATATTTTCCACTTAGTAGTCATAGTGCTACTATGTTTTTATTGTGCTTTGAAAAATAAAAAAGTTTTCATTATATTTTTTCCTGTTTTAAGGAGTTGTTTTAATGTAATCAACTATAGCAGCTATTACAGGTTGCTTTTTTTTGTATTTTTGCTTTGTGTGTGTGTGTGTGTGTGTGTGTGTACCTGGAGTAATAATAATGCTATTAGCTTCTCGGATCATGTCAATTGCATTGTCAAGGTTGATTTCTGTATGTGTGCCAGAAATTTCCATGGGTTTTCCACCAGCTGTTGAAGTGGTACCATAGCCTCCAAGAATCACATTAGCCAGGGACCGATTCATTGCCTAGAAAACAAAATTATCAGCTGTGAGAGATTAATACACACAACTAGTACAAATGTTATACATGTAATTTTCAGAACAATTAAAGAAGATTTATTTCATCATTTAAACACTTTAAACAGATAAATCTGAGTCCCCTTGCAAAAATTATTTCAAAAATTTCAGTGACAGATGACATCTGAGTACCACATCTTTTTTCCTATAAATTTAATCGATATATTTTCAGTCAAAAACATTATAAAGTGTTAAAACCCCTTTAGAATTTGGCTAGCAGGTTTTCCAATTTTTACTAGAAATCTACCCCCACACACAAAAAGAAAGTAAATAAAAACAAATTTTAATTGGAAAATTAACAGTAAAAGTATGAAATTAATGAAAACTTGGGATACACTTGGTTTTCACTGGATGCTGATTGAGCAGTTTCTGCCCCCATATTTACATGTATTTCACCAGACCAAAAGAGAATCAAAGACAATGACGAGAATAAGAAATTATACAAAGCGATCCCCACAGATTTTTCAGGTAAAATTCTGCTACCACATATCAGCAGTCAAGAGAAAACCAGGACATATCAAAATGATAAAGATCCATTTCAACTAGCACTCTGCTGCCCTCTGCTGTCAAGAAAAAAAGTAATATGGGATTGATACTGTCTCATTTTCCAAATTGATTAGAACTCCATGAAGCTAAGTCATAATAGAAGAAAACAGATTCATCATTAGGACCCTGAACTATTTCATTTCCAAAGAGGTATATGAATAAGGTTATATACTCTTTACAATTTACACCCATTCTTTTAACTAGAAAAATAACCTCAGAAGAAAAATAAGAAAAAGGTAGTTCCCATCACATGGTCATTTACAGTCATCCGAGAATGTACCACACAAATGCGACAACTGAAATGAGTGACAACATCTGCTCTGGTTTTGAAAACAGTTCATTTGTAGATTTCTGGAGATAGGGTGGTAAAAGAAAATATGCTTAATGTTTTGAGTAATCAAAAGCATTTAAGAATTCAAATCACTGTACATGGCTGAAGCAGAAAAAAAAATCCAAAAAGTTAGTAAAACCTATTTTAAGGATTGTAATAAATGTATCTTTGATCCAATGTGCCACTTAAAATACTATAAAGTGTCAAGCTAATACTCTAAAAAATTGCTTTATTACTGGGACCAGCAGTTAGCATAATGGCTATTTCACTAGACTCCCATGTAGTTGACTGCAGTTCGAGTCCCGGACCCGGTAGCTTAAAACTCACGCCAGGTGCCTGTGAGTGTGTACCCAAGATCCTGAGAAGAGAATGGAGGAGAAGGGATTGTGGCATGGCCATCCTCCCTGGGAGGGTGATTTCTCGCTTTCTGTCTCTCTGTCTCTCTCTGTCTTTCTGGTGAGTGCACGCGCCCTATAGCAAAAACCTCTCCAGAAAAAAAGCTTTATTATTGAAGAAGCAAAAAAGCAAAAAGCACCCAGAGACCTTCAATGATAAGCACCATATTAGGGAAAAAATATGACACCATCCCCAATATGGCACAGTCTGCTGCCAACTTTGTGTAGATGTTTATTTTATTGCAGAAGTGCAACGCAGGCAGAGGAGGGAGAAAAAGGAACACAGAAGATGAACAAGAAGCCACTCTTTAATAAAAGCGGCCTATCAATAACATAAGTTGCAAAGCTGATAAATCAAAAGGTTGTCAGAATTAAAAAAAAAAAAAAAAAACTTTTTTTCAACCTAAGCTCATATATCAGACATAACATTTACATTTTACAGAGACCAAAGTCTGATAAATTCATCTCAAATTATTACATATAAAATAAATCCTGGAGGGCCAACAGGTGACTTGGTATTAAGGTGCTGGATGCCACATGGCTAACGCTGTGATTCATGTCCTGGACCTAGAGGCTTGAAAAACACACTGGGAACATGTGCGTGCATGCCCAAAATCCCAAGAGGAGGAAGAAGGGATTGTAGCAAGGCCATCATCCCTGGGGGGGGGGGGGGATTTCTCACTTTCACTCTCTCTCTCTGTCTCTCTCCAGCAAGGGCACACACTCTATAACAAAACATCTTTAAAAAAAAAAAAAAAAAGTAAAAATAAATCCTGGATATGTTTTTGTATATATTTAACTGATAAGAAGGTCAAAATTAAGAGAGTAATAAAAAGCAATACTTCTAATTAAATTCATAAGCCCAATTTGACATAAAGTTTCAAATTAACACATTCTCATTATTTTAAATCCAAGGTTTAATGAAAACCAAAATAGCCATATCTGAGAATTCCCAAACATTCAACTTCCATTGACTTCGGTGAATCTTTTCTAGTTTTGAATTACAAGATTCTGAAACTCAGTTACCAAAAAGTATGTCCTACCTAACTTTTGACCTTAAAAATTAATTCAAAGGACTATTTTAGACACTGGATATTGCTACTATAGATAACTCCCTCCCCCACCTCCTCCCTCCCCCAAAAAATCAAATAGACAAAGAGACCCTATTACCTCTATCACATAGTCCTGCAAAAGGACAGATCACAGAGAGACGTGGAGTAGAAGAACAGATATATAAGGGTACAACCACTTTAGGCTATAATGACTTAAGCTAAGCCATTATTTTCTCCTATAAAACTATTGAATAGTAAGTAAAGCTGAATGAAGAAAAAGGAAAGAATTTCTGAGGACATTTAATTAATGTGTACCCACTTCTGATGGCATCTTGGGAGGAAAAAGGGAACCACACAGTAGTTTAACAATCAAAGACAACTTGTTAAACATGTATCCACAATTACAGCACCATTAAATTAATTCTATGTGGTCTCTTAAAAACTAAATTATTTTTCATCTCTAAATTTACCATTGCAACATCATATTTTCAACAAATGTTTAGTGTTTCTGACTTTTGGAAGTTTTGGTTTTTTTTTTTTTTTTGGTTTGGTTTGGTTCGGGTTTTCTTTCTTTTTTTCTTTTTCTTTTTTTTTCTTAAGTTTTACTGCTTGCTTAAGTGATTAATGAGACTCTCCTGTGACCACTGATCCACAGATTGAAGAGTTCCCAGCTTCCGAGACAAAGAATTTGCAACACTATCCAAGACTATTCCTTTTAAGTTATTAAGCTCTATAATGAAAATTGCATTTTATATTAAAGAGATCCTTAACTTACATAATTCCAAGCATACTGTGAGATATAAATGTGAAAACAAAGAAATATCATAAAATAGACAAATTCAAAGCAATAAAAGTCATGAATGTCGGAAAAGTCATGATGTATTTTTTCTATGTAAAAATGTGTCATGACTTTTCCAACAACCCAATACTAGCATGTCTCATGGCAATACTTCATAGGTACTAATTAACTCAAAGGGGAAAAATTATTTTTGATTTGGCTTTTGACAACACCCACTTCATTGTGTTCTATTTTCATTTAGAAACCAGCAGCAAGGCACAAAAGTAAGGAAACCTTGTCTGAAGACACTGTTCCACTGGGGCAAGACCCCTTTTTCCCAGGCAATGTGGACACTATCACCAGCAGATAAACTTACAATTATAAAGAAGTTAACCTGGATTTCAAGCGATATGTGGACAGACAGCACATCATTCCTCTGAGCTGGTTGTTTAGAGACAGTTTTCAGCTTTTACAATACTGAGAGTTATGTAACCATAACATTGGGCTCAGAGGACACCCAAAAGAATTCTTTGTCAGAACAAAAATTCAATTTTAGGGATTGCTGGATAGCCACTTGGGGTGCATTCCATTCCCTCTCGCATAATGAAATTATTCTGTTCTGGTCTGGGCACGCATGTTTCCTTCAATCAATAATAATGAAGGTCAACATACTGGTACCAAATTAACTCTAGTATATCTGCTACCATAACCTCTCTGGAAGAGACTCTGAAATATGAAATGAGCTAAAAAATTCATCTAATGTTAATTTAACAAACTTTATATTCACTTGAATGTGCCAGGTGGTAGGCCAGGCTCCATAAACACAAAGGTGAATAACAAATGGTTCCTCAAAGTTGCTTCTCAGTAAAATGAGAGTAATATTTCCTACCTCCAGAATTAATACAAGTATTAAATGAGCTAACATCCGTAAAACACCCAATGTAAAGCCTATATGACTATACTAATGTCCCAATTTTGAGTAGCTGTTTCATTTTTATTCTTATTCTGAACTACTTGGAGCTGCTAAGCACAGTCATGAAGAGATAATTACTTATGATACAAAGAAGCAAGAGCTACGAATCAAGCAAGGTTAATGTAAGGAAGTCAAAAACCAGGAGAATTTAAAACGAAACAAAATTTCTATCTTCAAAATCTAAAAATATAACAGGCTTGTTTTTGTTGGTTTTGTATTTGTTTTGCATTAACACTGAGGAGCAGAGAATATGTAGTAGAACAAATCCCACTGTGGCTCACTAATAAGAGCTTTGACCAGTGATCAATTGTGGAGATCAATTTACCAATATCAAAAGGCAACAAAAAGATAATACTCCCCTTTACCAAATAATTGCACTTTTAAAAATTGAACATAAGAGAGACCAGCAGTTAGCGTAATGGCTATGTCACTGGACTCCCATGCAGTCGACCGTGGTTCAAGTCCCGGACCCAGTGGCTTAAACTCACGCCAGGCATGTGTGCTTGCGTCCCCAAGATCCTGAGAGGAGAATGAAAGAGAAGGGATTGCGACATAGCCATCCCCCCTGAGGGGTGATTTCTCATTTTCTATCTCTCTGTCTCTCTGGCGAGCGCACATGCCCTATAGCAAAAAAAACTCTCAAAAAAAAAATTTAACCTAAAGAAATAAAAATGCAAAAGGAATAGTGTAACTGGGAAAAAAAAAAAGAGTAAGTCTAATAACATGGTTTTGACAGATTATGGTATATCTATGTGCCATAATAA
Organism: Tupaia belangeri chinensis; assembly: GCF_000334495.1. Taxonomy (NCBI): domain Eukaryota; kingdom Metazoa; phylum Chordata; class Mammalia; order Scandentia; family Tupaiidae; genus Tupaia; species Tupaia belangeri. The sequence continues at coordinate 1,784,553 of NW_006204238.1, forward strand.
CAGATGCTAAAAATTGTTACAGTAGTTAGGAAGTTAAACAAAAATATTAAATCATTCATTAAATAGAATGTATTTAAACATATGCATATGAAAAGACTAAAATTTAAATATTAAGTGTTGACAATTGAGTGGTAATTGGAGTTTAGATTATTTTATTTTATTTATCCTTTTCTATTTCTTCCAAATATTTTACATTTGTAATTGAAATTGTTTCTAAAGTAAAACTTGAATCGTCCTTGAATCCAAATTAACACAAATCTGCTATTACAACTAGAGTATTAATTTAAGCCAATATATTTATAATCTCTGACAGCTCTAAGAATATCTTGTTAGCTGCATATAAAATACAGGAATAAAAAACATCTATAGTATGATGATAAATGGCATGCTCAAGGCAGTGGAAATAGAAAAGAAACAGAAGAATTATAGAAAACATATCAAAAGATAGGAAGAATAGGAAAAAATAAAAGATGATATCCCTTCAGAGATACTCCTAGAAGGCAATCCTTTCAACAAGTCTCTCTTATTGAAGAGTCTACCTTATTCTAATTACTGTTATGGAACTCTTACTATAAGTTGCTGTGGTTAATATAACATGTCACTGGACTCCCATGCAGTCGACCGTGGTTCAAGTCCCGGACCCAGTGGCTTAAACTCACGCCAGGCATGTGTGCTTGCGTCCCCAAGATCCTGAGAGGAGAATGAAAGAGAAGGGATTGCGACATAGCCATCCCCCCTGAGGGGTGATTTCTCATTTTCTATCTCTCTGTCTCTCTGGCGAGCGCACATGCCCTATAGCAAAAAAAACTCTCAAAAAAAAAATTTAACCTAAAGAAATAAAAATGCAAAAGGAATAGTGTAACTGGGAAAAAAAAAAAGAGTAAGTCTAATAACATGGTTTTGACAGATTATGGTATATCTATGTGCCATAATAACAGATGCTAAAAATTGTTACAGTAGTTAGGAAGTTAAACAAAAATATTAAATCATTCATTAAATAGAATGTATTTAAACATATGCATATGAAAAGACTAAAATTTAAATATTAAGTGTTGACAATTGAGTGGTAATTGGAGTTTAGATTATTTTATTTTATTTATCCTTTTCTATTTCTTCCAAATATTTTACATTTGTAATTGAAATTGTTTCTAAAGTAAAACTTGAATCGTCCTTGAATCCAAATTAACACAAATCTGCTATTACAACTAGAGTATTAATTTAAGCCAATATATTTATAATCTCTGACAGCTCTAAGAATATCTTGTTAGCTGCATATAAAATACAGGAATAAAAAACATCTATAGTATGATGATAAATGGCATGCTCAAGGCAGTGGAAATAGAAAAGAAACAGAAGAATTATAGAAAACATATCAAAAGATAGGAAGAATAGGAAAAAATAAAAGATGATATCCCTTCAGAGATACTCCTAGAAGGCAATCCTTTCAACAAGTCTCTCTTATTGAAGAGTCTACCTTATTCTAATTACTGTTATGGAACTCTTACTATAAGTTGCTGTGGTTAATATAACTAATAATAATAAATGAAGAAGAAAAAGAAGAGCAATAAAAGAGACACAGATAGATTTGGGAAATACCACTAATAAATGTAAGAATCTAAAGAAAACTGCTTTTAAAAAAAGGATAAAGACAATAAGGTACCATGAGGATATTTCAAGAGCTAGATACCAGTCTTCTTCCCTTTTGTGTTAGTCTGCCACTGACTTTGTGAAAATCCTCCTGTTTAATGTTAAAAATCGATTTTCTGAAACCCACAAGTAATATGACGATCTGCTGCCCCCTGCTGGTCATTTAATTCACCTACTAAAAACGAAGTCAGAATAAGGGTTAAAAGTCCATTTTAAGAGAAAATTATCTCTATTACAACTGGCTAAATTTTTTTCTTCCTCACAAACACTTGTATTTAAAAATCCCAACACCTGATTTTTTCAACCAGGACATACAAAACACCTTTCCAAATTCCCTGAGCAACTCAGGAGATTTAATTCAAAAACCTCTTAGCCTATTTGGAATTTAGGTTATCAAACCCTTTGCTTTCCAATATAGCAAAGAAAGAAAAATCTTTTTTATTATAAAAAGACAAAGAACCAGCAGGTGTCTAATGGTTACATCGCTGAACTTCTGTGCAGTTGACCATGGTTCGAGTCCCAGAGTCACCGGCTTAAAACTCATGCTGGTACATGTGCATACATGCCCAAAATCCCGAGGAGAGAATGGAGAAGGGATTGAAGCATAGCTATCCCTTCTGGGGATAGTGAATTCTTGCTTCCTGTCTCTATTTTTTAAAATAATAAAATAAATAAATAAAAAGATCATTTAGGGACCAGCAGATGGCATTGTAGTTAAGGTGCTGGATCCCACATGGCCAACTCTGTGGTTCAAGTTCCAGACTCAGCAACTTAAAAAGACACTCCAGACACATGGATGTGCGCTCAAAATCCTATGAGAAGAATGGTAAAGTGATTGTGGCATGGCCATACCCCCTGGGGAGCGGTGATTTCTCACTTTCCCTTTCTTTCTGTCTCTCTCTCTCTCTGAACAGCACAAAAAAATAAAAAATAAAATTAAAGCAACTCCAAACATTCCAAACTACAACAAGATTTCCAATTAAAACATCAGGAAAATACTGAATTGTAAAGTAAGAATTTTTTTTAACATATTACAATAAAAGAATGAAAGTGGCACAAATATCCCTTTTCTGTCTAAATTATTTAAAAGTGTAAAATAATATTCTGATTTCACTTAGTTTCATACACATACTTACACAGCACTTCAAAACAATTATATAGAGAACATCTACTACTTTTGAAACTTGTCTAGTCAAATCTTTAATTGCAGGCTATCTTGCCATCAAGAAAAGAATTAGAAATGAGAAGGAAGCTAGAACACATCTGTGTTGTTACGTTTTTAGGTTCTGTTTTTTAAAAACTCATGCTGACCATAAAACTTCTCATCGGGCACTCTCACAGATGACCAGTGGGAGTATAAATTTTAGAACAAGCTTTCCAGAAACATTGCAAGAAGTAGAAAAAGCCTATAAAAATGAGCACGCCCTTTCACTTCTAGCAATATCTCTGACCATGTAATCAGAAATGGTAAGATGTACTTATGTACAAAGAGAAATCAAAATCAAAGCACCTAAAATACACATTATTAGGGAAAACTTAAATTAATTTTATATATTGATAAGATGAATTATATAAAGTCTTTTAACATAATAGTCTAAAAGCATATTAATGGTGAAAATGTCTAAAATATAGTATGAAAGATTTTAAGACTTGAATGTACAACAATACACAAAATGATCAGGCAAGTAAATACACAGATAGGTATTACACAAAGAAAAAGGATGGGAGGAAATAACCCAAAACCGTATGTGTTTATCTCCTGATGGACAGAACATTATAAAATGTGTATCTTCATAGGTAACGTTCACAATTCTATACAGTTGGGTTCTTTAAGAGAAATCTTGGAAATGTATTTAAAAAAACACTGTATTTCTGCCAGAGAGGATTAAAAATTGACATTTTTACTGCAAATTTAAAAATGGCAAGCACATCCATGTTTTCGGAGCACCACTTCCTCTTCTCTCAGATACGTGTTTCTTACCACACACATGATGTATGACAGGATAGCACCGGAAGAGCCGATGAGCGCACCCACAATGGTGAGCAGGTTGTTGTTCAGCAAGAAGCCCTCAGCACACAGAGCCCAGCCAGAGTAGCTGTTCAGCACCGTGATGACGACAGGCATGTCAGCACCCCCAATAGCAGCCGTCAAAGTCACTCCCTAGGACAAAAACCAAAGCAGAACTCAAAATGGGTAACATACAAATAAAAACTCTTAATTTAACATCTTGGCTCTTAACGATTCTGGTTTTCCAACACATACAGTTACATAAAAGTTCTAACTCTGGGAATGGCTGAGTGTCTCCTATCCAACCAACTTCCCCATAGATGTAACAACTGTAAACTCTGAGCCATCCCCAATAAAAGTGAGGAAAAGCAGGCAAAAACTGGAGAAAGTTCTACTTGAAAAAACAAAAAACTAAGTAAATTTCCCAGTTTTTATGGCTTTAGACTGAAGGGAGGCCCACATCGACACTAATGGGAACAGCTAAAACTAAGCCCACAATCTCTCTGGTTGGAAGATCCCAAGGATAGTGTTTGGGGTGACTAAGGCAGCTGGAAAACCAGAAGGAGCCTACCAGGGAGCAGACTAGAAAGAAGGAGCTCTAAGCTCTGAGTATAAACTCAACTCGCATATCTGGCTGACTCTCAGGCTACAGGGAACAGACTACCAGAGAGCCTGTAAAGGACAAAACAACAATGGATTTCAGCTGCACCTCAGCCATAAGGGAGCCAGAATTTGACATCTGAGTCCAGCCAAGTTAGCTGCCTATAAAAACAAATAAATACAAAAAAAAAAAAAATTAATGTCCTTTGGAGGAACACGATCAAACCCAAAGTACCTATAACATGTCATGAACAATGCCTAAGATACAGTCCAAAAGAATTAAATACAGGAAAGGGAAACGGATGATGTGAAAGAAGATTTTTGTTTTTTATCCCATGTACTCTGACATTTTTCCTGTTTGTTACAATGTAAGTGTGTGCATGTATTTACTTAAGACAAAAGCAATTAAAATAAATTCAAAATGTACTTGTTCTTACTAGGATAGTCGCAAAGGACTCATGAGTACATTTTAAGTTTTATAGTCACTACTTCTTAAAAATAATTCTTAATGTTTTATATTTCTTTACTATAAGTTTGATTTTGAGACTTTTAATTTTTTTCTGCTTTATTAGATTAAAATTATCACAAGTATTTTTCATCTCCTGGGTCATGGGAAAAGTCAGGACACACTTTGGTATAGAAAAATACATCATGACTTTCCCGATGACACAATATATAAAATAAAACAAAAATCAGTACTATATAAGCCAGAATAAAGTTGAGTCATAATTATTCAAATAAAAAAAGAATTTTAAGTTACCTCTCAGGATTCTAAATTTCCATGTTGAGGCCCAGCCATGGTGGTACAGGTGGTAGGATACAGCTGGTTGATACTGGAGCCAAATAGAAAGGCCCAGGGTTTGGATCCTGGGCTGACCTAATGCTGGGTATTCATAATCCTAGCTGATTGGAAGACTGGGGAAAGAACAGCAGCATGCCAAGGCCATGTCAGGGGTGTCTATCTCGCTCTCTTTCTCTCCCTCTCATGAAAGAAATACATTTTCTGCAATGAAATCATAACCTAATTCTTATGATCACACAAAAATAAGTATCATTTTTTCACTGTAAATCTTATGCTTCTTAGTCAAGGAGCCAGGAGCAATGTGAAAAGAAATTATTATACTTCTATATCCAACTTTGTGATAGGTACTATAGATATTTTTTAAAAGAAGTATTTATTTAATTTTATTTATTTATTTATATTTAATTTGCCAGAGGCTCACGTGAGCTCACCAAAGAGAGACTGAAAGAGAGGAAATGCGGAAAGTAAGCCGCCAGGTCCAGGACTTGAACCACTGTCAGCCATGTGAGAGTCCAGCATTTTAATCACCATGCCATCTGCTGCCCCTATAATATTTTTAAACTTAAACTATAAGGCCTGCTCTGTGGCCTGGTGAATGGAGCAGCCAGATCCTACACAGCTGACTGTGTGGTTTGAATCCCAGACATGGTGGCTTGAGAAACATGCTGGGCACCTGTACATAGATGGCCAAAATCCAGAGGGAGAGATGGGGAAAAGGCATTGCAATGTAACCATTGTTCATGAGAGTTGCTTAAACACACCAGGCAGTGTGCATGCGTGCCCAAAATCCCAATAAAAAAATGGAAGAAAAGAGATTACAGCATGGCCATTCCCACTGGAGGATGATTTCTTATTTTCTGTCTCTCTGTCGCTTCCTCTCTCTCTCTCTCTCTCTCTCTCTCTCTCTCTCTCTCTCCAGTGAGTTCATACACCCTATACAAAAATCTCTCTTTAACAACAACAAAAAAAAATTCAAACTGTTACATATATAGACAAGTAAAACCTACTCTGGATGTAAATATTCTACATGCAAAAATTACAAAGAGGAAAACCAACCCTATTATGAAAGGCTTCACTGATCTTCCTTCCTGAGCACCCAGGGCTTATTAACTGCTTTCATTTTATATATTTAGTAGACCTGGTGTTATATATTCTAATGAATGTGAAATCAGCTAATGGGCAGAGACCATCTTTTTTAAATTATTTTATTTATTTTATTTTATTTGTTATCATTATTTTTTTTTTTATTTTAACCAGAAAGAGAAAGGGAAAGTAAGAAAGCAAGCCACCAGGTCCAGGACTTGAATCATGGTCGGCCACGTGGGAATCCACCACCTCAGCCACCACACCACCCACTGGCCTAGAGATCATCTTACATGTATTTATAAACCCCAGAGCACTATTTTGTAGGGCTTGTCACACACTAGGCGTCTGACGAATGAAACTGAAAACCTGGGCTTTTTAAAACTCTTCATCTACACCTTGATCCAGTGGAGAAACTATAGACAAATAAAGGTTTCCCACGTGGCAACTTTGAAATGAACAATTAAGTAATGAGAAAGGTGGTTCTATTCTTACACTTTTCTAAATTGTCTAGGTTTTTTGTTTGTTTGTTTTTATTTGTTTGTTTGTTCTTCCTATAGAGCACATGTGCTCACTAGAGACAGACAAAGAGAGAGAAAGTGAGAAATCACTCCTCCGGAGGGGATGGCCATGCCACAATCCTTTCTCCTCCATTCTCCTCTTGAGATTTTGGGCATTCACGCATACACACTGGATGTGAGTTTCAAGCCACCGAGTCTGGGACTCAAACTATAGTTGGCCATGTAGGATTCCAGCACCTTAACCACTACACCACCTAATGGCCCCAAAGTTTTCTAGATTTCCTAAAAGATGAACACATAACATAATTTTAAAACATTTTTATTCCATCAAGTGTGTCTTGAAGAGACAGAAATATGATTAGACTATAATTTAACAAAACATCCCCAGTTCCTCACTGTGTGTTTTTCAATCTATGACTCTTACCATGACAGCAGAGAGAGCTGACACAGACCCCAGACAGGTAATGCCAGTGGTAAAGCTTGGGTCCAACATGAATGGGATCATCCCACCTACACTAGCAGCCAGCAAGCCTGCGTTGAGTAAGTGTCTTCCAGGAAGTAGGAGAGGGGCAGACTTCAGTATACCTAGAAACCAAGCATATGGTATTCAGAATCTAGAATGTGTCATAAGAAACCTCTTCTCATATAGCCAAGTGTATACCATTTCAGCCTAAACTGCCAAAATTTATATTAGAATGGTAACACTGTATTTAAAACATATTTTATATCACCAGATATGAAACATGAAAGCAAGTTGGAGTAATTAACATAACAAACATTAATGGAGACAGAAAAAGTATGGTTCAACTTAACTGTTCTTTTCTCTACTTTGATCACATAACAATTTCCTTACTCTTTGTCATAAAATCTTAAAAAGTGATTTTTTTTTTACTGTATGACCAACACAGAAGTTGTTAAGTGTGGTTTTATTTATTTAAAACTTCAATACAGAGTCCTAGTACATTAGCATTTTTGATTCTTTCAACTGAGCCCAAGGGAAGAGAACCTTTGTTTGGTAGTTGTTTCTAAAGACAAAAGCATGAGACAAGAATGTTTCAGTCTTAAAGTTCTTTTATAACTAAGATTCATGGAAGATCCCCAATTAATTCTAATGACTTTATTATTGAGAGGCAAGACCAGATTTTAAATCACAAACGTAGTTTCTCTAGAGACTCACTTTTTTGTGAAAACACTGAAAGAACCCAGTAGAGTTTTTCTCTACTTCCATTTTCATGACCAACTTCAACAGTAGCAACAGTTGCCATACTAGAGCTCCCAAAGTGTATTTGTTTTCAAAATGAGTACTGTTTATATTCACACAAACATACTCAATAAGACTTTCTATTCTGTCAAATGCATAAAGTTCCTTTCTGTGAACTCTATCCAGACACCTCTGACCAGAGATTATAAAGATGTTATTTTGCTCATATGTATTATCAAATGTCAACTAGTCTCTGCAAATTTCTGTGCACTAATTTTTTCCATTAGCTGTCTCTAGAAGAAATAACTTCAAAGCATTATAAGAATTTAAGGATCAGTAAAAGAAAATCACTTTTATTGGGAGAAAAACACTCCTGTATATTCTTTTTTAATTTTTTTAAGTTGAAAGCTTTTCCATTTTTATTTATTTATTTAGATTTTTTGCCAACAGGGCACATGCACTCATTGGAGAGAGGGAAAGTGAGAAATCAACCTTCCCCAAGGGGGATGGCCATGCCACAATCCCCTCTCTTCCATTCTCCTCTCAGGAGCCTGTGCATGTACATACATAGCTCTCCCCCCAACACACACACACACGCCCAGCATGCCCTCCAAGCCGCCATGTCTGGAACTGGAACTGTGGGAGTTATCCATGTGAGATCCAGTGCCCAAACCACCACACCACCTGCTAGCTCCTTCTCATGTATATTTCCTAATGCTATAGAAATATTCTTCACCTACCAATATTTTTATAAAAAAAAAAAAAAAAAACATGATCCACTTGTTAAATGATCACATAGGAAAAAAAAATCTTAAAGTCAAAAAGCAAGTAAGAAATTGGGGAAACTATCTGAAACATATATGAGAAGAGATAATATTATTAGAACATAACAAACTTATATGAGTTGATTAATAAAATTACCCCCCTCCACACACACAATAACAGGCAAAAAAACATCAACAGGCAGTTCACAAACACACAGAAATGGCCAATTAACACACAAAAGAAATGTTCAACCTCACAGTTAAAGAGATGGACATAAAAGCACATGGAGAATTAGTCTATGTCTTAAACATTCTCCAAGAAATCATAAAGTATTCCAGCACTCAGGAGATTAGAAACACCCCACATGCAATCTGCATGTAAGTCCTACTGGCTCTGCTTTCAGTTATACTGAGAATCCACCAACTTCTTGCCACCCATTGCCTGCAGAGTAAAGTGAGCTGCCATTCTCTCTTGCTCAGATTATTGCCATAGTGCCCTTCTCAGCCTATGCTTCAAAAATCTATACCAATAGAGCAGATAGAAAAACCCTTTAAATATAAGATCATGCCACTCCTTTGCTAAGAATCCTCCAAAATCTTGTTAGTTCACTCAGAGCAAAATCCTCAATCTTCATAGTAGTCTGGAAGGACACAGATTCCTCCTTGAGCATCCAGCTTCGACTCTTGACAATCTTTGTTGTGTTGTGCTCCAGCTATAAGGGATCCAAGGTTGATCTCCTTAGGACTTTTTTTTTTTTCTATTTCATTTTCTTTTAGGTATTTTCTAAAATTGAAATGGACCACTAAATGCCCTAAACAATAGATATCTAGCCCTACTTTATGTTGAATCACTTACCCTGCAATTTTCCATAGGCAATAAGAGATCCACTGAAGGTGACACCACCTATGTAAGTGCCGAGGTAGGCCACGATCTTGGTGAGATTTGCTGCTGCATCCGTAGCAAAATGTGGATATTCTACAATGTACTCGGCGACGCATGTGAGTACAGCTGCCAAACCTACTAAACTGTGGAAAGCAGCAACTAATTGAGGTAAATCAGAAATCTGGATGCGCTTGGCAATCACCAATCCTGTTGGGAAATGACAGTCAAAAAGAAATTGAAATTTGAGTGACTTTTGAGAAGTAACCACAATAAAGATCAAACTTAAGAGTTTCTATCATCATAAATAATAAATTTTACTTAGTTCCTTGTATGGGCTAAATATTTTTGACAGAGGCTGTATAAAAGCCATATATATCCCCTTTCAAGACAGGGGTTTTCTCAACACACCTAACAGCCCAACTGCAATGATGCAGACTCAGAGCCTCAGTGCTTTCCTCTTCCTCTCACAAACTCTGGACACGCCCCTATTCAAACATTTCTCCGAGTTACTTAAAGCTCCAGTTAAGTCCTCTTAAGTTCTCCCCACTGAGGGAATAACTCAGGCCCTCTTATCTATAGTCAATGCTTACTTCTGCGCTCACGAGAAACAGCAAAAATCTGAAAAAGCCATAGGTTTTATAAGGAGGTGAATACAAAACTCTAGGTCATAAACACACCAATTAGAAGACTCTGAAGGACTTTCATGGCTGTGGGTAAATGATACAGAAGTAGGACTCAGAATATTTGCTAAAATCATGTCAAAGTTTTTTTTTACCATGAACCTACAGCACAAGCATTTATTTTCTTGCAAATGTCTTTCTAGGGATTGTCAAGAATAGACAATGCTTTCCTGGGGAAGTCTGAAAAAAGGCCTAAATCCAACATTACACTGGTAAAGATTAACAACCAGTTTGGGAAAAACATATATGCACACATAAATACATGAGTTTTTACTGATATAAAGATGTGTAGCACATAATTTTCAAATAACATACACAATTCTCTTTATTGTAAGTTCCATATAGCTAATTGACTTCATAGAAAGCTTTTGTTAATTTTGAAACTCATGTTTCTGTAGCCACCCTAGGATCTTCAACTGATGAATGAACATTCTTCTAACATAAATGTTGGTTGATATTTTTATTTTGGATTAATAAGTTAAATCAAAGTGAAAGAACAAAATGTAGGTGAGATTTTCACTCCTTTACCATGTGAGTGACTACCAAATCTGATAACAGTTTTCAAATATTGGGAGAATCTTTGCTCAACTTTTTGTGCTATTTCCAGTGTAATGTGAATTTTAAGTTTAAGTTACATTATTAACATTTATCCATCATTTTCTTTAGTCCGGACAATAAACAAAACAATAAATCAAGTCCAAATTTTTAGTTAATTACCATGGTGCAAATAGTACTACCAAAGCCAATTTCAACCTACCAATGTGACATCATTGAACATAAAACTGGAAACGAATGTACAGTAGCCCACCATTGCTTACTGTTTTTATTACATAAATATTGGGGTTTTGAAAAAAATCATAATACATTTTTGCGTAAAAAAAAAAAAACAGAAAAAAATACATCGTGATTTTTCTGACAACCCAATATAACAGATATAAATAACTTCAAGAGCATAGATAACAAAATTTAGTAAATTATTATAAGTAATAATTTTTTAGTATTATATAAATTAATTTCAAGTTTATAAAATTTAATTTTTTGGAATTGTTCTTTCAACAACCAGCTCCCAAAATTCCTGAAAATGTATCAGCCCCAGCAATGTTAACGAATCAAATTAAAGCTGGTTTTCCTACTGACACATTTCTTCAAGTTTTTAACAGATCTATGATGCACAATCTTCTGCTGTTATTTACACCCAGCAGAACAAAAGACAAGTTTATATTTTGCACATAAAAAAGCATTCCAATCCCTCATTCTATAATCAGCTAACTGGACACAGTCAGTAAAGGAAAAATAAGGACTGAGTAGCCTACTCTTTTGACTCAGTTGGCACACAATGTTTTCAAGTATTTGTATTTGAATGAGAATTATGCTGTGATGAATTTTAAACCAAAGCAATATTTACCAAAATATTTTCCATTAAGGCAATTTAATTCCTTTGTTCATATGAGTCTCAAATAGAAATAATATTTAAAAAGTGAAGAGCTATTAAAAGGTCTTACTCCTAATAAATATAGGTTGAGCATTCCTAATCTGAAAATGTAAAATCCAAAACACTGCAAAATCTTTAACTTTTTGAGCACAGACATGATGCCCCAAGTAAAAAAATCCACATTTCATGTGACAGATCATTATCAAAACATGTAACACAAAACTATTATATAAAATTACCTTTGGGCTATGTGCATAAGGTATATATAAATGAAAATGAGTTTCACATTAAGATTTAGGTCCCATGCCCAAGATATTTCATTATGTATCTGCAACATTCCAAAATCCAGAAAAGTCCCAAATCTGAAACACCTCTGATCCCAAGTATTTCAGATAAGAAATACTCAACCTGTACTCTGAAATCTCTGAGCCTAATGGTGTCCAGGTGTTTGAAGGGTATAGGCTCACATAAAGGCATGAGCCTACGAGTACTTACCAATGGTACCCCCCAAAGCCATTGCTCCAGACATCTGAGTTAACAGTTCCGGGCTTGGTTGTAGGCTTCCAAGGGTGGCTGCCAGGCCTCCAGAAACCCCAATCATGCCCAAAGCATTGCCAAGACGAGCTGTTCCCTGGGTAGAAAGGCCAGCCAGGGCACCAACACAGCACAAGCCCGAGCCTAGGTACATGATCTTTCCAAAGGAAAAGGGAAAAAAAGAGAGATTATTAAAACCTTCAGTCCACCAGCTTAGAGAGAATCTCTCTTCTAAAAGCATGATTCGCTAAGGACAATTTTAAATTCAGACAACAGAAGAACAAATACGAGCTGTTATTTTAATATGTCAATATATTTCCTATCCATTAAGAATATTAACATATTGGGGCGAGCGAACGGCATAATGGTTACATCAGTGGACTCCCTAGTAATTGATCACAGTTCAAGTCCTCAACCTGGTGGCTTAAAAACTCATGTCAGGCTCATGTGTGTGCATATCTAAAATCCCAAGAGGAGAATAAGGGAGAAGGGACTGTGGAATAGCCATCACCCCTGGTGGTGATTTCTCACTTTCTCTCTGTCTGTCTCTGTCTCTCCAGCAAGCACATGCGCCCTATAGCAAAAAAAAAAAGGAAAGAAAGAAAGAAAAGAAAAAGAATATTAACATATTACATACTTTAAATACCATTTGCAATTATACCTTTATGTAAACTGATTTCCTCTGGATTTGATATTATACAGAAATATATATGTACCTAAAATTAAATAGAGTCATTTTGGGACTTGAAAATAGGAGACTTGAATGAATGCCATTAAAGAGCCAATTCCTGACTCTTTTAAGTACCAAGAACCATGCCATATATTACACTATACTTTTGTGATAACTTAGTCTCCTGAGATCCACAGAACGAAAGGATCATTATGCTTATTTTACAAAAGAGAAAAATCAAAGTTTATAGAGGTGCACATTTTCTCCAAGGTCAGTCAGTTAATGACAAATCGGGAGGTAAGACTGAGTCTCTCTGACCAACTCTGCTCCAACTCTTCCTGAAAAAGATGCTGTTTATTTGACAAATACTGCATGTTAGGAACACAAAAGAGACCCAAAAAGTAGTAAGCTTTTCTGCTGTCAGAGGGGTTGCAATGTAGTGATAGCCATGGAAACAAGGGAGTTCAGAACAAAATTAAGGCCCTGTTATATTTCAACTCGGAACTTTCAAAGTTCAAGTTGGTTATTTCTGTTTTCTAAACATTAATTTTTAAACTATCTTTTGCTAAATGAATTGACACCTTGGAAATAACATATGATGTGCTAGATTTGTCAAGGAAGACACCAAGTAGGAAAAGGACTAATAGTGTTTAATAATAAAATTTTTCAAATTGCATGATTATTGTACCCTACAACAATCTAGTCAGGTACATAAATAAGATACTAATAACCTTCTCGACTTTGCTTGGGGGAAAAAACATTGGGTCTAACAGGTAAAGCCATTTGCACACTCAGCAGGA
>NW_006204238.1:1798194-1808445 GCF_000334495.1 Tupaia belangeri chinensis
ATCCTAATCCTTAGGGGATAGGAATACTATCTTTGACCAAGATGTTTCCAGAGTTATTGTTGTATTTGCTTCCTCGTTTTAATTTAGGTAATGATAATGTCCAATCTATTGATAGAGAAGGAAAACACAGTGGTAAAAACAAAAACTTTCAAGAGCTTCTTACTTGTTCAATGTTATAACCACTAGAAAGGGCAGCTAAATATCCACCAACAAAGGTGCCGGCAGGGAGCAGATACAGGTAATTGTATTCTGGGGGATCAGTGGGTCGCTTGAACATGTCCAGCATTCTCTGAGTCACCAGAAAGCCACCTTATCAAAGCAAAGGAAACATAACATGAAAAGAGGTATATCACTAGGCTTATGAAAAATGACTTATTTTAATGCTATAATTTTTCTACTTTAAGTGCATTATTATCATTTAGGTAACATTTTAAAACCTCAAATTAAGTCATTGAGTTATTCAAGCCAGTTCCATTGGTGTGGGGGTGGGGGTGAGGGGGACACTAAATACACTTAGAAAGAAAACTTGCTAGCAGAATGCAAATCCAACCATTTCTGCATGACTATTTACCAGGGGAAACAGCATTCAAAAAGCTTGGGAATGCAAAAGATCCAAGGTCAGTATTTTTTTCTAATAGGTTATTCTTGTTTGCTAAACCCTGTAATAAATGATAAAAGAGAAATAATGCCATATCAGCAGGCAACAAGTTTCTTGGACACATGAAAGAATTTTTAGCTACAAAACAGGATCAAATGAGTCTCATACATGAGTGATGTGCTAGGCTTTCAGTTTTGAGAAACAAATACGGCTGGAATAAGGCCAAAGACTAAAATTTTATCTCAAGTTATACTCATTTATAGATGTCACGGTGATAGCTCTATGTCAACTAAATTCAAAACTATGAATTCAGTAACTTTCCAGTTAACTTGTAGCAAGACATCGCTTTGTTTGTTTGGGTGCATGGGGTAGGGGAAGTTGCTCTTTTATCAAAAGAGTTTCTAAAAATTATAGATGGGCAAAATAACTAAATTTCCTTCACAAAGAATATGGTCTGAGAAAAATAGTTCTTAAAGACACAATTAAATGATCAAAATCCCAATGTCTATTTTATACTGATTTATACTTGCTTTTTATCCCTCTATTAAAAATCACATGGGTTCTGCCACCACCGTCATACCTGCAATGTTGACAGAAGATATGAACGTAGCAAGAGCGGCAAGGCCCTGAGAAGTCGTGGAAGGATATAGATGTCCTCCCATCAGCGCCAACCCACCAACCGCAGTCAACCCTAGAAAGAACGCATCCTTGTGGTGAATAATTACAATGACACTGCTAAGTCAAATGTCAGTACTGAAGGACCTAGCATGTGTTGATAAAGGGGAAAGTTTTCAATATCAAAAACACAGCAGCTTTTCTGCAGCTTCGTTACAATAGTAAAAACAATTTTCCTGACGGAAAGCATTGACAACACACCTTCCCACCATTGTGAAGTACTGTTGTGGACAAATAGTTTACAAAACATCTCCTCAGGCATAAGAATTTGGATCTTGCTTTAACATTATCTCTGTTCTGCTAGTAAACATGTAAACCAACAATGTAATAAACAATAACATTTATGGTAAAAAGTGACCCCCAGTGGCTAACTTGCATCTGAACTAGAAGGAACAATTCACGAATTAGAAATACCTGATGGAAAAGCCATGGCTTCAGACTTTCCCGAGTACCAGAAACTGGGCAGGTCCTGTGCAGAGATCGTAGAAGCTATGTCTATGGCAATGTCATAAGAAGTGACTGTGCAGCCCAAGGCTTCTGAGCCAAAACAGCTTCCACACCTGCCCAACATCTGTCATTATCTTAGCCATTGCTAGAGGCCAAAGAGAACAGCTTGTGGCCAGCTGTGTGCTCTGCTGCATGGATTGCTGCAAAGACTCACACCAACAAGAAACCCCTGATGATGCCCCACAGCAAGCCAGCTGTTTCCTACCCCATAAGCTTCACGGTAAACCTGATACCTGGAGTGGCCTGTTTCAGCCTTCCAAGGCTGAATGTTTAGTTGAGTCTAAAAAGATCCCCTAAAGGATGTTGTGACTATGATTCAGTGAAACACTGGTTTTCAATGGAAATCATAATTGAAAGAAATAACGGTGGACCTGCATTGCTTGAAGTGGGAGCAGACCAAAGGACTGACACACTTGCATGGTCTCTTAACTCACATCCCACAACCCACACTCTCAGGAAACTCCTGAGTCACCCCAGCAACCACTGCAGATACCACATGAAACACTCTGAAAGCACAGGCTTCATAAACCTAAGTGAAGCACACCTAGAGCTAGATGAGCTATGACACCTACAGTGAGGGAAAATGAGAAAGGGACAAACCTGAGATTGCATTAGTCACAGACATCAGTGGTGAGTGGAGAGCGGGAGTCACACCCCAGACGGTGTGGTAGCCCACAATGCCAGCCAAGCCAAAAGTGGTCACCATCTGAGAAAAGGCTAGATTGGGAGCCGCAAGGCCCAAACCCAGTATCCCTGTGAGACCTGGAGAAAGAGAGCAAAGTTATGAGCAGATACCCAGTTACCTCAGTAAGACTGAATGCACACATTCACCCACACACAAACATGTGGAATAGTCAATGCTTTTAAATTCCACTCCTTTGCCCATAAAGCAGGTTTGTTAGACATTTGATAATCAATAAGTGCATGTGTAGGAAGGGGGCTAGGCAGGTAGATAGCATGGACAAAACCTAACTTTCTGACCACCTCCCCAAATAAATGATAAAGATCTAGTAATATTTATGAGTCACCTTAATAACAATTTGCACATTTTCCTCTGTGTAGTTTGTCCTTCTCACTGTTTTAACTTTCATTGACAATGCCACATGTGTTTCCATAAGCATTTTCATTCCAGAATTAGAGGCCTATAGAGAATCTACCAAAGCGTTTTCTACTTGGGCAAGACACAACCTTTATAAGACAGGACATTTATGAGGCCAAATTTATGTCACTCTCAAATTTGGCTGAGAAAGAGGGATTTTCAAAGAGTAGGAAGGATTTCATTCACTCCAGCACCTCCCCAAAACATATGGCTTCCACCCACCCGGGACAGAAGTTTTGCAATTGCTCCTGAATCTGGACTAGACTGCTGGCCAGGGCAGTCAGCTCCAGCCTCAACACCAAGTCAGCAAACAGGATTTTACAAAGAAAAGGGGAAAAAAAATACAAATTAAATTAAGAATGTGCAGAATACAAACAGTCAGTTCTGAACATACATCTTTAATTATCGCCTTCCTTAATAGCAAACATGTGGATGGCTGTTCTGCAACAGAAGAAAGGGTTACCTAGTGGTCAGTAAAAACAGAATGATCGTGGGTGACCTAGAGGGCTGAAAATGAACCTTCCTGAGCAAACTACCTTTTTTTTTCCTTGTTATAAACTATTACTTTATAAGTGGCACAGCTGGAACATCAGGAATTGACATTAATTTTACTTTAAATCATTCAAACAAACTGTAGTTTTAATTTATATTTTCCTACCACATACAACATTTTCAAGGCCTACTCATAGCCTGTTAGCCTCGTGAAGGAAGAGGTAGATAAAACATCGCTTTGCCTTCCAGCTGAAAATTTAAAAGGCAGGCCAGACCATGGCATGGTGATTAACAGCTGGATCCCACATGGCTGACTGAGAGGTTCGAGTCCTGGATCCAATGGCTTGAGAAACACACTAAGCACACGTACATGTGTGGCCAAAATCCCAAAAGGAGGGCAACACAGAGGAGAAACAATTATGGCATGACATTCTCCACAGGGGATGCTTTCTCACTTTGCTTCTCTTTGTCTCTCTCTGGGTGCATGCACCCTGTGTCAAATAAAATTTTTTAATTAAAATGAAAAGTTTAATAAGAGAAATAGAGTTAAGAATATGATTTCTTGGGGTAGCCCCATAGCATAGTAGTTAAATTTTGTGCCTAGAGAGCTGGATCCCAAATAGCTAACCACAGTTCAAATCCTGACCTCAGTGGCTTGAAAAACACACCAGGCGTGTGTGCATGTGTCCAAAATCCTGATAGAATGAAGAAATGAAAGAAAAAAAGACTTGCAAGGTAACCACAACTCACTGGCAGTTGTGTGTGCTCTCTCTCTCTCTCTCTCTCTCTCTCTCCTCCTCCTCCTCCTCCTCCTCCTCCTTCTCCTCCTCTCTCTCTCTCTCATGTATGGACATGCACTCTGGCTATTAAAAAGACAAAGAGAAAGAAAAAAAAGAATATGATTTCTTAAGTAAGAGTGCTTAGTTGAAATCCTAGTTCTGCTGCTCATTAGCTATGTGAATTCAGGGAAATTATTTATACTCTCTGGGTTTCAGTGTCCCATTATTAACCTTCCTTGTCTTCACCTGGAAAAGAAAATAATATTATGCCCACTTTATTGAATTCTCATAAGGAAGAATTAAACTAAAGCATGTGAAGTAGTTGGCACAATGCCTAACACTCAACTAAATGCCAGCTGTTACTATGACCACATTAGTAAAGAAGCACTAAATGATCAAAAATCCACAGTTCTTTCTATTAGGTAACTAAGACAGAAATCACGTCACACATCTAAAGATTTCTTTATCGACTATTTAACAAACTAACAAAGTTTCTGTAAAATATTTAACAAGGTCAAATGTGTTATTTCTGAAATCTGTATAACAGAAGAAAAGAAAGAAAAATAGAAAAAAGAAAATAAAAGCAAATCACATTCTTTGAAGACCGCTATTCAAGTAGGTTCCTATCATATAGAAGAAAAATACTTGTGTTTTATATAAAAGGAGACAGGCTAAGGCAAAGAAAAATAAGATAAGGTCATCCTTTTTTCATTGGAATACGTCACTGTCAATTCTAATAAAAAAAAAAAACAATATATCGTGACTCAACAAATATAAGAGAAACCTAGAAAAATAAATTTAAAATACCTCAGTATTTTTTCTTGTGACTCTCAAAGAGAAATGGAAATTTATTATTCTATTTATAATACACTCCATGTACAATATGATAATCTAGATTCTTTTTTTTTTTCCACAAATGAGTGCAAGTAGGGACACTGCCCCATCTAGTTACAATGTTCACAACTAGAGGTTCTTTCATTTTGCTGAGACTTGCTCTTTATTGAAGGAGAGTTACATATTTCGCTTTAGAACATCTGGTCTCACATGGGAATTTGGAGAATGCTGAGTCTACAAGAATTCTATGTGCCTGGTGCTGGACCTTAATTCTTTATAGTTTGCTTTTGTTTAGTTTTTATTTTGGCTCTAAGCAGATCTAAACATTTTTAATTCATTTTATAAGAGAGGAATCAATTTAAAACCAAACATACATATTTCAGCCTCTAACAAAAATGGCATAGACAAAACGAATGTTTACCACTTTACAATAATTCTTCAGTGTTTTCACAAGATGAATTTAAAAACAAGAAATGTATGTTAAATTGTAAAGAGAGAGATTAAAAAATTAAAATACTTAATTATTTTGCTGGGTAATTTAGAATGTTAGTCCAGTGTTCAACCCTCATACCATAGCGGTAATTCTTTGAGGCAACATGTCATTCTCCAGTCTCAACCTAACTGTGCAGAACATTGTAACTGATGCTTTACAAAGCACAAAAAAATTACAACTACATTTAAACACAATTAACACCAGCATAATCTGAGATAGATCACAATTCAGTATATGTGATATTCATTAAAATATTAATAACAATAATATTATAATGAAAGATAGTATGGCTCTACGTATTTATATAAAAGGAAAAGTGTTAATATCCTGTATATTAAGTCATATACCTTCATTCTAGAATTTAGCACAATACTTAGATCTCTTTGGGTAATAAATAAATATGGTCTCTGCATCCACAGAGGTGGTTCTAGTTGGCATGTTGGTAAAAAATTAGATCTATCAGACCCAGTGACTAAAAGGATCCAAAGAAATACAACAGCATTTCATTTCCTGTTTTGTTGTTGTTTAAAGAATTATTTAACTTTATTTATTGTTATTCTTCAATTTAACCAGAGAAAGACAGAGACAGAAAGACAGTCAAAGGGAAAGTGAGAAAGCAAGCCGCCAGCTCCAGGACTCAAACTGTGGTAAACCATATGACAGTCCAGCACCTTAACCACCATGCCACCTGCTGGCCCCTCATTTACCATAAATACATTATGTACAAAGTCAGACTATCAAATGATCAAAACTAAATTTTGATAAATGAGATTTTCACCTGCTGTATATACAGAAGCTGTTGTCATTGTCTTTCTGAAGGGTGTGACGGTAGCTGCTTTTTCAGCTTCCAACTCAGCCACTGTTTTCTGCTTTACTGGGACACCCTGAGGAATATTTTTCGGTGTAGGAGCTGGGAAAATTACTTCACCATCCTAAAAGAAATTAGAAATCAGCATTTTTAAAAAAGTCTATCTGGCATTTTAAAACCACTTACAGAAGACAGTTTACTGTTTAAAACAAAAACTGTTTTTAAATATAATGTTATATACATATATAAATTCATATCGTTTGTAATATTTTATAGACATATATAATATATATAAATGTATCTTTCTGTTATACATACATACACAGATATATAGACTGGCCAGGTATAAAACAAATGCAGCCAGATACAGATCAAATTCTTAAAAGTAGACAAGTTAAATTTGAACTACAGTGCTCAGAGTTGGAACCTTCGGGGAGTGATTAAAGTGTAGTACAACCGATGCTTGTGAGTTTACAGAGAGACACAGAGATGGCTCTCTTTGTCTTACTATGTTATCTTTTCTGCCATGTTATCCACTATCAAATAAGGTCTCATCAAATACAGGTCCTGAACGTTGGACATTCAACCATGAGTTTAATTAACTTTTCATCCTTTTTTTTTCTTTTTTGGAGAGATTTTTTGCTATAGAAAAAAACTCGCCAGAAAGACAGAGACAGACAGAGAGACAGAAAGAGAGAAACCACCCCCCGGGAGGATAGCCATGGGGCAATCCCTTCTCCTACATTCTCCTCTCGGGATCTTGGGCACACATGAACACATGCTTGGTATGAGGTTAAGCCACTGGGTCTGGGATTTGAACCATGGTCGATTACATGGGAGTCCAGGCCATCTGCTGGTCTCAACCTCTATTTTTATAAGCCCCTCAAACTTGAATATTTCTTTTGTTAGCCACACAATGGACTAAAACACAATGATGAAAGCAATTTCACTTAAAAATAAATAAATAAAAAGGCAGATAGATTAAGCATTTAGGGAGCCAGCAGGTAGGTAGTATATTTAAGGCACCAGATTCCCACATAGCCAATCACAGTTGGAGCCCCAGACCTCGTGACTTCCTTTCTCACTTTCCCTCTCTCTCTCTGGTGAGAGTACATGCCCTACAGTAAAATTTAAAAATAATAATAATAAAACTAAACAATTATTTTTAAAAAGAACATTTAATTTTTACTTTATTCAACATATATACATATATTCATTTCTGTTTTTCAAAAACAACATATATTTTCAGTGAGTCATACATATTTATGCCTTTGAATCATTCTGCATTTTTAAATAATTTTATTGGCATAAACTTGGTTTATATACTGTATTAGAACATATCTCAATTCTAAACTAAGATTCTTCCACAAACAAAAATCCTAAAACAAACTAACATTAAAAGCACAGGAAGGGTCAGATCTCTTGACTTACCTTCATCACTACAGTTCCCCTGATGACATGACCCATCGTCCCAAAGTCAAAGTCATCTTTCACTTCAAAATAAAAATTATCTTTGTCTGGGCTGATGGCCTTCAGGAGTTTGGTGATGTTGTTGGAATACAGGGAGCTGGCCTGAGTGGCCATTCGGCTGGGAAGGTCAGTATAGCCTATGTGCGTAACCCCCTAAATGAACAAAATTATAGTCAAAAAAGGTCTTTTACCCTATGCTCACATTCTGTGTAGGACAATTCTAATTCTCAGTCAGTGATAAGTTTTGAAATTATGTATCTTCATAAATTTACACACATACCCACAAACATAAATACACATTTCAAAGGGAGCTTTACATATGGCCTATTTTTAACTTGAAAAAATGTCAGGCCTCAATTCCTCCAAATATTTTTAAAAATCAATATCCCCCACTCAAACCTCTTAAAGATGTGAGAAATGATTCATAGGCAGAAGATGCTTTGTGCTATACCTTATGAACATAAAGTTCTCCTGGCTTAGTGGTTTCAAAGTTTCCGCCCGCCTCAGCAGCTAGATCCACAACCACTGAACCTTCTTTCATTGACTCAATCATTTCTTTACTAAATAAAACTGGAGCTTTTTTACCTAAATCAAAGAAAACAGTACAAATTATATTATACTCTTCTAAAGTCCTATATTGTTATTACAGTAGTCTCTGGGTATTCAGGAATTTAACATCAATTATAACTCTTTCCAAGAGACTCCTTAAGACCTTAAAACAGGTGAGATTGGCCACTCTTTTAAGGAAGAAATGTATGGAGTCTTCACAAAGTTTATGGAAATTAAGAAAAAACTTTAATAAACTGGGATTTCAGGATTTCTTTTTTGCACTCAAATAAACTCATAGGTTAATTCCACTTTTCTGGGACTTTGTGAAGTTCCCCCAGTATGAGTGCGAGCTGCGAAATGAGGGTACGGAAGGAAGCCATTGCACTACAGAGCGGACCTCGCCCCTGCACTGCATGGGAATCCCAGCACTGCCCTTCCCAACTGGTTTATGGCCAGTACCACCCAAAAGAAAGAAAAATTTTTGCTTGTTTTTTAAAAAGTGTATAATAATAAACCATTATGGAAACTGTATTCACTCAAAATGAACAATTCAGAAAGATCATAAATGTCAAATTACATTTGATACTAATTGATGAATTACAAAATAGAAGATTTCCATCATCTTAATAAATGTCACCAGATTTTCCATCATGTTCATAATTAAACACAGAGATCAAAATTTAACACAGGATAACTGAGGAGAGTCAGGAAAATACAGGTTAGCACAGGTTAGCCTTACCATCCCCACCTTCTGGTCTAGAGCCTCTTCCCTATCGGCCAGCCTCTGGTTTCTTACAGCTTTTCTTCCCACTTCATTGGCACCCTATGGTCCTAAATGGATAAGCCTTAAACTATCTTTTTAGATCTGGGTCCATACCTTCTGAGTTCTCACTGTATCAACATTATGACTGTCAATTTCACAAGTTTGATTTCATATCCAACTGGCTTATTCTGCCCTAAAAATTCTGGATTATTTCTTCCTTCTGAAACCTCTACAGCTAAAGCCAAGACTCTTGACCTTGATAAGCAAGGTATCAAATGACCAAAACTATTTAGGGTCCTTAGAAAACATGAAATATACATCCTATCTGTCTTCTCTGATTTTATTCACTCAGTCTTCACAAAACAATTGTGCAGTGGCTGACACACTTTTAAAAACCTGCATAGAGGACATCTGAAGGTTTTCTTCCCAGACTTCACCCTCCGGCCCCCCCAGATCTAGCCAGGACAAGTCAATCCCTAGTCAAATACATTCGACTTCTGAGTGGCCCATTTTAGGGCCTAGGACACCTGAAGGTTTTCTGCCCAGACTGTACCCTCCTGCCCACCCCCTGAACTATCCAGGTGACATCAGAGTAATCCTCATATTCCATGGAATCTGTTGTACGAAGGGAAAAAAAAGATACTGCTTAGAGTTTGCGGATCACCTCCTCCTGCACACCTCAGATTTAACTCCTAAAATTAGGAAAAAATATAATCCATCAGATGAACAGAAACCACCACAGAATCACAAGAAATACGAGAAGTCAAGAAAATCTCTCTCTCTCCCCCAAGGAAAAGAATAACTCCTAATACTCCACAGATAATACATGTGAACTTATGGAAATGTCAGATAAAGAATTTAGAATATTTGTAGTGATGAAGCTAACTGAGATGTGGAAGAAAAGAGACAATGAGTTCCATGAAGTGAGAAAGTTCTTACAGCATCTAAAAGAGGAAATACATATCATACAAAAGAATCAAATAGACTTGTTAGAGATGAAGTCTCTAATACAGGAAATAAAAACCTCCCTTGAAAGTATTAAAAGCAGATTAGATCGGGGACCAGCAGGTGGCATGGTGGTTAAGGCACTGGATACTTCCACATGCTTCCACATGGCCAACCATTGTTTGATTCCTGGACCCAGTGGCTTTCTCTCTCTCTCCCTCTCTCTCTCTCTCTCTCTC
>NW_006204238.1:1808548-1825335 GCF_000334495.1 Tupaia belangeri chinensis
TTAAAAAAAAAAAAAGTCAATTAGATCATGCAGAAGCTTAAATCTCAGAGGTAGAAAACTTCCGACTAGAAAATTTTACCAAAAAGACTGAGCGACTAACTCAAAAGAATGAGAATAATATATGAGTAATGCGAGATACCTTTAAATGCCCAAGCATCTAGATACTTGGTATCCCAGAAGGTGAAGAAACTAATAAGGGCATTGATAATCTATTCCATGAAATCCTGAAAAGAAAACTTTCCAAACCTAGGGAGGCATTCAAATATCCAAACCCAAGAAATACAAAGGACCCCCACATAGAATCAACCCAAGAAGATCTCCAAGGCACAGCACAGCCAGATTGACCAAAACCACAGAGACAAGATACTACAATCGGCAAGGAAGAAATATCATGTTACTTTCAAAGGATATCCCATCAGGCTAATGTCAGACCTCTCATCGGAAACAGTGTTTACAAGTAAAGAATTAGAAAATATATTCAAAGTGTTAAGTAAAAGACAATTTCAAACAAGAATATTGTTCCCAGAAAAATTATCCTTCATAAGAGAAGAAAAGGCAAAAGCATTGTCAGATAAACAAAACATGAAAGAATTTACCAATATCAGACCAGCTCTCCAAGAAGTGCTGAAGGGAGTGCTACACCAGGAAAACTAAAGTCAGACACACAGAAATAAGAGTACAAAAAACAACCAAGAGAATGGCCAGCCTAATGATAGGGACAAGGCCAGAAAGATCAACAATAACTTTGAATATAACTGACAGAATTTAAACAGAAAGATCAGACCACAGTAACACTGCAAATTTAATAGGAGATTAATTTCAGGAGACTAAACTGGTGAAATAGAATTTTTACTAAAACTTTAAAACTTTAGTTGACTAAACTTTACTGCTTTCTTCTATGTTTTGTGGACTAGATTTAAGGATTTTTGTCTTCTCTTAAACTGTTGATAGGTTCACCTACCTAGTGCTTAAACGGAATCCTAACCTTTCTCCTGGCTTTAAGTCTTGAGCAAATTTCTCCTAACTTTTTTTTTGATCTAGTAAAACCGAAACTGTTTTTCTTGAAATAAAAAAATACATTGAAAAATAGCTATTTAATGACTGCAGTAAGCTATATAGCCCCAGCTAGGTGTACTTTATAGTACATTCATTCTATTCACTGAGGTTTACGCCTAAAGTCAGACATGTGTTCATGTAAATATATACATCAGCTGTGCTTGCTATTGAAAGTATTTAGATTAATTAACATCTTTAGCCAATCAATAAAATGTGAAAAAGAAAGGGGGAGGCATGGAAAGCAACCGAAAAAAAACAGAGACAGTGTGTCAAAGGGTGGGAAATGGCAGAGGTGAGAGATAGGAAATCAAGCTGGGGTTGGGGGACAGACAAAATAGCTAAGAAACAAGAAATGGAAAATTATTTGTTGACAATAACATGAATGGCAATATCCTCGATTGAGCCAATATACAGTGTATTCTGGATGGAAAATCTCATTTTGTATACTGTAATGATATACAGCGAATGAATGTAAATAAATAAATTTAAAATAGAAAATTAAATTTAAAAATGTTTAAAACATGCATAGATTTGCCTCTTAACAGAGATAACTTAAATGGTTTGTCCATATTATTGCTTTAGAATTCAATCACTTTTGAATGATAGCACATTCTTTCACATAGTAAATTAATTAGTGTACAGACAGGGGATAGGGGGTCACTATAACAATTAACTTAAACATTTTACTTAAGTCACAGAGGAATGTTTAAAGGCATGGATTTATTATAAGTAAACCACCTAACATAATAGTATGAGTGTTTAAATATATAACACACATAAATATGTATATATACACACACGGAGAAGTGTTTTATATATAGATAAATATACACATATATACATTACATATACTATAAAGTTTATAGTATATTCTATGTCATACAGCATTGAACAATACCAGGGAATACTTGAGAGATGAGACTGATTTATTTTCTTTTTTTTTAATAATTAATGCAGTTTATTTCTAAGTATGAATTGAGTCACTGATCCAGAGAAAGACAATGTTTCTAGGGGTGCTGAGATACAGTAGTTTCTTTTATACAGTTTTGAAGACAGGAGAGTTGTCCATTTATTTTCTTCTCTGTGCTTCTCCTTATCTTCCAAATATTTTAATTTTAAAATTAAAAAAATTTTAATAAGGGCTACAAGGAATATAACAATGAACATAACAGTACAGCTGCCTTTAAGCACTCACTCACATGTGGATCAATTTTTTGAAAAATTCTGGAAAGTGCAGAAATAAAAATTGAAAACAGAAGGGAAAAAAAATAGAGCCAAAAGAGAAGCAGGGTAGTAAATAAAAGTTCCAAATGAGCTAATTCTCTGAAGAATAGATCAAGAGAAGGAAAGACTGAGAAGGCAATTTCAAAATAGGGCCTTTCCCTGGTAGCCTAATATCATAAAACTTAATATAAGATAAATGTGGCATCCCAAAAGGAAAGAACAAAAGGAATAAGACCATTTGTTAGCCATTTCAGATAAAACATCTACCCAAACTTAAATATTAAATAATGTGTGTAACTACTGAAATATTTATTAAACATTTAAAAGCATGTATTTAAACAGTATGTATTAAAATCTTCAAAAAACATAAATGACAAAAATGTAATAAATAACTCACAGAATTTTTTTTTCTTTTTTTTGGAGAGGTTTTTGCTATAGGGCACGTACACTCGCCAGAAAGACAGAGACAGAGAGATAGAAAGCGAGAAATCACCCCCCAGGGTGGATGGCCACGCCACAATCCCTTCCCCTCCATTCTCCTCTCAGGATCTTGGGCACACACGCACACGCACCCGGCATGAGCTTAAGCCACTGGGTCCAGGACTTGAACCACAGTTGACTACATGGGAGTTCAGCAACATAGCCATTATGCTAACTGCTGGTCCCACTCACAGAAATTTAAATAAAACAAAGCACTAAGATCCTAAGGGAGAAGTGAACGATAAATACAGGCTGGGTATCCATTAATCAAAATGCTTGGGACCAAGATTACAGACTTTTTCAGACTTGGGAATATTTGCATATATTATGTCATCGGTAAAGTCATGCAAAAATCGGTCATGACTTTCCCGACAACTCCACACATATGAGATGCTGGGGATGAGACCTAAGTTTAAACGTGAAATTCATCTATGTTTTATATACACCTTATATATAAAACCTGAAAGTAATTTTGCATATTTTTGAATGATAGTGTTTTGACTGCAACCTGTCACATGAGGTCAGATATGAACTTTCACTTGTGACATCAAGTTGGCACTCAAAAAAGTTTCAGTTTTTAAAGCATTTCAGGTTTTGGATTTTCATATTATAGAGGCTCAACCTACATGAATGGTTAATTCAAAAAAAATGGTAACAACCAAATGAAAAAAAGTGTTCACTCTTAGTAAAAATCAAAGAAATTTGGGTGCAGGACCAATGGGAGGAGTAGTGGTTAAGGCGCTGGACTTCCACACAGTTGACTGTGGTTTGAGTCGCATGCCTAGCAACTTGAAAGTCATTCAGGTGTGTGTTAAGTGCATGCACAAAATCCCAGGAGCAGAATGAAGGAGAAGGGATTGCAGTGTGGCCAAACCCCAGGAATGGATTCCTATCTTTCCCTCTCTTTATCTCTCTCTGGCAATCACATGTACCCTTTGGGGGAAAAAAAAAAAAAAGAAATTTTCTAACAAAAAATGAGATGCTTTTTTTCTTTTTGCTTGTTAAACTAGCACAGTGAGAAATCCTAACACTTAATATGGAAATTAAATGATTTGCTGGATAATTTATTCATAAGATTATGAACTACACAGTATTTCAAGAGAGTAGAGTTTTTCAAGCATGTATCAATTGACCAAAAATATTGACAGCCACTCATCCAATAATGTTACCTTTAAAATTTGATTAATCCTGAATAAATAAATAAAAATACAGACATAGGAATTATGCAAAAGAAAATTATAAGAGTATTATTTTCAATTCACAAATACTGGAAATAAACTAAAAGCCCAACTTTGAGGGCAATAGTTAAATATAGTACAGTCCAATGAGAAAATTCTGCAAAATATATTTAAACATTAAAACATATTTATAAAGAGTTATTAATGACTTATTAAATGAAAAGGAAAAGCTTATCATATTACATGGGGAAAAAAAGAAAGATACTGTATCTTGATGGCAAAACATTGACGAAAGGCTGGAAGAAAATGGCAAAATATTAACAGTAGTCGAGGAGTCACAGGTGATCTTAATTTTCTACTTTGTTATGCATTTCTAACAAAAGCAACATACTATTTTTATTTTTTAAAAATAAATAAAATGTAGTACTCCTGCATAATCACAACCATTTCTCCTTTAAATCAAGGACATGGTTTAAGATTAGTACTAGGAGAATCTGAACAGCTTAGCAAAAGCATTACCCCATCCCATTTACTTACCAAACGGAAAAGCTTCACTCAAGGTCACCTGCCCTCCCTGCTATGGCATGAAGCCCTACAGTCAGGACAGTCTTTCAAAGAGTGCACACAAACACACAAAGGAAGATACAGACATAGCTAAAGAGAGATAACAAGCAAGAGGATGTGCAAACATTTCTTACAAAGACTTCTATGTTATACATTGTAAAATGTTTATTCTAAGTCCTTCCAATCTAAAAAAAAAAAAAAAATGCAACATATACCCAGAGATCAATGGTTAAAGGTCCCAGATACAAAGGGAAGAGACAAAATGAACATATCAGGCATTTCAAGACCTAACTGCAAAAGAAAGCGTAAGAGTTAATAAAATGCAGATAAAAGGTATCTTTTTAAAGGGCTTCTCACTTTCAAAGTTCATTTCTCTTAATTTTATCATTTATCTGTAAGAGAGCAGATACCAAAAAAAAAAAAAAAAAGATTGTCACTATGACACAAAAAATTAACAAAGAAAAAATTTTTTAAATATTTGCAGGTGGCCCAGCTGTGGTGGTATAAGCAGAAAGGTGCCACCACACAGTAGCTGAGACCACCTGGGAGGCCCAGACTTGGTTTTCAGCCTAACCTAAACAGAGCAACTGTGGTAGCATATATCCTTGGTCCTAACAAGCTGGAAGGCAGGGGAAGGAAAATTGTGACATGACAAGACCCTGTCAAAAATACCAATCTATGATGCCAGGGACATGCACACCTATGATCTGGGGCTAGCTGAGGCTGGAGGCAGATCACGGCATCAAGACTTTGTTAGAGGGGCACTCTTTCTTGCTTGCTCTCTTGCTCACTCTCATTCATGAGAGAGAAAAATGAATAAACTTTAAATAAATAATAAATATATCAATTCAAAAATACCTATCTATGTACCTACCCACCTCTCTCTCTCTCTCTCTCTCTCTCTCTCTCTCTCTCTCTCTCTGCCCCCGCCTCCTCCTGGACTCTCTCTCAAAAACCTGGCATAATACAAACTCATAAAATATTTTTCTCTCTGGTTCATGGACATTAAGTTCTCCTGGTAAAGTTACTCACTTCCCTCCCAGTGGGAGTTATTTTCATTCTTTTGCCAAGACAACTGCAGGACATCAGGCACTCACAGTCACCACTCAAATATGTGTTCATTCATTGACTCAACTAATTTTTATTTAGTGCCTCCCATGTGCAGGCTAGATGGGGAAGGAAAATCTTACTTATAGTTCTGGGGTCTAATATTTAACAACTGAAAGAGGCGACATTCAAAGGCTAGTCAATAGGTTCATTACTAGAAGATTTGGGTATTTAAAGCAGTCATCTAGAAATTTCAGTTATGGAGCTTTCCAATTGATTGGTCATTATTTGGAATGAGTAGGGGTACCACAGTTAGTAAGTGGCAGCTTTGACTACCTACTGAATTAATGCTTTAGGCATGTACAATTTCTTGATGTATGCACATACGGTTATGATTCATATAAATTCATTTTCAAATGTTATTGAATTCATAGAATCTATTCATAGTCACAGATTTTCTTAACAAAGGAATACTGAAATGCAATTTTAAAAGTATTCAAATTAAGGACCAGCAGATGGTATATTGGTTACGTCGCTGGACTGCCTCATAGTCGACTATGGTTCGAGTCCCAAACCTGGCGACTTAAAATATGCTGGGCACGTGTGCATGTGTGTCCAAAATCTTGAGAGGAAAATGAAGGAGAAGGGATTGTGGTATGGTCATCCCCCTGGGGGTGATTTCTCACTTTCTGTTTCTCTGTCTCTCTCTGTCTCTCCAGCAAGTGCAGACACCCTATAGCAAAAATCTCTCTTTAAAAAAAATATTAAAATTAGAAGCTGGGACCAGCAGGTATCATGGTGGGTAAGGAAGCTAGATTTCCCCATGGTTGAAAATTGTTCAAGTCCTGGACCTAATGGCTTAAAATCATACTGGGCATGTGTCCATGTATGCCCAAAATCCCAGGAGGAGAATGAAGGAGAAGAGACAGTGGCATGGCCATTCCCCGCAAAGGGTGATGAGTTCTCACTTTCCCTCTCACTGTCTCTGTCTCTCTCCAGCGAGCACAGGCACCCTATAGCAAAGAAAAAAGAAAAAAATTAGAAGCTGCTAGAAAAATTACTAATTTCTAAAAAAAAAAAAAAGCCTTAATAACCTATCGCTACATGACAAAAGAATATATCATTAACTTCTCTACATACTAAATTCAAAAAGAAAGAACTAGCATAAGCTAAATACCAAAAGCTAAAAATTAACCAAAAACTTTTTTATAATTTATTATACATCTCTGAATGAATCAGGCCTACACGATCATCTGAAATCAATAAATTCTCAGTTTCTATCTTATTAGGAAAAGAACTAAGCCCCCAAAGACAACTTGAATCACACCAAAAAGACAAAAAAGAGAAATTAATAAGAAACCACTAAAAGTATTAAGAGCAACAAAACACTAAGATGAAATGGGTTTACCACAAATTTTTATAATGATTCCAAGGAGCAGTGAGCATTATTTACTGGAATTATTCAATGGCATGTAATCAGATGGGGAAATTCCTTACTTCCCTGCCTGCAAGGCATCAAATTAGGCTGAGGCAGAAGAACAACATTCTGCTTTAACAAGATCCTGACAGATTTAACTCCATACTAGCAAATAGGTCATTAATATAAACAGTGAATATATTTATCCAAACCCATGAATAAGCACCAGGAAGACAAGTATAGATTTTAATGTAATCCAGTACTCTGTAACAGCTACATGTCAACAGAGCAAGAAAGACATCCTGGACTTCCACGTTTACACACTGAGAAAACTTCACTGTAACAATACAATGATCAGCATCTACCCAGCAACCATTTTCCTCCTCTCGTCAGCAGCGTGTTTTCCATTCTCTCCACACAGTCCAAAGGATGACCTCAGAAACTGCTACAGAGGGAAGCCTGCCGGGCCTAAGGGAAATCTCATCATCTGGTTCGGAAATCCAGGTGTGGGCCAGCTGGTGGCATAGTAGTTAAGGCAGCTGGATCCCACATGGCCAACTATACACTTCTGTCCCAGACCTGGCAGCTTGAAAATCACACCAGGTGTGTGTGTATGTGTGCCCAAAATCCTGAGAGGAGAATGGATTGTGGGGTTGGGAGGGGGCGGTGTTAAGGTTAGGGGGAAATGATTTCTCACTCTCTTTCCTTCTCTCTCTCTCTCTCTCTCTCTCTCTCTCCCTGCCAACACAAGCTACAGCAAATTAAAAAAAGAAAAGAAAAAAGAAATCTAGGTGTAAGTTGAGAAGTATCTCATTGATTCAAAAGTGGGCACATAACTGAATTAAGGTTAGAAAGACGGCAGGAATGTCCGCTAATGCGACATCTGAGAAGGAAGCTTCCTTGCTCTTCAAGAGGGAGTCATCAGAGCTGGCCTGTGTGGTCCTCTGGGTACAGCGCAATGCACACCCATGGACTGAATTCACTGCCGCCTCCACTTACCACGCTGTAGGGCAAAGCAAGAGAATCCAAAAGTACAACCAGTCTCTCTGACCCACATCTATCCTCAGTTAGAACTGGACTATTTTCAGTTAACAAAACTGAAAATTCCTTTCTTAAGGCAGATTGTTTGGGAAGTTCTGTTTCTGGCAGCTAAAGGCATCCTAACTGATAAGCAACCAAAGACTCTCAGAATTTCAAAATCACAGATGAGGTAAAAGTATTGGCTCTTAAGCTTTAAAAATGTAATAGATGAAGGCCAACCCCAGTGGCCTAGTGGTTAAGGGAGCTAAATCCCACAGGGCCAATTGCAGTTCAAACCCTGGCCCTGGTGGCTTGAAAAATATGCCAGATACATATGTATGCATCCCCAAAATCTCAACGGGATGGAAAAATAGAGATGAGATTACAGCATAAACACACCCCACTGTGGGGGGCTAGGGGGTTGCTTTCCCTCTCTCTCTGCAAAATGCATGTGTCTTTGGCAATGAAAAAAAAAAAAGTTATAGAGAAGAACAAAAAGATTTTTATACATATATGTATATATATGAAAAAAATATAAATAATTATGTAATGGATAGGATGTGGCAAGAAACTGCTGAATATCTGATCCACTGACCTACTGTCTAAAGAGTCTCTGATTTAGCCTTCTACAGTGCATAGAGCAAAACACAACAGCCAGTCCCCCATCTCTATGTATTGCTAGAGACTATAGATGCCTGTGTTCGTGAAAATGAAGAGGTTCTGATCAAGCTTAAGTAGCTAAGCAGTATACTTTACGTTTGAGCACTATCCTCGTAACTAGATGAAAACTTCCTTTGTGTAATTACTTAAATAAGGAACTAAAGTCAGTTAGGCTAGCAAATAGCGGGCTTTTACAAACTGGGGGCCTTGAGATATTTCTAAATGTAGCACTTACAAAATATGATTAGTCAACAGCATATTTTAAGGGATGGAAAAATATTCTGACAGACTTATTTAAAGAAGAAACCTAAAACACAAGCTTTTATTTCATAATTAAAAACATGTCAATATACATTTTAAAGGATTATCTTAATAGTTTACCTTTCATAGCTACAACATTATTTATAGGTAAAAAGCAAAATTAGTCCAGATTTTACCATGGCTTCAAAAGTTATAGAAATTCTCCAAAAAAGAAAAACAACCAACCAAATGTAAATGGCAACACCAATAATACTTAATATGCTCAAAGAAACTACAACATTCTTTGTGTTCCTCTAATATATGCACAGATGTACTTTAGCTACCAAAATCCCTAAAGATTGAAGTAATGAATATTTTTGAAACATTCTGATTATAACATGTTATTACTATAAAATAATGAAAGGGTTTCTTTTAAAAATAAAAATAGTTCTCTTCATTGTCCTTCCCATATTTTTCAACCTAGGTTAAAATGAGGTTAACTGGCAAAGAGTCTTAATAAAATGAATATCTTTAGAAAATTCAAATCAAAACAATTAAGTCGCATTTCTCTGTAAGGAAACATATGTCACATTGGCATCTAATGAATGGGAGTTAGGTAACTTCATGAGTAAACTCGTAAAGTCGTTTGCCTCTGGGACCATCTTCAATGGGCTCATAATCCTTGAGAATGTTTGGACCTTTATGGGAAAAGTCAATAGGTTTTTAGTCCTGAGCACCATCCACAAGATTCACATGACCAATGAAAGACAGGGCAATCATGTCAATGTTCTGGATGCTTGGCTCTACACTGGGTTTATTCTCCATCTAATCCTCAAAACAATCCTACAAGGTAAAACTGTTTAGTCCCTATTTCAGAGATAAGGAATCCAATGTCAGCAAGATGAATCAGCTGTAAAGCAGTGGAATCAGAATTTGAATTTACTCTATCAAGCTCTAAGCCATGATCTTCTCCCTGATTTCTAATGAGTGAATTAAATGTAAGCAGATAAATTTACAAAGTAAGGAAGAAGAAAGAGGCCAGTAGAGGCACACAAAAGTCTACGTTTATTATGGATTGAACAGTATCCCCCTACAAATTTCATACAGTAAAGCCTTAACCCCCCAGTACCTCAGAATAGTGTTGTATTTGGAAATAGGGCTTTTAAAGTGATGAGTAAGGTAAAATGAGGCCATTTAGGTGAGCCCTAATCATGTATGACCGGTGTTCTTTTTCTTAAGAATTATCTATTTGATTTTATTTATTTGTATTATTTTTTTAATTTGCTACAGGGTACATGTGCTCACCAGAGGGAGACACAGAGAGAGAGAGAAAGTGAGAAAGGAAACCACCAGATCTGGGACTCAAACCATTGTTGGCCATGTGGGAGTCCAGGGCCTTAGCCACCACACCACCTGCTGGTCCCAACTGGTGTTCTTAAAGAAAAAAAGACACTGGGTATGCACACACCCAAAGAAAAGACCACATGAGGACACAGTAAGAAGATAGCCATTTACAAGCCAAGGAAAGAAGCCTGAGAAGAAACCAAACATGCCAACGCCTGCATCTTAAGCTTCCAATCTCCAGAACTGTAAGAAAATACCTATCTGTTGTTTAAGCCACCAGATTATGATACTTTTGTTACAGCAGCCAAACTAATGTAATGTTCTCTTATTTCTGGGCATAAAACTAGGCACCAGTTCCTTACTTCCTTCAGTTAGGTGTGGTCATGGGACTAAATATTAGGAAAAGGAATGCTACACTGAGTGGGAATGATGTGTGCCACTTCCAGACCTCCCTTGCACACTTCTCCCTCCCCTCCTTCCCTGCTAGTGGCTGGAACAGAGACACTGGCCAGAGGGACTTTCATAACCTCATAATGATGGCCTCACCATCACAAACTGACCAGAAGGCGCTGTCCACCAATTTGTTAACTTACCTACCACTGTTATCTGCAAGAAGAGCATTTCTATCATGTCCAAGCCATCACACACTTTGGAGTTAATCTGTTACAGCAAACGTGGTGAATTTAGAGCTCGATAACCTTAACTAACACTGAGGAGACAGTACAGGGAAAACAAAAGGACGGAGGTATGGAAATGTATATGGTAGGAAGTATTAGCATGTTAGCAGTAACTGCTTCACCAGAGATAACCTCAGTCTCTCAGTCCTTCTCAACTCAGGGACTGCCAGGGAGGAGAGCACAATGCTTCCCAATCTTGCATCATACTTTTGGACAAATAACAGACCAAACCAAAATATAACTCTGTCCCATAAATCTTCCTAACAAAACATTTGTTCAATTTGGCCCAATCACTCACTAAGTGTGCTCAAACACACCCTAAGAAATCAAGATTGACAAATGACGATGGAAAACTCCACAATTTTGGCATCAACCTCTGGGTGACAAGTTGCACTGAATGTGCTGAAAGCTATCAAGAGGTATGTAGACAGTCTGTGGTTACCAACCCTTGATGTTGCAACATTTAAGTGTTTCTCTCTATACTTCAAACTTCTCAAAACGAATGAAACTTGGTAGAAGTAATATTACAAAATTCCACATAATTATAAAATACATTAAAGAAAGGGGAGGTTGATAAACGGATCAGGTCATTTAAAAAGTAACACAATTCTACAAAAGCAGGAAATCACTGCTTGTTGGTTTTGTTGCATATGGTTTTGTTGCATTCAGAAGAAAAAGAGAACAATCTAGGGGACCCAGCTGTGGTGGTGCAAGTGGTCGGGTGGCACTTTGTGAGGCTGAGTCCATGTGGGAAGCTCAGGTTCAGTTCCAAGGCCAGCATGGACACACACAGCACAGATCCACATGCCTACAGTCCTAGCTAACTGGGAGGTTAGGGCAGGAGACCGCAAGGAGGAGGCACTATCAAAAATGCATATTTCTCTCCTTCTATCCTGCCTGCTCTCTTACACATTCATTTGTACTCACTCTCACAATCTCTCTCACACAAACACAAGGTGAAAATAAAACCAAAAGCGGGAACCAGCAGTTAGCGTAATGGCTATGTCGCTGGACTCTCACGTAGTCGACCGCGGTTCGCGTCCCGGACCCGGTGGCTTAAAACTCACGCCGGGCGCGTGTGCGTGCGTGCCCATGATCCCGAGAGGAGAATGGAGGAGAAGGGATTGCGGCGTGACCATCCCCCCTGGGGGGTGATTTCTCGCTTTCTGTCTCTATGTCTCTCTCTGTCTGTCTGGCGAGCGCACGCGCCCTATAGCGAAAATCTCTCTCTCTCAAAAAAAATAAAATAAAATAAAATAAAATAAAACCAAAAGAGAAGATCAGCCCTGTAGCCTAGTTATAAAGGAATTTGGATACCACATGGCCAACTACAGTTCAAATCCCAGTCCTGGATGCTTGAGAAACATTCTGGGTATATTTGCATATATGTTCTAAGTCTCAACGGGGTGGAAAAATGAAGGAGAAGGGGTTGCAGCGTGGAAATGCCCCATTGAGAGGTGCTTTCTCCCTCTGTCTCTTTCTGGCTAGAGTACATGCCCTCTGGTAAACTGAAAGACACACACACACACACACACACACACACACACACATACACACGCAGAACCTAAAAAAAGCCCCATTGAGAGGTAAAAAAATAAACCCTTACTTTGGAGAAAAACTCTGTAAGGTGATCAAACAGATCAACATCATGCCAAGCACTGGCTATAACAGGTAGATCAAACACTGTATCAAATGCTGTACTCACAGGGAGAAAAAGACAACTAAGCAACAATGGGATTAAGCATTGGTGTAATAAAAGTCAAGGTGGTAGGAGTACGGAAAAAGAGAACGTCTGCTACTGAGTAGAAGGCAGCAGAAACTATGGAGGAAGTGGTAACTGAGGTGAGTAGGATTCAGAACAGGGAAGGGCAGGGAGAGCATCCAAAGGAAAAAGGCAGGACATGCAAGGCGCATCCGAGGCACAAACAGCAGCCAGCCAGACTGAAGTCAAGCCGAGAGAGTACAATATTAGTTTAACATGAAATCCAAAAGCTAAATTGAGACTAGAACATGAAAGGCAATAGCTTACCAAGGACTGCAAACTTTGTAGCATAGCACAGATAATGGGGAAAGGAGGGACTGAAATCCAGCTATAATCAATTCAAATGCCCATCTTATGCTGGGAACCCAAATGGTCCAAGATACTGTCATCATTACTAAACAAAATTCCGAGCCTTACGGTCGCCACGGTTCCATTAAATTAGCAAGGGCAAAACTTCAGATGGGGAAGGGGACAGTGGAAAAGCTATATGATCACATGATCTCATGATTTTTTTATTTTTACTTACTTGATCATCAAGAAAGTTTTTAAAGTGGTTTCTGCCAGAGTGAACTTAGCCTGTGTTCTATAGTGCCTTTAATTCTCAATGCAATATTAGGCAAAATTTTTGCAAGACATGGTTAATACAAAAATCACTGTGATTCGTTCCCATTCCAATTCTCTTTTCCCTAACTTAGTATTGTATTTTCAACCTGATTCAGTCTTTTCCTAATTAAATGTTCTAAGTCTATAACAAGTATCCTAAAAGGATTCCAGGTCATAAAAATGCTGAAAAAAATCATACATCTCAAAAGGCTTTCCAGAAAAGATCACAAGCACAGCCTGAACATTAACAGAGAGCAGGGCCACCTTGGTTTTTAATGATAGTCCCAAAGGTCATAGAGCTGAAAAGGAAAGTTGGGATCTTTCCCTTATGTACACACCACCACCAAATGGGACTGTCAGAAGTGCCCTGCATCCAGTGAAATTCTCACCTATCACCATCACCAACCCACTAGGCGGTCTAGATGGTGATCCATGACATTAGGCAGCATAATCATAACTAGGTACAGAAATATTTCACTCTACATACAAGCTACATCACTGAAAGATCAAGGTTTTTCAAAGCCCACTGACCAATGGGTACCTGTGAACAAGGAAAATTTACCAACTCCATAAAGCTTTACTCACTGCATTAGCTACCTGACGGTGTCCATCCCTCAACATTCTTACCTATGTCAGGCCTTCAGGCCAGCCTTTAGTGGATCTCAGTTATGGAATCTTAGGGAATTTTTGACATTTGATTAAGTTCTTTAAATTCATTCAAGGAAAACTTTAAAACAACTTCTATGCTAAGAGTCTATTCAAGAAGAAGACACACAATCAGGTGACCCAAGCACAGGCTCAGGACATAAACTAGTAAAGGTACAATGCCAAGAACACTATTTTCCAAGGATATATGTACCTTTATGTAATCTTTCGATCTTTTTTCAAAAAATAATTATTTATTTATTTAATTCCATTCACTATTATTATTTTTTTAATTTGACCAGAGAGAGATAGAGAAAGAAAGGGAAAAGGAGAGCAAGCCGCCAGGTCCAAGACTTGAACCATAGTTGGCCATGTGGGAGTCCAGTGCCCTTAACCACCACACCACCTGTTGGCTTTCTTTTTCTTCTTTAAAAGAAAAACCTTTTGGTTTTTAATCCAGGAATATTAAAAAAAAAAAAAAAAAAGTTTTTTTTTTTTTTTTTGAGAGATTTTCACTGTAGGGTGCATGCGCTCGCCAGACAGACCGAGAGAGACATAGAGACAGAAAGCGAGAAATCACCCCCCAGGGGGGGATGGTCACGCTGCAATCCCTTCTCCTCCATTCTCCTCTCGGGATCTTGAGCACGCACGCACACGCGCCCGGCGTGAGTTTAAGCCACTGGGTCCAGGACTTGAACTGCAGTTGACTACATGGGAGTTCAGCAACATAGCCATTACGCTAACTGCTGGTTCCCCAAAAAAAAAAAAAAAATCTTCAGGAAAAAAAATCACCTTGTTCCTTAAAACATACATTTTAAATTCTTTCATTCTTCATGAGGAAATGAAGGAATGGGGGCCTCTGACAAGGTCCTATCACACCACAATCCTCCCTTCAACCTTCTAGTCAGCCAGGATCACTGGTGGACCCAGTGTGTGCAGGTCAACCTGGAATCTGAACCACAGAACTTTGCACATGGCTCCAATATCATACACTGTACCTCAACGCCAGGTGCATGTGCACACCGAAAATTTTTGTGAGGAACTCTCTCACTTTCAGGTGCTGCCCCTGCAGCTTGGGAAACTTGTCAGGCCCATGTTCCTAAATGCCCAAAATCATTAAAGGAAGGGAGAATGGAGGAGAAGATATTATGGCATGACCACTCCCCATGAGGGTGTTTTCTCACTCTCTGTCTCTCTCCAGCAAGTGCATGTAACTGCTAATAATTTTTTTAAAAAAAAGAAAAAAAGATATCA
The DNA here is from genome assembly GCF_000334495.1 of Tupaia belangeri chinensis. Lineage (NCBI taxonomy): Eukaryota > Metazoa > Chordata > Mammalia > Scandentia > Tupaiidae > Tupaia > Tupaia belangeri. Next base: position 1,823,720 of record NW_006204238.1, read on the forward strand.
CGGGTTTGGGTTGGGGTGGGGGCGGGTGGAAGCAGGCCCTAAAAGTTTTTACGTGTTTATTATTAAGAATTCTTGAGTTCTATCACTTAACTCTAGCGCTATAATCAATAATAAATCTATAAACTATGTGCAAAATACACTGAGGTCTTCATTCAGTTTATGAGTTCACAAAAACTAACTTCCTGCCCTCATTTATTCCATGAGTAAGTAAGTGTTTTGGTGCCCTCTACTGGCCACTTGTTATAACTATCAATATGTAGTGAGCTCATGGCTCCCCTCCCCAAAGGGCAGCTATCTCCCAAAGGTCAGATGGTGGCTACAGCATAGACAACCCCATCCCTTCCTTAAAGCCAGCATGTAACACTTGAAAGGAAAGAAGGAATCCTGAAACTCTCCTATCACTGTCTGTGCATGAGTTCTGTCCTCACTGCCAGATTCATAAACACCCCCTGGGTCTGTGGCTTGCCTGACCTCCAGAAATCAGCACAGTCTCATTGCTTCCCTGGGTAAAGCCCTGATGACACCCCATCACACCTTCCTTCCTGTCTGCTTCATGCAGCCAGCTCTGGTGGGATAGAGTTGTCCGGAGAGGGTAGCTCACCAATCCCCTGGGTACACAGACGACAGCAGGAACAGCAGAGATGTACACCCCTGCCCACACGAGCTCATAGTTAGTGCCAATCAATTCCCTGCCCTTGGGTTTACATTGGTGGAAAATTTCTGAGGGAGAGTGCTAGAAAAGAACTTGTCCTCCCCTATGGCCTCATGATAAAGGAACTTCTAATGCTCCACAGTTCCCTAGACAAAGCAAGGCTCCTTTAGTGGTTCTAAATGAGCAACCATGAACCCTTTAAGTTCTCACTACGTGGCTCACTTTCCTTTAGAAAGGGAAAAATTAGAGTCAGCATGGTATTCACTATTCATCAACAGAAGGAAAGGACAGAGGAAGGGAAGAGGTCAGAAAACAAAAGGTGAAGATTTTCCCCACTCTCAGATCAAATTACTGCTTACTGATTAATAGATACTTATTGGCAGGACTAGCAGATGGCATAATATGTCACTGGACTCCCACATGGCAGGCCGTAGTTCAAGCCCCAGACCCAGAGTCTTGAAACAGGCCACGTGCATGTACATGCATGCCCAAGATCCCAAAAGGAGCATGGGGGAGCAGAGATTGTAGTATTACCATCCCCTCTTGGGATAAATTCTCACTTTCTGTCTCTCTGGCAAGCACACGTGCCCTAAAGCAAAATCTCTCTTAAAAAAAAAAAAAAAAAAAAAAAAAAAAAAAGACACTATTGGCTCGTCATCAGTCATGCATTCAGCACAAAACATTCTTTAGAAGATATTGTAAAAGGATTAGAAAGTAATCTCTCTTTTTTTAGGAGAGGTTTTCGCTATAGGGTGCATGCGCTCGCCAGTCAGAGACATAGAGACAGAAAGCGAGAAATCACCCCCCAGGGGGGATGGTCATGCCGCAATCCCTTCTCCTCCATTCTCCGGTTGGGATCTTGGGCAGGCACACACACGTACCCGGCGTGAGTTTTAAGCCACCGGGTCCGGGATGCGAACTGCGGTCAACTATGTGGGAGTCCAGCAACACAGCCATTACGCTA
>NW_006204238.1:1826297-1840951 GCF_000334495.1 Tupaia belangeri chinensis
GGTCCGGGACTCGAACCACAGTCAGCTACATGGGAGTCCAGTGACATAGGCATTACGCCAAGTGCTGGTCCCCAAACAGCTCTTGATAGTGCCTCTGGGTTTACGCCACTGTTCCCTTCTCCTCTGGCAAGTATAGCTGGAAAGGTCATCCCCAGTAGCCCTGGTGACTCTGGGTGGAGTCGGTGACGTAAGGGTACACACCTAGGGCAGGCTGGGTCCCTGGGCCACTCTCAGGTTGTGACTCATGGCACTGACATTCAGCGGGGCCGGGGAAGCGGACCCAGGCTCACAGCTGTTTTCTAAGAAGCACGTAAGCTCCTCAGCTGAGTCTCGGGAGTTGTTCCCACTCTGTGCTGTCTGGGGGGTGGTTTTGTGTTTACACTCTTGCGGTGACAGCTGGCTCTGTAGCCTAGTGCTGAAAGGACCCAGATCCCATATAGCGACCATGGTTCGAATCCTGGCTCTGGTGGCGTGAAAACCACACTGAGTGAGTTAGCCTGCATGCCCCAAGTCCCCGTGGGGTGGGAGAATGAAGGAGATGGGCTTGTGGCATGGCCATGCCCCATCAGGGGGTGCTTTCTCCATCTCCCTCTCTGTCCCATTCTCTCTGACGAGCATCTGTGCTCTCTGGCAATGATAACAAGCCAAAATAATAAAAAGAGACTTTGAAGTTATTTCGTAAAAAATCTATTCATCCTTTTACTAAGTTTCTTGGAGCTTCAGGTAGCAAGAATTGACACCTACCAGGTCAGTAGGTGGCATAGTGGTCAAGGGGCTGGACTCCCACATAGTCAACTGCAGTTCAAGACCTGGACCTGGTGGCTTGAAACTCATACCAGCCACATGTATGTGCATGCCCAAAATCCCAAAAGGAGAATGGAGGAGAAGGGACTGTGGCATGTCATCCACCATACGGGGTGATTTCTTACTTTCTGTCTCTCCAGTGAGTGCACACACTCTATAGAAAAAAGTCTCTCTCTCTCAAAAAAAAAAAAAAAAAGCAGAAGAAAAAATAGTAATTGACATCTAGTTTAGGATGCCAAAAGTATCCTCATACATGTTTTAATGGCCCACTTCTCAAAGAAGACAAAATAAAATAAAATAAAATGGAGCCCCCAATTCCACTGCAGGGACTAGGTGACCCTCACAATGGCTCACAGCATGAGTCTCTCTGCCCTTCTGGACAAGGCATGGAATGATTTGCCTCTCTAAATGCTGCATAGACATCAGAGGTGGTACAGAGCACGGCTCGTTGAAGTTCCTGTGTTCCTGTTTCTCTCCCATTTCCTATGGGGTCCCGGAGGGAACGGGGAAGGCTTCATGAACTTTGGTTTTGCAGCAAGCTCCGCTGGGAAGGAGCTACAGAGGTTCCCAGCACGTTTATTACACGAAAGCTTTCACAAGTGCGAATCGCTGGGCTCCTTGCTAGAGCCATGGCGAGAAGCCTGTCCTTTATAAAGAAAAGACAACTCCAACACTTTGACTGAAACTCCTGAACCAAAACCAGAAACATCGTACCGTGCACATAGCGTAATAAATACTTAGAGTGCAAGCACAAGGGGTAGGGAGACCCCACCCTGAGAAATAAACTGTCCATCAGATGCACCTTCTGCATGACCTCTGCAGTAACAACAAAAACGCACCATGACAGAACCACATCTTCTATCTGGACGTCTTCGTGGAGGAACGAGAGGGGAAAGTTTGGTTCAGAATCATCACAAACAAGAGAAGGAAGAGAGAAGTCTCTTTACCTCCGTCCTCTTAAATCCCGTCCCTTCTTTTTTGACTCATTATTTTTTTCTTTCGCATGATCGTGGTCTGACAAGATTTTAGTTTCCTTTGCATCTCTCCACATTTTGCACGTAGCCTCAGAAGGGCCAAGGCTTGCCTTGTTCATTCCTGTTTCTGTGTCACCAGAACCGTGCAAGCCATAAGGTGGGACACGAATCCTTAAGCATGTTGCATGTTGGAGAGAAATAAAGCTCTGAGGACTGACACGTAAGGGGTACAGAGGCACCAAGGGAGCTTAGCCCACTCAGGAGCAGTGAGCATTTGTGGGGCGGGGGGAGACAGTGCAGCAAAGAGGTTAACAGTTTCAGCTGTGAGGTCAAATGAACCACAGTTCAAATCCTGGCTGGACCACTGTGGGTGACTTGAGCAAATTTGGCTGGATCTCCTTAAGCCTCAGTCTTTTCATTTATAAAAATGTACAGCCAAAGGATTTATTGAGAGGAGCTTGTGGATTAAATGTGATTATGAATACAAGGTCCTCCATTTAACAACAGACACATCCCAGCCCAGTAGACAGAATCTCAAGAGCTTGCAAATACCACAGAAACAGCAGATGCTAGGACACTTCTGACAAACTGGACAACAAGAACACCTTTGAATGGAGGACTTTCTCTGAGCTCCAACCATCGACGCCCACGCAGCAAACTTCACGGGCTGCCAGATTTTCACATTTTTCACGAGAAGTCGTAGCACATCCTGGCTGCTGTTTTACTTTCTAAATGTTTGGAACTGATTTTATTTTATTTTATTTTTTAAGAGGTTTCTGCTATAGGGCATGTGCGCTCGCCAGTCAGAGACATAGAGACAGAAAGCGAGAAATCACCCCCCAGGGGGGATGGTCATGCCGCAATCCCTTCTCCTCCATTCTCCGGTTGGGATCTTGGGCAGGCACACACACGTACCCGGCGTGAGTTTTAAGCCACCGGGTCCGGGATGCGAACTGCGGTCAACTATGTGGGAGTCCAGCAACACAGCCATTACGCTAACTGCTGGTTCCCAGAAAGTAACCATTTTAAAGTTCATGAATATACACAAACACACACAGTCCCGCCCTCTCTCTCCTTCTCATGTATGGGAAAATAATTATCACGATATTAACAACAGTTGTCTCTGGTAGAAGTTCAGAGTCTGTATTTTTTTTCCTCCACATTTTCCAGTACCATTTCAATTTCCTACAATGAGAATATAGTAGCTTAACAAATAGAATAAAAAAATATAAATTAGCTATTTATCAAGAGTTTAAACAGAGAAAACTGCTTATGAATATAATACTGTTCATAGAACCTATCAGCACAGTTATAAAAATACACAGAAAAAAAGAGCAAAAGAAAACATACCAAATTGTTAATGACTGTTATCTGTAGGGCTTACAGTGATTGTCATGTGCATTCTCATTTTCTAGCACTTTCATTATAGAAAAGTTGATCTTTACTCAGAGACACTCAAAGGTTAATTATTACTCCTCAGTTTTTAAAAATCATTAGTAAAAGTGCTTTAAAAATAACCATTGACAGCCTGGGCCCTACACACAGTGGTTGAAGGAGTCAGATCCCATATGGTCAACTACAGTTTGAATCCAGGCCCCAGTGGCTTGAAGGGTAAGCCGGACCCATGTCAAAATCTGACAGGAAGGAGAAATGAAGGAAAAGATTGCAACAGAACCACATCCCATTGGAGGGTGCTTTCTCTGTCTGTTTCTCTCTCTCCCTCTCTCTGGCTAATGCAAGTGACCTCTGGCAATTTAAAGGGGGAAAAAAAGCTAGCCATTTACTTAACGGCATACCTGGAATGAGTGCTGTGCTGATAAGGATGTCTACCTCCTTGCATTGTTGAGCAAACAGTTTCATTTCAGCTTCAATGAACTCTTTGGACATCTCTTTCGCATATCCTCCTTGTCCCTCACCAGACTCCTTCAAGTCCACTTCTAAGGGCTCAGCACCAAGAGACTTGAACTGTTCCAAAGCTGCAGCTCTGGGGAAATTATTGAAGGGGAAACAGTGATCATTTTAGGCTCCTAATTCAGGAATCAAGATCATCATTTACATGTATAATTTTAAGCACAAACTATACATATTCAAAAATGTAGAGTTCCTTTTAATGTCTCTGACTAGATTATTTCCATTTTTTTTTTCCTAAAGGCAGTAACACTTTAATGAATTCTGACTTCTCAGGTTGCAAAAGAAATTTCACTTTTGCCAACTTCACTAATTGGTTGGGTTCTTTGTGGTCTTAAAGTTGACGATGATACATTAAAATCTGATGCCACTGCAGGGCCAGGTCATGACACAGGGGTAGTGCATCTGGACTCACACAAGTAAGGTCCTAGGTTTGCATCCCAGGACCTCCCTGAGCACGTTGTGCATGCACACACGTGCACGAGATCCCAGCCAGCTAAAACAGGGGCTGGATCATGGTCTGAGGATGACTGTCTTTGTCAGGGATGCCTGTCTTTGTCGATCTGTCTATCTGTCTCTCTCACTCTCTCTCGCAGAAAAAATAAAATTTAAAAAAATAAAAATAGCACTCAAGTCACTCATATTAAGTTTCTTCTTTTGTAAATGTTCTGAACTTTTTGTTTCTGGTTACTTTTCCCAAAGAAATTATTTTCTTACTTAGAAATATTTTAACAGAGTATCTTTTTTGCCTCCAATCCTCATTAAATTATATTTTGTAAAAGTAACCCATATATGGAAGTAAATGATAAAATGTAAAAAGCTAACACAACACTTAAGTTATACAAAAATAAATTGTTTTAAAAAAATGAATGAATGCTACTCAAACACTGTATCCTGGTTGGAAAATCAGAGCTAACAAAGCTCTCAGCACTGTGGCAAAAAGTGTGTGTACTGTATCAATACCCAGTCCACTATAGTAAATTCCAAACCTCCTTAATGACTACAATCACTCAAGGTATTTGTTAAAAATTCAAATTCCTGGGCCCCTTCTCAGAGCTACTGAATTATACTCACCAGCAGAGTGACCACAAGTTGTATTTTTAGCCAGAACTGAAGGTCATTCTTGTCATCATGGAAGTTTGGGAAACCATGGTCTGAGCCAGTAAGCCCCTAGCAACCACCATGTTCAGGAGTGTGCATAAAGGGAAGGACATGCAGTCCACGATTGGGCAAGAGGTTCTCTCTCTGCTGACCTGAGCAAGGGATCTAGTGGCCCAGAATGCCCCTGGAGGTCAAGTTGCAACCACAAGTGGAATCAGCATTAGCAGGAGGCCAAAGTTGAGGACAGCAGAGAGGAGAGACAGAAAGAACCGGGAGCTTGACAGCATCAATAAGCTGCTGACTCCAGAATGAAATGTCAGTCCTTGCTGTGGATTTTCATTTAGGCAGAGATAATGCCTTTTCTTATGGTTTAGGCCAGTTTGAGGTGGCATTTTCCATTCCTTGAAGACATAGGGATACAGATCTTTAAAAAGAAATATCTACTATTATTAAAAAAAAAAAAAGAGATGAATTCAAAGTTATATATTTGTGTGTAAGCATGTACATATATAAAATGATCCCAATTTTGTCCAAAAGGTATATATACAAAACTTTATAGGAAATTACACCAAAATATCATTAGCCATTAGGATATCTGGCTGGAAAAATTACAAAGGGTATTTTCATTTCTTCCTTTTGTTTCTCTGTGTTTTTCAATAATGAATATGTGTCATTAGAAATATAAGTGCTATTCTGGAATTTCTGTCATACCTTTAGCCATAAAATAATCTCATTATTTGAAAATATGAAATTTGAAATATATACATACAGTAGTTTATATATAGCCAAAAAAAAAGTCCACATATAGAGGACTATTTAAATAAATCATTGTGCTTCTATACAATAGAATCTTATGTAATCATTAAAAATACTTATAAACGGGGCCAGCAGATAGCTTGGGGGTTAAGGTGCTGGACTCCCATAGGGACTTTCACCCAGTGGCTTCACTGGGCCTTAGTGCTTATGTGCCCAAAGTCCCGAGAGAAGAACGGAAAAAAAGATTGTGGTGTGCACTGGAGAATGGAAGAGAAGGGATTACAGCATGGCCATCCTCTCTGGGGGATGATTTCTTACTTTCTCTCTCTTTGCTTTCCTCTGACAAGCACACACACACACTATGGCAAAACTTAAAAAAAAAAAAAAAAAGTATAGGTAATTAAAGGTCTTTATGATCTACTGTTAAATGAAAGAAAGTAAAATAGAACTATTAATAAAGTTATATTTTAACTAATGTGTAGAGAAATAATAGCAATCTCAAGGCAATAGAACTTTAGAGTATTGTATTTCTGTACTTTTTAGTATTTTTTCTGAATGGGGAAATATCATGTACTATTATTTTTTATGATGGAAAAAAGGAAAGTTTTTGTTTTTAAATGTTGATGTACACAGACATGAAGCAAGATAATCCCAACTATTAAAAGGGGAATCTCCTTATTGTTTGAAAGAATTCAAAAATATCATTAATATTTTAATATCATTGGGAAACGAGTTATCAAATCCATAGGATGTTAAACTGAAAACATATACCATTTGCTCTTTCAAAAGGAATTTACAATCAAATGTGTTTCCTAATATATTTGAATTTAATACTGATATCAATTCCCAGTCTCAACATGTAACTAAATTAACTTATGAGCTATTATTCTTAGAGAAGAGTTGTATCACTGTATCATTTCAGCCACATCTTTCTTTATTGTATACGTGAGTTATCTGTACAATAAACTTAGTAAATTGCAAACAGAAATAAAATTGAGCAGTAGCCACATTCTAGGTGTCTTCTCGGCAAACATTCTAAAACAATGATCAACCTATTGAACTCTCAATACTTCATCTACCATCAATTTGCAAATCACCTCTAGATCAAATATATACATTTCCACTTTACTACTATTGTCCACTGCAGTGAAAACTTTAACAACCTGCTTTTTACAACACCAGCTAACATTCAAAATGAAAAAGACAGGACTAGCAGTATGCTTAACCCTGGCTAGCTTTGGTCTGTGTTCTAGTTACTTTGGAAATGCTGTATTTTTTCATTTCAGCAGGACAACTTTTTAATCAGCACATAACTCTTCTAGACTCCAGGTAAGCCATAGTCTATGGAACATTCTTTATTCTGAAAAGTCATATTCTCTCCAACTTTGAATGGTTGCCTTTGTTTTTATCACTCTATATGAAAACAGGCAGTAGTATTTATTATTCTTCTACCCTGAGCTGATAATAAATACCTACATGTTTTGATCCTTAAAGTGACTGAAACACATAAATAATAACCATACTCAAAAAGCATTTAATAAAATCTAGTATCTAGTGTCTTCTGAAATGAAGAATATTAATCCAACTTCTCTTTAAAAACAATCTAGGGGACCAACAGTTAGTGTAATGGCTATGTCACTGGACTCCCATGTAGTCGACAGCAGTTCACATCCCAGACCCAGTGGCTTAAAACTCATGCTGGGCACATGTGCGTGCATGCCCAAGATCCCAAGAGGAGAATGGAGGAGAAAGAATTGCAGTGTGGTCATCCCCCCTGGAAGGTGATTTCTTGCTTTCTGTCTGTCTGGTGAGCGCATGTGCCCTATAGCAAAAACCTCTCAAAAAAAAAAAACAAAAAAAGCAATCTAGGAAAATGTTTATATGACTGCTTTTAAGAACTAGACAGTGGGGCTGGCTCCATCATCTAGTGATTAAGGGAGTTGGGTTCCACATGGTTCAAACTGGTCCCAATGGCTTGGAAAAAAACACTCCAGGCACATGTGTGCGCACACCTAAAATCCCACCAAGATGGAGAAATGAAGAGAGAGCAGTATGACCACATGCTTTCTCCCTCTCCCTTTTTCTCTGTCTCTCTTTGATGACTACACGCACCCTCTGACAAATTTTAAAAGAAAAGAAATGCACAGTAAACATAATCAAGTTCTTTGCTATAGAGACTGTAAAATTATTAGAGAAAAGTATTTAAAACCATCATTACATTAAAAGCATGCAGTGGGCCAGTTGTTTCAGTGGCAGTTAAGACCAATTGCATGGTCAAGTCCCAGACTCAGCAGCTTGAAAGAATGTGCGAGAGAATGTCCATGTTTTCCCAAAATCCAAAAAGGAGAAAGAAATGGAGGAGAAGGAATTGCAGTGTGACCATTCCCCATGAGGGGTGCTTTCTCACTTTCTCTCTCTCTCTCCTCTCAATAAATGCATGTGCCTTCTAGCAAAATTAGTAATTAATTAAAGAAAGCAAGAGGCTTTAGTATAAGTAATGCAGTAGTATTAATTCATGGATTATTGCTTATAGGTAAAGTGCCAGTCTCCTCTGCTTCCAGCCCGTCAATGCACTCCCATTCAGTCATTCTCTAAGACATCTCTGTTTCTTTACACTCACAAATGTCTTTGTCTTGCCCTACCTGAGGCCTAAACACATTCTGAACAGAAAAAAAGACCCAGTAAAGCAGCATGTTAGAAACTCAAGATAAAGATAACTTTGGTCCCATTGCCAAGCCACACGAAGAAACAGAACTATGAGTCTAGGGGTTTCATCATCATTATTATTATTGTTATTATTGTTAATTCTGCTCTACTGAGGCTGGGTCCTAAATCTTCATTAAGATATAATAACTATACATATTTGTGGGGGTAAAAGGTACATTTTCAGTTCAAGAACACAATGTGCGATCACTAAGTCAGGGCAATTAGTATACCCATCACCTCAATCATCTGGCATTACTCATGTTGGAAACATTCAAAATCCTTTTATTTATTTATTTTTTTTTTTTTTTTGGAGAGGTTTTTGCTATAGGGTGCGTGCGCTCGCCAGACAGACAGAGACATAGAGACAGAAAGTGAGAAATCACCCCCCGGGGGGATGGTCACGCCGCAATCCCTTCTCCTCCATTCTCTTCTCAGCGGGATCTTGGGCATGCACGCACATGCACCCGGCATGAGTTTTAAGCCACCGGGTCTGGGATGCGAACCACGGTCGACTACGTGGGAGTCCAGTGACATAGCCATTACGCTAACTGTTGGTTCCCAATGGACAGAGTTTTAATGTTACTTTGATGTATATATTCTAAGGAAAGTATAATAGCCCCTAAAACAAAATGTTCTCACCTTAACACAGATCACTAGTAAACCACTCACCTGGTATCAAAGCCGCGAACAATTGCACCCATAGACTTTGCAGCACCTGCAGAAGCAAGCCCAGCAACACCACCACCAACTATCAGAATCTAAGAGAGAAGATAGAACCAGTTGAGTTGTAAATAAAGTTCATCATCAATTAGTTATAGAAAATATCAGCTGATAACTAACAGTGCCTGGTAGACAGCAGTCAACAGAAGGTGGTGCTGGTGGTGGTGGTGATCACCCCTCCAGAAACACATTGTTTGGACAATCTCTAGTTGAACCATCAGTGTTTTTTAAAAAGTATCAAAGGAACAACTGCTGGCAAAGGCTGACAATCTTCACTAAAAACAGCCCAACAATCAGCACCTCAGTGTAAAATCTACATAAACACAATCAGTATTACCTAAGCTAAAGACTAGCTGTTTATAGAGGAGAATGGAGGAGAAGGGATTGCGCGTGGCCATCCCCCCCTCTCTGTCTCTCTCTGTCTGGCTGGCCAGCGCACGCACCCTATAGCAAAAACCTCTCAAAAAAAGAAAAAAAAAAAAAGACTAGCTGTTTTTTTCTGATTGTATAAAAGCTATTTCTACCAAAATTCCTGGTATGACATTCTAACTACCTCTTCCTTTTCAAACTCTAAGGTTGTCTGTGCTCATCAAATATCAAAACATATTTCAAGGATGGGTACAACTTTGGTAAAACTTCTACCCCAACCCCAATTTTGAGCTCAAACACTTCAGACAAGAACAGCTGCTGACCAACCACATAATTCTAAGCCATTTTGAATGAACTGTATCTTGAATCCAAAACCATGTAACTAATCTCCCTACCACGGAAGGAGCAGAGCCAAGAGAACCAAAGAATTTCTCAGAAATAAGAGTTTCCCAGCATTATCAGAAACAAAGAAAGAACAATGCTGGTCCAGTCTGTAATGGGCCTTCCAGAGAAGGAACTGTTATACTTTTCATAAACAATCAACTGAAGACAAATTCTTGTTCCTGTAGGAAAAAAATGCCACCCACAGAAACAGTGAAGTTTATAAATACCCACCCACCCATCATGCCCACACTGTCTTCTGCCTTTTTCAGAAAACTAGGCTAGTCAAACTGTTCTCCAGTGACCCCCTAGGTGGTGTCTGGGACATGTGACTCAATCTTGCTGAGGGTTTATTTAGTGGAAAGGGAAAGTCTATAGGAAAAGGGACAAAGAGGGGCGAAAGGGAGCACTCGGGCTTTGGGCTCCGAGGCATCAACCCTGTTCCACACAGAAGCTCCACAGCTGCTGAAAGAAAATGAAATAAAATAAGAAAAAAAATTTTTCAGGACAAGGCCAAGTTATCAAGAATCAAAAAATAAGAAAGAACCCATAATTTAAAAGACAGACTAGCACAAGAGCAAAGTAGATAACGCTACCACCGAAATGTACTTTCTCTGTACCATGGGTTGAAGAAAAAGACACAGGGACCAAGAGAGAATGGAGATTCAATCCTGACCCTACTTCTAACTAGTTCTGGGTGACCTAGAGCATGTCACTTACTATCTCCAATAGAGCAGCTGAAATGCTTTCCCAGAATGTTGTTATATTAAACGTGATCTAACTAAAGCTCTTACTGCTAACTGGTACACTGGAGACATATGTTCAAGATAAGGTAGGAGGAGGAGCAAGAGAAGAAACTCCCTTAAGAAATGAAAGAAGGGAAAATTTATTTTATATGCTGTAATGATATACAGTAAATGAATGTAAAATAAAAGGAAATAAAATTAAAAACTTCAATAAAAAATATTGAGGAAAAAAATTTGTATACTATTTTTTAAAAAGAAAGAAATGTTCTCCATGTTCTGGTCAGAGAACCTGTTTCTCCTCTTGGCTTCTCCATCTCAGTTAAAGGGCACTAACTGCAAAATTAGCTGAAGCCAAAATGAGGAGGTCATCTTGAGTCCTCCACTTGCACAGATTCCCACTGCTAGTTCATCAACAACTACTACTAGTTTTAATCTCCACAGGTCTCCACCCACTTCTCCACATCTGTCACCCCTTGCCCAAGTACTACCAATTCCTAATAGATCATGCCTTCAGTCTTCCTCCTACCTATGATTCCCCACAGAACAGTCACATGACTTTTTTAATCCTACATTTCCCTCACTTGCAAGAGAATCCAAGCTCTATAAACATGTCATGGCCTATAAGAGAGGGGCCCCACATAATCCAGCTCCCAATCTTCCTTTATAACGTCATCTCAATCACTCTCCACCTTGCCCAACACACCCCGAGACCACTGGCCTTCCTTATTTCCCTGGAACACACTAGGGTCATTCAGGGTCTTTATATGTCCTGCTCTTTGTGCCTGGAATCCTAAATCCCTTCTTTCTCATCATTCAAGTCTCAGCTGAAATGCCTGAAGAGCCTACCCCAAGACCCCAGTCACAGCAGTGTGTAAGTCACTATGAGATTATTCACTATCAGATCACTGATTCATTTCTTTCATGTTTACAATTATCTCACATATTTGTTTTGTTTTGTTTTTTTCATCCGTCCCCTCACTGTGGCCTCTACTAGAATGAAAGTATTGTTTAGCAGGAAACATGTTGGTCTTATCCATGCCATATTCTATACTCCCAGAACAATGTTCGGCATACCAAAAACCTTCAAATGATTGGTTTTAGTTCATTCTAAACAAGAAGAACCCTCTATGTTCAAAGGAAATTCAAATAAAATATTATGCAACCTTGATGGGCATGGCTAGTATGTAATTCTTCAGTTTCAGAGAACTATTTCTGAAATTGGACCAAAGTCTCTAAAGCTGCAATTTAAATTCTCAGTAAAGATAGTCACTTTTCTACCTCATAAAGGCTCAACAATCCTTCCGTCAAGCTTGTCTTTTATTTTACTTTTTAATCCTTTATATTCACAGCCTTCCTCTCAACTTCTATAAACTTCTAGAAAGATTCTAAAGAAAACTTAGTAAATTTGAGCATCAAAGCATTCAGTCAGTTTTGTGAGATGCTTTCTTATGATCCCGAGAAAAAAGTCAAAATTTAATCATTTTGCATATATCTGTGTTGTTTGCTCATACTTTCTTATCAGGTATTCCAGCCTCCATTTAAACCACCTGCCATTTTTTTCACCTGGCCTGTTTTTCAAAGTAATATGTAACTATTGGGTTGTCGGAAAAGTCATGACACATTTTTGTTTAGAAAAACATAGAAAATATGTCATGACTTTTCCCATGACCCAATAGATTTCTCAAAGTTTGTATTAGCTTTTTTGCTTTGTGTTCCAGGAGGTTAATTTTGCACAAGAACACTAGGTTTATACAATGAAGTGCTGAAGACTAGGAAGTAGGTCAGGCACTGTTGCAGCAATAATGCAACTAGACCCACATGGGAAGATACTGGGTTCACATCCTGGGACCTCCCTCTATCTGCCATGTGTACATGCCTGTGATCCTGATGGTGGGCCCCTCTGTGAGGACCCTGATGCAAGTGTCTTTCTCTCTCTCATGAAACAAAAAAATATATAAATAAACTTTACCAAAAAGAAGAGAAGAGAATGCACCAGATAAACCTTTAGCCTACAGGCAAATAAATGACAGCACTGAAGTCCTGTTTCTTCTACCTAGTGTCAGGGTGTACATTGCCATTTCGTCTATACAATATTGAAGGGCCACAACATAACCGGTTTACTTTAGGCCCAGTCCTTATCCTTAAGTGTTCCTCTCAGCTCTCAATCTAGACTAAAGAAACAGTATCCTATGCCAGGCACGTGAAAGAGTAGGCCCAGAATCCTAGGGGGAGGGAGGCGGAAGGATTGCAACATAACCATGCCCCATGGGGAGGTGCTTTATCTCTCTCTCTCCCTCTCTAGCAAGTGCATGGCCCTCTGGCAAGTAAAAGAAAAAAACAGCAGCCTTTCCCTCTACCAAATAGCTTGATTATACCACTTCCCAGTCCCCATCCTCTTGACCCAAAAATTGATAAAAAATGAAGAAGTTTAAAAAGTCTTTCCTATGAACTAAAATGCTCCACTAATTGAGCAACCCATAATTACTACATGAAATCTTGAAGCTTTTCTAAAATTGGTAATAAAAAGGTCACACAGAACAAGTTATCCAAAATACCTTTCAGAATTTAAGTTAGTAAATCAAAAACAGAAAAAAAAAAAAAATCTAGAACTTCCAGAAAGGTCAAAAATCTTTTTTTTCAAGCAATCTTAAATATTACGCTTTGAGGTTCCACCATGTATTTGTACTTGCCACAAAAATCATCAGTTTATAATTAACACAGGACAAAAATTTAAAAATAACTATATTTTAAAACTATACATGCTCCTGTCTTTAATTAACTTATAATATTTTTTTAAAAAATTAAAAATTATACCTACCTTAGCTGGAGGAACTTTTCCAGCAGCTGTGATCTGACCAGTAAAAAAACGTCCAAAATGATTTGCTGCTAGGACAACAGCCTTATAACTTAAAAATAAATAGATATACAGATCAATAAATAATACCATAAAATGAAAGCTCTTAGGCTCATATATCATTGTTAGGTCATCAATTAAACTTTGTCAAAGAATAATAGCTGAGCCAGCCTGAGGCATGGTGAAGGCAGCTGGATCTCAGATGGCCTATTGCATGGTTCAAGTCCTGGACCTGGTGACTTAAAAAACCAAGTGTGTATTCTTGCATGCCCCAAATCCCAAAACAAGAGAGAAATAGAGAAAGGATTGTGGTGTGGCCATCCCCCATGGGATGCTTTCTCACTTTTCCACTCTATTTCCAGCCAGCACCCATGCAAGCCCTATGGCAATTTTTTTAAAATAATAAATAAAATGAAAGTTTTAAAAGATTTGGTTGGAGAACCAACAGGTGGTATGGTGGTTAAGGTGCTGGAATCTCACATGGTCAACCAAAGTTGGCGGCATGAACATCATGCTGGGCACATGTGCATCCATGCCCAGAACCCTAGAGGAGAATGGAAAAGGGATTGCAGAGTAGCAATCCTCCCTGGGGAGTGATTTATCACATTCTCTCTGTGTGTGTCTTTGTGTCTCTCCAACAAGCACACACACTTTATGGAAAAAAATTAAAAAAAAAAAAAAGTTAGTTGGAAGCCAGCAGGTGGCATGGAGGTCAAGGCACTTGACCCAACATGGCCAGCTGAGCAGTTCAAGTCCCAGACCCAGCAGCTTGAAATCACATCAAGTTCATGTGTATTATATGCATGCCCAAAATTCTGAGAGGAGACTGGAGGAGAAGGGATTGTGGTGTGGCCTTCCCACTTGGGGCGATTTCTCACTTTCTCCCTCATTCTTGATCTGGCAAGCACATGCTCCCTATTACAAAACAAAACAAAAAAAGAAGAAGAAGAAATTTAAAAAGATCCAGTGTCGATACTCTGAAAAAAAGAAAAATCACAAAAATGAGATTGATTACATGGGAAATATATAGGAAAATATTCATTGATAGTGGAAAAAATGATCAATTGGCTTTTTTTTTTTGATAAAAGAAAAAGTTCAGAATAAGTAGTAACAAACTGAGGCAGCACATCGTCACCATAGTAACATAGTTATATGGTAGATAGATAATGGTCTATCACACACGATGTAGTTATGTATACTAGGTGATTCATTTCACATTCTGTCTTTTACATGTATTAGCTCAAGACATAAGATAGTGATTCTTCAAAATGTGTCCCATGCAGCTTCAAATGTTTAAACAGTAAACAATCCTGGGGCCACAGTGGGTGGGAAAGA